>NC_063197.1:30952814-30965314 GCF_017589495.1 Alosa alosa | reverse complement strand
TGATGACCAACACTACTTTTATTTTCTCATTTAAAGACGTGAATGCACAAGCAGGACAGAGACTGTTATAACGCTGTGTTTGTGTGTGTCTATATCTGACTAAAATCCGGTGTGTGTGTGAGCAGATTCCTGTGAATGGCAGACTGGTCCTAGACAAAACAGCAGCAGAACTAGTCCAGTTGCCATCTTGTGCCGTTGTTATTGTTGATGTGTTTTGAGTTTTTTTTTTTTTGTATGATGATGATGATAATGATGATGATGATGTAAACATAGTGTCATTGGTGCCTAAAAGTGGATTGTGTAAAATCAAGGGTAAAATCAAGAAGCATTTGACCCCCACACACACACACACCTTAACTCCCTTTCATGTCCCTCCAAACCATCACACACACACACAAGGCTCAGCAGCACACGACACTGTGTCTGAAAGAGGAAGACACGACGACAGAAACCATGGCGACAGCAGCCTCCTGTCATGATGACCCTCCACATTCCCCGCTGCATCCACGTCCGTTTGTTTGTTTCGTTTTGTTTTGCTTTGCTTTTCTGTTCACATGTTTAGACCGGGGACTCTTTCTGACTGAAGTATTCTACCTCTTTGGAATATACAGAGAATAGCTGTAAAATACTGTTTGAGGTATATATTTTTCCCAGCCGTATGGATGAAAAGAAGTCTAACTGTGTTGCTCTAGATCAGTATTTGGCTTTTCAGGAGCATATGTAAACCCAGGAGCTTGTGAGCAGATGACTGTTATGGAAATAAATATCTGAAATATGTTAAATATATTTGTTTTGCACTGTACTCATCACAGATGGAAGGATCACAATAAAAAACAACTAATTTTGAACAAACCTGGACGTGTCCAGAACTTCTTTTCTATTTCCTGACGAAAATAGAAGATAACTGGAGACACACAGAGGTGTTGCGCACATACGTAGAGACGGAAACGGCTAATGGCTGAGACGCGCAGATACGCGCACACACACACTCACAAAGAGGTTTGCGAGGCTGGAGAGAGACAATAGACTAAAGACACAGTTACACACACACACACACACACACACACACACACAGCTTCACTGAACAGGCTAAAAACAGAGACAGCAGGGTAGTTGGGAGTGAGAGATACACACAGACACAGTGTCACACACGCAGTTCTTCAGCACACACACACACACCCGCCACACTGGCTGTCTCTCAGTGCAGCAGTTTTTGGCTCACTTCCACTCCATGAGTCCGGACCCCTGATAAGAGAAGAGCTTTCCACAGCTTCTGACAGAAAGTACCATGGTGCTTAAACTGAGAGCTGCAAACTCTTAGGCCTGTCTGAGATGCACACACACACACACACACCATGCAGTCAGATCTATTTGAATACTCCTGTCTGGCCTACCTCCGGGTCGGTTTGTGGTTAAAGTTAAAGAACTGTAGAGCTCCCTTACATTGCAATCAGTCTCTCCAGATCTGCCGCTCAGCGCGGCAACACTGTCCTCGCGCACGCACGCGACGGCATCAGGCCTCCTCTCGGGTCATGCTCTGCCCTTTCATGTTGCCCCGTGAGGCGGCGCTAAAAGCTCTCCCACTACAATGAGCTCGTGTCCGTTGTAACGCCAGTTGGCATCAGATCGCTCCTGATTAGAGGATTAGCGTGAGGCCACGCGCCCCGTGTCTGGAAGGTGTCTCCAAGCTGAAGGTTGCACGCGCTATCACTGGGAAATTGGTTTCTTTGGAAAAAAAAAATATAAGTGCAGTTATTTTATTTTTTTCACTGCATAGAAAATGTGATAGAATAATCATGTACCCTCAGTGGTAACCAACAATGAATAGAATTTAATGGAAATCAAGATGATGATGATGATGATGATGACGATGACGATGAAGATGAGCCAGATGCAGAACGAGACAGGCTGGTTAACCATTGCAGCCGTTAATGGCACGCGTGGCCGTGCGCTTTAATGGGTCTCTGGGCTTTGATGCAGCTGATGATTTGTCCGCGCGGCTCCACCGTTTGTTGATATCTGAATAATTCATGATGCGCTCGTGAATCACGGAGGCTAGTTTATCTCGACCACTTTATCTGCTCGCGCAGTGCGCTGGAGCTGCGCTGTTGTCTCCACGGCAGTATCAGTGAAGGTAGCTGCAGTGGTAGAGGCAGCTCGCGAGTGCTGTTCAGTCCCGCGCCATCCTCTCCCGCGGACTCACGGGCTACCTGGGCTGCGCCAGAACAGATGATGCGTGAACTTATCGCGTCTGATTCTCCCCACAGACAACACGGACAGTCATGGCCAACGAGTCGGAGCAACTGGTCGAATGCACCATGGCACGCGGTTCACGCCTCTGCCTCGCCACTCTCTACACGTTCATGGGCGTGGCGGGTGCCGTGCTTAATCTGATGGTCGTTTACCTGGTCATGACCTTCAAGAAGCTCCGCACCGCTAGCAATGCCTTCATTGTGAACGGCTGCGTGGCCAACTTGTTGGTGTGTGCGTTCTGGATGCCTCACGAAGCGGTGATACTGTCGACTGGGAGCTCGCTAAGTCCGGGGTATCAGGCGTTCAAAGAAGCCCTGCTGTTTCTGGGCATCACCGTGTCACTACTCTCGCACTCGCTCATCGCCGTCAACAGGTATGTGCTCATCACCAAAGTGCCCGCTACATACCAGTCGCTCTATCAGAGACGAAACACGGAGTGGATGATAAGCGGTTCGTGGCTCATATCCGTGGGATGTCTCGTGCCCTGGCTCACAACATCTGGTTATCCTACGGAAGGATGCGCCAGCACTCATTCTGCCTCAGCATCCTCCATCGCCGGGACATCTGTCCTGGCCAACTCTTTTGCGTGCGCCACGCTGGCCTGCACAGTAACGGCACAAACGGCGATCGTACTTTACTGTTATTTCAAAATATTTAGAAGGGTTCAAATCAGCGTGAAACGGGTCAGCATCTTAAATTTCCAAATTGTGAACAATCTCCCATACTCTTTCCCGCGCAAGGACAAGCGCCTGGGGCTGTATATGCTCGCGGTGTGCTTCGTGTTCGTCGTCACCACTGAGCCCATGCTGTGGGCGCTCGTGGCGCGGCTCTTCGTGCAGGTGCCCGCCGCGCTCTGGACACCGCTCTGGGTTGTGTTCTGCACGCTCTTCGTCACCAATCCGTTTCTGTACACCTGGAAAAACGAGGAATTCAGGAAATCTCTGCGCTCCGTGATGAGGTGGGACTTCTGGAGGGGGTCGGTGGTAGGAATCGAGCCGATCAATATCAGCACAATCTCTCACATTCTGCCCCGGCAAAACAGCCGACGGGCCTTCCTGGGAGACATGAACTGAACAAGGATAAAACAATACGATAAGACAATTTATCTGATCAGATCTGTGTGGCACTTTTGATGGTAGTAAATTGACTGCTGGTGAAAATGCTCATAGGCTTACTTTGTGTACTGAAAACTGATTTTTAACAGTATTTTGTATGGGCTGATTTTATGGTGTTCTTTGTATATCTGAAGCTTTGAGTACATGGCACAATGTAATTTTATGTGGCGGTCTGCTAGTTGCATTTATTATGTATTTTTAAAAACATGTTTTTAAATAAAATGTCTTTTGCTTATTATTCGCAGTAATACTGTATGTAGAAGTAGCCTTCTCAGTCCATACATTGCCTTTACCACTCCAATATTATTTGCATTGGATAACATTTATTCATTAAATGTATTCATTTAGCAGACACCAAAGCGAGGTTGGGTAGTAACTGATTACAAGTAATCTAGATTACGTAATCAGATTGAAAAACCAAGTAACTATAATCAGACTAGATTACATGTCGTAATTAGGGCTGTCAATCGATTACAAAATTAATCTAATTAATTACATACTCAGTGATTAATTAATTTAAATTCTAAAATCGCATATATAATTTTTGTTCTGAAAGTATTTTAAATATTTAAATTCAAATGAATCATTGAATAATCAGCATTAGTGACATTAAAGTTCAAAAACTTTTATTATTATTTTCACTGTTCAAATAATTGCCATAATAATCTATGATATGACCCTAATATGCTGAGGGAAATTAATTCAAAGTGCTTCAAATTCAAATAAATTCAAAATAAAGTGCTTCAGGAAGAAGTTTTTTTTCACATACAAGGCATTTCAGGCCACAGATATAACCTAGGGGACACAATGAAAATAAATTAACACTCCCCTCAATGTCAACACTTATTTCTTTGCATTGATGTGCTTAACTATAGAGTTGATGAACTCGGTAATATGTAAATTCCTTGCTGCAGACATTGCAGAGGACTTTATTTTCAACACTTTATTTTTATCAACACCATCAGGCCCGTTTTTAAAAGTAAATGTTCCAATCAATGATCCAGGCAGCACGTTTTTCTTCTAATTTTTACTGACTAGAACGGCTCGGGGTAAAGGTCATAATGGAATCAATTCATCTGCACTAATTTTTTTTAATCAGTTATTTTTTTCTCAAATTAATTAATCGAAATTAATCAGTTATTTTGACAGCCCTAGTCGTAATGTAATTCAATTTTACCTATCAAGTAGACCATCTTGCACCCCCAACACACACTCACAAAAACACACAGAGGGCTTTCAGACATACGTGTAAGACCGGAGGTTCTGCGGAAGAAAGAAAAGGAATATTGGTGGAACATTATTTTGGTGTGGACGTGGCTATAATGGATTACATGGGGGGCAGCCGATTTGATTTCCGAGACGATACGCCCTTCCTCGGCTGAGCTCCAGGGGAAAGTTGACCCCTGGTGGCCCCACAGTCTCTCTGTTTGAAGACGAGAGCGCTGACGCGTGGTATTGTAGGGAACAATGGCGGCCGAAAGGGAAAGTAAGAACACCAATAGTGGAATGAGGTCAGGAGGTGGAGGTGGAGGTGGACGGCTGTAGCGGAGAGAGTGTGAGACCAGGAGAGGCATTAGAACACAGGGGTATACCCACCGGGGCATTAGAACACAGGGGCATACCCACCGGGGCATTAGAACACAGGGGCATACCCACCGGGGAATTAGAACACAGGGGCATTACAACACAGGGGCATACCCACCGAGGCATTAGAACACAGGGGCATACCCACCGGGGAATTAGAACACAGGGGCATTAGAACACAGGGCCATACCCACCGAGGCATTAGAACACAGTGATTAATTAATCTAAATTCTAAAATCGCATATATAATTTTTGTTCTGAAAGTATTTTAAATATTTAAATTCAAATGAATCATTGAATAATCAGCATTAGTGACATTAAAGTTCAAAAACTTTTATTATTATTTTCACTGTTCAAATAATTGCCATAATAATCTATGATATGACCTAATATGCTGAGGAAATTAATTCAAAGTGCTTCAAATTCAAATAAATTCAAAATAAAGTGCTTCGGGAAGAAGTTTTTTTTTCACATACAAGGCATTTCAGGCCACAGATATAACCTAGGGGACACAGTGAAAATAAATTAACACTCCCCTCAATGTCAACACTTATTTCTTTGCATTGATGTGCGACTATAGAGTTGATGAACTCCGGTAATATGTAAATTCCTTGCTGCAGACATTGCAGAGGACTTTATTTTCAACACTTTATTTTTATCAACACCATCAGGCCGTTTTTTAAAAGTAAATGTTCCAATCAATGATCCAGGCAGCACGTTTTCTTCTAATTTTTACTGACTAGAACGGCTCGGGGGTAAAGGTCATACGGAATCAATTCATCTGCACTAATTTTTTTAATCAGTTATTTTTTCTCAAATTAATTAATCGAAATTAATCAGTTATTTTGACAGCCCTAGTCGTAATGTAATTCAATTTTACCTATCAAGTAGACCATCTTGCACCCCCAACACACACTCACAAAAACACACAGAGGGCTTTCAGACATACGTGTAAGACCGGAGGTTCTGCGGAAGAAAGAAAAGGAATATTGGTGGAACATTATTTTGGTGTGGACGTGGCTATAATGGATTACATGGGGGGCAGCCGATTTGATTTCCGAGACGATACGCCCTTCCTCGGCTGAGCTCCAGGGGAAAGTTGACCCCTGGTGGCCCCGCAGTCTCTCTGTTTGAAGACAGGCTGGACGTGGTATTGTAGGGAACAATGGCGGCCGAAAGGGAAAGTAAGAACACCAATAGTGGAATGAGGTCAGGAGGTGGAGGTGGAGGTGGACGGCTGTAGCGGAGAGAGTGTGAGACCAGGAGAGGCATTAGAACACAGGGGTATACCCACCGGGGCATTAGAACACAGGGGCATACCCACCGGGGCATTAGAACACAGGGGCATACTCACAGGGGCATTAGAACACAGGGGCATACTCGCAGGGGCATTAGAACACAGGGGCATTAGAACACAGGGGCATACTCACATGGACATTAGAACACAGATAGACCTGCGCTTGAATGTGCATGTCCACACACCAACAAACAGTAGCACCACACTAGACATGAAGACTTGTTTATATGTGTGTCTGTGTGTGTTCATCTTTCATTGTAAGCATGAACCAGCAGCTCCTTACGACTCAACCCTACTGGGGGAGAGAGAGAGAGAGAGAGAGAGAGAGAGAGAGAGAGAGAGAGAGAGAGCATATGGACCTTACTGAGAGAGAGTGTCCATCACCTTGTGGGAGAAAGTTAAAATTGGGTCAATAGAAGAAGGTTAAAATGTCCCTTCTCTATCTCCATTCCTTCTCTTCCTCCATCGCTTCTCTCCCTCCACCCTTTCTCTCACTCTATCCATCTCTCCCTTGCTTTCTCCTTCCAGGGCCTCTGACCTGTCTCTCCTAACATGGCTCATGCTTGCAATGAAAGATGACGGTGCAAATGCCCCCCACCCCCCCAGACAGACAGACACACACACACACACAAGCCTTCATATCTAGTGTGGCACTACACATACACATGCCAGGTAAGCACTCTGTCTGTTTTAACATGTGAGCATGGTTTGTGTACTAATGCCAAACACACGCGTGCTTTCGTGACGTGACAGGCGTGGTGGCATGAGCCATGAGTTCTGTTTCTGCACAGAGTTAAAAAAAACAACCCAGCAATGTCATATCTCTCCGCGCAGGGAGAAAGAAAGCTCCTCAGTACTTTAAAACAACAACAACAAAAAAACAGCAGGGGGCGCCTTTTTGCCCTTTTGGGATTGTTCCTCACTGGGGAAATTTCTGAGGCATATTTGGTGTTGTACGGGGGTGTGAGTCATTGTGTTCTCGCCCTGCGTTATCTCCCCAAAAGCCCTGGGCTTATAAATAAGCGCAGCAGCGTAGAACAAGCTGTTAGAAACTGACTTGAAGTCCAACAGTCCGAGGCAAACTCTGAATATCGATCATCCCCCACAATGGCTTCAGCTCTCTTTTGGATTGTATTGTTCTCACCAACTGGTAAGATATAGGCTAAATGTACGCTTTATACTCTCCCGAGGGGGTTAATTTAGCCTATATTGTAAAGATTGCTTGAAATGGATTTATACTTCAATACAATTATAATTTAATTTAATTTAATTTAATTATGCTGACCAGTCAATTGTGCATGGGGCAAAGATACGTCAAAATAGGCTTCTTCCTAATTTGACTATATCATGTAGCCCAAAAAAAACAAACCTTAATTCATTTTTATGTATCTGAATTAAACCGTGCTTTAATTTCTTTTCAGTGCTGTCGTTTGTGGTCATAGTGTCTCCAAGAAAAGGTTTTTTCAGAGTCGGGGACCAAGAAAGGGTGGTCTGTAACGTGACGGGCTGCGCGCAGACTCCCGACATCACCTGGGGAGCTCTTGAGGATAAACCGATTGCCGCGTCCATCGAAACTCTCGGCTCTGAGTCGGTTATTACCTACAAAAACGTGAAAAGAAATGACGAGAATCGCCTGGTATGCAAAGCTAAATGCGGCGGGGAACAGTGGAAACAGGGTGAAATCACAGTCAAGGTATACGGTAAGTGGGACTCCTCTTAACAGCCACAGGCAACTCAGTATTTAATATAGGCCTACAGTAGCTTACAAAATACCGCAGCCTACACCTACTTAATGCATTTCTGATTAGCTCATTAGAGCCTGTGGTACTGAGCAGACTCAGAAACCTGGTCACTTCCCCTAGTGCTGCTCTGTAATGAATAATCGCCACTGCGAACCGTTATCTAACGTCCATCCCCATAAGCAAACCCTAATGTGCGTCCTCGTGTTCCGCAGAGTTTCCTGAAGTCCCGGTGATCACGGGCCACGAGCGTCTGGTCCTGGGCGAGCCTGCCACACTGACGTGTAACGTGAGTGGTGTGTACCCGGGGCAGGAGACGGAGATGGAGTGGCTGACGGATGGGAAAACCGCGTCTGATCCAGTGGAGGGCACCGGGAACACGCTGGTGTCCAGTTTCCCCCTCACCCCTACGCACGCGGACGAAGGCCGCAACATCACCTGCAGAGCGTGGCATCGCATGTGGGGCGGTGAAAAGAGCGTCATCCAGACTTCAGTGACCCTGTCTGTGCTCTGTGAGTCTACTTTCCTTACGTCTTACTTCTGAAAACACATGCCGTGCAGTCTTAAAGCACTGCCAGTGGCTACAGTGTCTACAGACCTCACAGACTCTTGCTGCTAGATAATTTGGGCCCTATGACAATAATTCGATTATATCCGATTATATATAGATGCTGTTAACTGTGTAGTAAGCTGAGGCTGCTGGGATCTGTAGTTTAGCTGTCCTGGTCCTGACTGTAGTAAGCTGAGGCTGCTGGGATCTGTAGTTTAGCTGTCCTGGTCCTGACTGCTGTGTGTTGTGCGCTCTGCAGACGGTCCAGGTGAGGTGCAGGTGTCAGGGGCGGCTGAGGTGCAGGTGGGGGACACACTCTCCCTCAGGTGCTCCGCGGAGGGGAGGCCCCGCCCCCAGCTACGGTGGCGTATCCAGCGGCTGTCCAGTCAGTGGGCGGAGCTTGAGGGCGGGCAGGAGCTCGTTGTCGCCACGGCAACCCACGCCCACGCCGGTCAGTACCAGTGCGTGGCCAGCAACACCCTGGGTGAAAGCCACGCCTGCCTCAACGTCAGCGTCCAGGGTGAGTACTCTGCTGGGACTTGTCGAGACTTGGCTGAGAACTGGCTGACACACGGCATGACCTCTCGCACATCGCCACTGCTACACACACAGGACCACTCCACATCAACTTACCTCTCACATACCTTTCCCCATCTGTGTGTGTGTGTGTGTGTGTGCGTGCGTGTGTGTGTGTGTATGTATGTGTGTGTGTGTGTGTATGCCTTTCTCCATAGCTTCCCTCTCTCTCTCACACACTCAACATGATTGTCCTCTCCCCAGGCCCCCCCAGGAACACGAGCCTGACGCTGAGCCCCCCACACCCCATCAGGGAGGGGGAGTCGGTGACGCTCTCCTGCCGCACGCTCAGTGTTCCCGTGGGGAAGGTCCGTCTGCTGCACGGAGAGAAGGAGCTGCGGTCTGCTGTGGGCAGTGAGGTCGACATCACTCTGGATGACATCAAGCTGGACCAGGCTGGACGCTACCACTGCGAGGCGTTAAACCGATACGGCACACACACCAACAGCACCCAGCTCACCGTCACAGGTCAGACACACACACACACACACACACATATACACATACACACACCAACAGCACCCAGCTCACCGTCACAGGTCAGACACACACACACACACACACACACACACACACACACCGACAGCACCCAGCTCACCGTCACAGGTCAGACACACACACACACACACACACACACCCCGACAGCACCCAGCTCACCGTCACAGGTCAGACACACACACACACACACACACACACACACACACACACACACACACACACCCCCGACAGCACCCAGCTCACCATCACAGGTCAGACTCACACACACACGCACACACACGCACACACACACACACACACACACACACACACACACACACACACACACACACGCACACACACACACACACACACACACACCCTATGCTAAATTCAAGCAGTCAAACTCATTTTAGACCTGATCAGGTTATCTGTGCTCATGACTCATTTCAGACCTGATCTGCCATTTAGTTCTATACAGGCAAGATTACAAAATGTAATGAAATGTTTGTAAGTTAGAGAGGGAGGAGGTGTAGGAAGCACTCTTGGGAACGTTACACAGGTTGCATACTTATATAACAGCCCCAGGCTTAGCCAATCACTGACTCATCCTAAAGAGTGGACAGGGCTACCTTCATGGACGTAGGCGGAGCTTGGCGAACAGCTATGCAAGGTTTTAGACTTGTAGCCTTTGTGAGTCTCAGCTATGCTGCAAATGATTCCACATCTAGTAAACTGAGTAAACTGTGTTATGTTTAGAATCTTCTATCTTGTACAATTCAACAAACTATAAACACCTAAACCACTTCTGCTTCCTCAAACAAGAAAAACGTTACAAACAGTAATATTAATTTCCCAAGTATATATACTTTTTTGATCCTGTGAGGGAAATTTGGTCTCTGCATTTAACCCAATCGGTGAATTAGTGAAACACAAACAGCACACAGTGAACACACAGTGAGGTGAAGCACACACTAAACCCGGCGCAGTGAGCTGCCTGCTACAACAGCGGCGCTCGGGGAGCAGTGAGGGGTTAGGTGCCTTGCTCAAGGGCACTTCAGCCGCGGCCCACTGGTCGGGGCTCGAACCGGGTCGGCAACCAACATTGTCTAGACCTAGAAGATGGGTTTTGCAAAAAAAAAAAAATGGTTAGGGGTGACCTTGAGGATTGACCTCCATGTGTGACCTTGAAGAATGACCTTGGGCTTCCTGTTCTGCCTGTTAGCTCACCCTCTGCAGCTGGAGCTCCTCCCAGTGGGTGTGGTCACCACGGAGATTGGCTCCGCCCTGTCCTTGGTCTGTGAGGCGTCCGGGTGCCCCCATCCTCAGCTGTCCTGGGCGACCCCATCGTCGGGGGTCGAGGGGGCGACGAGGGACAGCGCCAACAGTCCACGCTCTGAGCTGAGCCTAAGGCTGGACAGTATCGCCCAGGAGGGCAACTACACTTGCCTCGCCCGCTGCGGTTCTGTCACCACCTCCCGTCACACACAGGTGGCGCTGTTCTGTGAGTACCTCCCTCCGGTTCTTCTTCCTGTTCCTCTGAGCTGTTCTGAGAGTTCTGTGAATCTTAGCGGTTCTTTGGAGAACTAGTGCATCTAGACTGTCTGTGTGTGTGTGTGTGTGTGTGTGTGTGTGTGTGTGTGTGTGTGATATCTGAAGCCTAGCTGAGCAGTGAAGGACCGTCTGCTGAAGATCTCATTTGACTCATTTGTGCTGAAAAAGACAGGGATAGGCCATCAGCAACCTCCCATGGAGGAGTGTGTGTGTGTGTGTGTTTTAATATGCACGAAGTACAGCAGCAGATGATGTGGGTGGAAGTTTGGCAAAGACTTTTCAGTTGGGGGTCGAAGGGCAAAGTTGTTTTGAAATGTACTGAGGGACATTATGTCCACTGATGACTGGCAGACAATAACACACACACACACACACACACACACACACACACACACACACACACACACACACACACACACACACACACACACACCACACACACTTAAGTCGAAATATTTTTAGTGACCTTTACATAAACCCTAAAATATTGTGATTCAACATGAAAGCTTGAAAGCTGAGAGGGATTGGTGTGTGTGACTGGGTCTCTGTCTACCCCCGCGTTTCAGAGAGGGAGAGTGTGTGTGAGAGACGGAGAGGAGGGGGAGTGTGTGTGTTAGTGTTTTAGTGTGATGGACTCCTGAGCTGTGTCATTGTAGGGGAGATTTGAGAGGTCACCAAAGTCCAAACTGTGGCTCTGCGTTGTGCACATGGAACCCATCAGGATTCTCTTTGCTCCGACATTCGGTCGGACGACCCCAGGGTCCTCTGGCCAGCGAGGCTTACACTTCGGAGTTGGGCAATGTTTGATGCTGAAGAGTTGGATGTGAAGTTCATATTTCAGCCTTTTGACTTTGATATGAAGTTCATATCTTTTGAGTTTGATATGATGTTCATATCTTTTGAGTTGGATGTTTAGGTTCATATCTTTTGAGTTGGATGTTTAGGTTCATATCTTTTGAGTTGGATGTTTAGGTTCATATCTTTTGAGTTCGATGTTTAGGTTCATATCTTTTGAGTTGGATATGAAGTTCATATCTTTTGAGTTCGATGTTTAGGTTCATATCTTTTGAGTTCGATGTTTAGGTTCATATCTTGTGAGTTGGATGTTTAGGTTCATATCTTTTGAGTTCGATGTTTAGGTTCATATCTTGTGAGTTAGATGTTTAGGTTCATATCTTGTGAGTTAGATGTTTAGGTTCATATCTTGTGAGTTAGATGTTTAGGTTTATTTTCGTCCCTTTCTGAATGTTTCTTCTAAGATTTCACTTCAAGCGGAGTCTCCAGCTGGAGCTCGTGCTTCTTTCATGTGCTTTGGCTCACATTTGCTTTTTCTTCTCTCTTCTCTCTCTTTCTCT
>NC_063197.1:30925314-30947814 GCF_017589495.1 Alosa alosa | reverse complement strand
TTACATAAGGAGGAGAGGGTGGAGGTGGGGGGGGGCTGTGTGTGTGTGTGTGTGTGTGTGTGTGTGTCTGTGTGTGTGTGATATAGCTCATAGTTTTTCCCCAGTCCTCCAAGCTCCATGAGTAAATCAGCTGATTTAGGATCAGCAGAGCTGTAGTAATGACCTCAGTAGCTGTGTGTGTGGGTGTGTTTATGTGTGCACGCATGTGATTAGGGGAGCTCCAGTTACGACTTCAGTAGCTGTCTTTCACTTTCACTTCCTGTTTCGCTGCTGGACTTCCCCTCTTCCAGGACCTGCGGGAGTTTTATGAGGGCACTGCCGTGTGTGGATGTGTGTGTGTGTGTGTGTGTGTGTGAGAGAGTGTACACAAGACTTCCTATGAGCAATTAGCAGGTACAGGATGGAATGTTCCTCATACCTGTGTGAGTTTGGAGAAAACATGCAGTAAAGAGAACACAGTTGAACACTCCCCTCTATACACAGTTCTCTTTTCTGAGTGTGTGTGTGTGTGTGTGTATTTGTGCCTGGGTATTAGGAGGAAAAGACAATTAGGAGTTAATAACAGGAACAAGTTATAATGGAAAAAAGTTATGCAATATGAGGCGATGCTTATGTTGGGAATAGTAAGTGACTGTTGGGGAGTAGAACGTTAGGAAGAGGCACTTACTTTAAGGAAGAGTTAACACTGGAAAGAGTCATGTCTCTGCCTCTCCCTCTCTCTCTCTCTCTCTCTCTCTCTCTCTCTCCTTGCCTGTGAAACATGCTCTCTCTGAACACACTATTGTGTAAAGCTGTGTGTGTGTGCCTTTGTTTGTACTGCTACTAACTCCACTGGATGTGCTTAATGATGTGTGTATGTGTGTGTGTGTGTATGTGTGTATGCGTGTGTGTGTGTGTATGTGTGTGTGTGTGTGTGTGTCTAGTCTCCCCTTTAAGGCTCCTCTCTTTCCTCTCCATTGATTCAGTTCCTGGCACTGCTATAATTGGCTGTTGCCATGGCGATGACATGCTGGAGAGGAGGAAGTGTTTTTGTGAAAACTCCGTTGGCTGAATGGATGGAGAGGTGAAAATGGAACAAAGTGAGAGAGAGAGAGATGGTGTGAGAGGAGAGAGAGAGAGATGGTGTGAGAGGAGAGAGAGAGAGAGATGGTGTGAGAGGAGAAAGAGAGCAATTGGGGACGGGGAAAAGATGGTGTGAGAGAGAGAGAGAGATGGAAGAGAGAGAGCGATAGAGAGGTGGAGAGATGGGGGAGAGAGACAGAGAGAGAGAAAAAAAGAGAGAGAGAGAGAGGGCCTCTACCCAGGAGAGCTGCTGCTGTATTTAGAAAGACACACACACAGGCACACACAGACACACACACACACACACACACACACACACACAGGTTCCTCCCCTTCTCGTTAGTGTGGGAGAGAGGAGAGTCACGCCATGTACTGGAAGCACTGATGGATGCCAGGCCTGCAGGACACGGCTGCTTTCCATGGGGTCGGGGAGGGAGGCAGGTGGCTCGGGCACTTCAAGGGCAGATAGGCACTACGGGGCAGATAGGGCACTGCGGGCCAGGTAAGGCACTATGGGGGAGATAGGCACTACAGGGCAGATAGGGCACTACGGGGCAGATAGGGCACTGCGGGGCAGATAGGCACTATGGGGCAGATAGGGCACTGCGGGGCAGGTAGGCACTACGGGGCAGGTAGGCACAACTGTGCAGGTGGGTGATGGGGCACTACAAAGGCAGGGGAGGACTTGTAACAGTGGACACAAGATCTGCACACTCTGTAAGGAGAGTGTGTATGTGTGTGTGTGTGAGTATGTGTGCACAGGAGAGTGTGTGTGTGTGTGTGTGCACAGGAGAGTGTGTCTGTGTATGTGTGTGAGTGTGTGTGTGTTTGTGTGTGTGAGTGTGTGTGTGCACAGGAGAGTGTAAGGAGAGTGTGTCTGTGTATGTGTGTGTCTGTGTGTGTGTGTGTGTGTGTGTGTGTGTGTGTGTGTGTATGTGTGTGTCTGCGTATGTGTGTGAGTGTGTGATTGTGCACAGGACACCCTGCACGTTGACACCCTCTAGCGACATCACTCATATTATGGGGGAGGGCCAACGGCTCACACACACACACACGCACGCACACACACCCACACACACACATACAGATGGTGGTGTTTATTTGTCTCAGAGAGTGGTGGAGCTGCAGCTGCAGGCAGTGTGGTCGTAAGCTGCAGAGCTCTCTAGTGTGTTTGCTCTGAAAACGCCTGACGGTGAGCCGGGTTAATTTGTCATTTCTAACCGGACTCCACAAGCTACCGATGTGTTTTCCAACCATAGTGGACTCTATGTGAGCTGCGGCCAGCATAATATACACCAAAGCATGATGGGAAAGAACAGTAAACACCAAAGCATGATGAGAAAGAACAGTAAACAGCAAAGCATGATGGGAAAGCACACTAAGCACCAAAGAATGATGGGTAGGAGCACACTAAGCACCAATAAAGCAGTACGACTTGATTAAAACACTTGGTGGCAGTTAGGGCATATTTTACAGAATCAGGAAGTTGGTTCCAGAGCAGAACAAAAAAAAAAGATGGAGGGTTTTATTAACCAATGTGTTTCTCCTGAGATTTGGGAGGTCTTAAGGGTTTACATTGTTAAAGCATGACTGACCACTACTTTAGCCTCAACCCAATTTGTGATTTAAAAACAAGAAGCAGTACTTTAAAATCAATTCTGCAAGTTACTGGAAGCCAGTGCAGGGACGTAAGTATGGAAGTGATATGATCAGATTTTTGGGGTTTCATAATAACCCTTGCTGCTGCATTTTGTACTACTTGAAGCTGCTTAAAGGTGCCATGTGTAATATCCGCCAAAAAATCAATTCATACTCCATATTCCATAAAAGATGGAGGCAGTATACCTCCAGAAAGTGAGTTGGTCTACCCTAGAGTAACAAATGACAAACGTGTATTGCAGTTTGGCTGGCGGTTATGTTGCCCGCATACCGCCTCCCATGGCCGAAGCTGGTATTATGACACCTGTCGGGCTGTGGCTAGTAATTTAGCATGCTAATTCTGGTTGATATCTCTGCAGTACTATACCTTGCCATTTTTTTAATGACATCATCACCCTTATTTCTTCTCATTCTTTTGATGCGTGTAGCTCATTTTTTGGATATTTTTACCTCAATTCTTACACATGGCACCTTTAATGGTCAATGTTGATATAACAGCAACAATGTGGTCAACCACCAACATCTTCCTCTGAAGCACTGTTTTGTTGAATGAGCAAGTTTACTGAAATTTTTTTTAGCAGACATGATGACAATATTGTAGAAGGGTACATAAAGGGCGTGACTGTCTTACTAATGTTATTATTGTTTTTCATTCTGTTCCTCACTTTGAATAAATCTAAGGGGGGCCAAACAAGTTTATGTGCAATGTCTTGGTCCACCGTTGTGAGTGTTCCATTAATATATTGTTAACTCAGCGTTCCTACGGGAAAAGGCCCCAGGAACTGTGTAGGTTAGCCTTTCCAGTAGTCGTTAAAACTGTTCTTTGAACTGTTTAGTCTGACAAAAACACCATATATGAGTGTGTGTGTGTGTGTCTATGTGTGTGTGTATGTGTATTGTGTATGTGTGTGTATTTGTGTGTGCTCCTGCTTCAGAGCATTAATGTGCGTGTGCGTGTGTGTGCGTGTGTCTTTGTATGTGTGTGTGCTCCTGCTTCAGAGCATTAATGTGCGTGTGTGCATGTGTGTGTGTCTTTGTATGTGTGTGTGCTCCTATGTTAAAGCTGAGAGCAGCATCTTCTCTGGAGCTCTGGGTTCAGGTGGAGGGGGCTGGCCAGATTGCCCTCCCCCAGAGAGGGGCTGCTTTCCTGGGCCTGGTGGTGCCGGGGTCTGGGTGCAGCGGCCCGGGGGATCTGGTTCTGTCTGTGGGGGTCTGGTTGTCTCAAGGATTTAGAGCAGAGGCTTTTCTCTGTCTCTGATGCTGTTTTTCTCTCTCTGATATTGTTTCTCTCTCTCTCTCTCTTTCTCTCACACACACACAGACCCAGAGCCCATAATTCACTTCAGGGTCGTGACCCTGCGTTATGGCCGAGGTGGTAATATGCCCTTTGTTGTGAGACGCCGCGATTGAATATGAACAACAACACCACCTTTACACGTGTGCTAATGTAGTGCTGTTTATGTGTGTGTGTGTCTGTGTGTGTGTGTGTGTGTATGTGTGTCTGTGTCTGTGTGTGTGTGCGTATTGTGTGTGTGTGTGTGTGTGTGTGTGTCTGTATGTGTGTATGTGCGTCATTGTGTGTGTGTGTGTGTGTGTGTGTGTGTGTGTGTGTGTGTGTGTGTCTGTGTGTGTGTCTGTGTGTGTGTATGTGTGCGCATGTGTGTTTGTGTGTGTGTATGTGTATGTGTATGTGTCTGTGTGTGTGTGTGTGTGCGTGTGTGATTGGTTCTTCCCTACCAAGCTTGCTCAACAATGTCCTTATGGATCTTGTTATGTGCACTACACTATACATATACACTATGTCTATACGGTTCATACTGAATATCCATATCTATTTTCTTTTTATCATGTTACTGTTAACACACTGCATATATCTATATTATTTGTACTACTCTTATAATGCTATTGTTAACACACTGCATATATCTATATTATTTGTACTACTCTTATAATGCTATTGTTAACACACTGCATATATCTATATTATTTGTACTGCTCTTGTAATGTTACAGTTAACATACTGCATATTATTTGTATTACTCTTATAATGATACTGCTACTACACTGCACATATCTCTTCATGTTCATCCATTGTTCATATTGCATATCCATATTTATTCTGCTCTATAAGGTTACTGCTAACACGCTGCACATATTTTATATTTATATTAATGTAAACTATACCACTTCCTTAACTGAATTATATTGTCTACACTGCGCTATATGTCACTATACAGTATGTCACTATACTGTTGTTTATACTGCACCACCTGTCTACACTGGATATGTCACATTGCACTTTTCTGCTTTCTTGCACTTCTGATTAGATGCTAACTGCATTTTGTTGTCTTTGTACTCTGCACAATGACAATAAAGTTGAATCTAATCTTCTAATCTAATACTGCAACTGAAAAGGGCATCCCCGAACTGTTCCCAAAAAGTTGTATGCATCGGATTGTCCCAAATGTCTAAGTATAGGCTACAGAGGCATTGAGATTTGCCTTCATTAGCCCAAGCCCAAGCCCTGATAAAACATCATCACACCATTATCCCTCCAGTAGCATGACAGTCCACAGTGCACAAAACAGGGTCCATAAAGACTTAATAAGTGATTTTGGTATGGAAGAACTTGGACAGGGTTCATCATCAAACACCTTTGGGACGAACTAGAACAGACATTGCAAGTCGGGTCTTCTTGACCAACAGCATTGCCAGGCCTCGTAAACCCTTTTCTGAATGAATGGGACAAACTAGAACAGACGTTAATGGCAAACATGTTTTGTCTGAACTGTTAAATTTGAACGATTTGGTGTAAACATTCCATTGTAACAGTAACACTCCATCCAGGTCACGTCCAGAACCACTGTACTGTATGAAATAGCTCCTCAGACTGTTTGCGGGTGTTTGCAAACGTTCGCCAAAAACTCAAGGCAAACAGAAACCTGTCTGCAAACGGTCGCAAACGTTCGCCTATGTTTGCGAATTTTAATGCACTCGGGTCTTCTTGTCCAGGAGGAGTGACTGGCCTCACGACCCCTTTTCTGAATGAATGGGCAGAAATGCCTACAGAGTAAATCCAAAGTCTTTTGAAAGCCTTCCCAGATGAGTGGGAACTATTATAGTTGCAATGGAGGACCAACTCCATTGATTTAGAACGAGAAGGTACTGTGGGTGAATGGCAGGCATCCCAATACTTTTGTTTATATAGTGCGTGTGCCCATGTGTATGTGTGTGTGTGTGTGCACGCATGCGTGCACGCGCGCCTGTGTGTGTGTGTGTGACTGTGTGTGTATACCTGTGTAATGTTGTTGGTGGCAAAGTGTGTATGTGTTGGCTTAAAGTTATCTTGCAGTGATAGGGAGCAGAGGGTTTTAGATCTGCTGATCCTCCTATGAACACTTATGCAACACACGGCTGTCCTCCTGCCTCAACAGGAAAGAAAACAGCACAGCACAAACACATCTCATCCCTCTCTGCCACCACACACACACACACACTCTCTCTCTCTCACACACACACACACACACACACACATACTTTATCTCTCTCTCACACACACACACACACATACCCTGTACATTTTATCATTTGCTCCCTTGTCACTTTAATGGCAGGACTACTTCCTGCAGTGGCTGCAGAGTCTCTGGATTGGAGTGTGTGTGTGTGTGTGTGTGTGTGTGTGTGCGTGTGTGTGAGTGTATGTGTGTGTGAGAGAGAGTTTTAGTGTAAGTGTGAGAGTGTGTGTTTGTGAGTGTAAGTGTGTGTTTGTGAGTGTGTGTGATGACTGGTGTGTGAACATTGACTCCTTCAGGGGGTAACTTGGGGGAGAGGAGCCCCAGGTCAGGCAGATGGATGGTGACCCCCCCACACACACACACACACGCACACACACACACACACACATTCCCTCACTGGGAGCATCCTCCTGCCACAATACATACTATCTGCCAGACAGGACTCATTTCACACATATGCACACACTCACATTTGCGCACTCACCTGTACACACACACACACACACACACACACACAAATATGCACATTCATATTCACCTACACCCACACATACTCACTCACATGCGCACACACACACAATCTGCCTACCAGAGCACATCAGCACATTCTGCTGTTTTTATCACCTTTTGTGACTGGTCTTTGAGAACACACACTCGCACACACACACACGCACACACACCTTTCTCCTATGTCTCCTGCTGTGATTATGATAGCATGGGGTTTGTAATATGATGCAATGTTTCTCCAGCTGAGTCTGACACGTGTCCAGGCAGATGGAGCCATAGGTACGGGTTAGATTTACTACACATCTGCTTTGGGTCCAGATGGAGCCGTAGGTACGGGTTAGATTTACCACACATCTGCTTTGGGTCCATCTCCAGTACCAATTGTTATCTGGACCCATGGAGGCTGGACCACCCCAAACCTCCATAACAACAACTGTGTGTGTGTGTGTGTGTACTTTTCTTTGTATGTGTATGCAGGGTGCGATTTGTGTAAAAACCAGAGGGGGGGATGATTTTGAATAAGTTTGTAACCCCAAAAAAAAAAAAAAAAAAAATGAACAAACGAACGATATATAGCCTATAATGTCATGGCTAATAAGATATTAATTTTGCGAAGAGTTTGGAGAGTAAAGTTATAGGGCAACTTGAAGTTTTATGAAAATAATTTACGAACCAGAACATAAAGACCATATGGAGCTTCTATTTCTTGCAGCTGTTAAAACACCCGCTAGATAGTTTAAATACCCACCAACATTCGTTTTTGCAGTAGCCTACAGATTATTTCTGAAAGTTATTTGTCTACTAGGCCTAGCCTACTGGCTGATTTATCAAACGAGTGCTTTCTCGTTAGTCCTCCCAAACTACACGGGTGTTTTGGTAGAGAGCCATTGAATAAGCGATGCCAAGCAATTTCTGTAACACTTTTTGTGACATTCAGCAAATATCTCCTCATTTAATGTAAGTTCCTTCGGACAATTAGGCCTACGTTCTACTCTACGTGCAGTTGTCCTCCATCTCAGTTGCATCAGTTTTCTACATTTTGAAGGTTCTAAAATATGACGATATGCTTCACTGAATCCTTCTTTTTTTTTCTTTCATTTGTCCAGCTAACTTTTCCATTGAAACTAGCCATTTATGATGGATTACACACTCGACATTCTGAAATGTCCTGCACGATCAAGGCCAAATTAAGTTATCACACAGCCACTCTGTCAGCAGCATGAGTGCTGACGGTGACGGTGCATTTCTGATGTCAGATTATTATGTAGGCTAGCCTACTAGACTGTTCTCACGTTTACTTATATGAAGTAGCATTAATCAATATGAGGGGCAGAGGGGGATAAATGTTGGATAAAAATAATTTAGCAGAGGTAGGGATAGGAAAACCAGAGGGGGGGAAATCCTCACCATCCCCCCCTACAAATCGCACCCTGTGTGTATGTCTTTGTCTCTTTGTGTTTGTGTTGTACATTTATTTTACAGGATAAACTTGACTTGAGATTCACCATGTTGTCTTCAAGAGGTTCCTTAACACAATGTGTGTGAGTGTATGTGTGTGTGTTTGTGTGTGTGTGGGTGTGAGCTAGTGTGTGTATGTGTGGCCTTAACTTTTGCCATTACAGTAACATCTGGACCTCACATTAGCCTTGACTGATTGTTTATGTGTGTGCATGTGTGAGTGTGTGTGTGTGTGTGGACCTAACTTTAGCCATGACTGTAAGTTCACCCGCTGTCACTGGAGTTTAACGGCAGTTGAACTCTTTCTTCTGTACAATAGGACAGTTAGCGCTGTGACATCCTTTACTGTGTCCTCTTAAAGACACTCAGGTTTCTGACCTCTGCTCTGCGTGCTTCTGGAGCGGAACACAGAGAATTGAGAAGAGAACAGGGATCTGCTGAGTCAGGCATGGAACCTCTGCCAAGTTCTGTCCTCATTCTGGAATCCCTGCACTCTGACCTCAAGGGGAGAGGAGTATCTGTGATCTGTGTGTGTGTTTGTGTGTGTTTGTGTGTGTGTGTGTGTGTGTTTGTGTGTGTTTGTGTGTTGTGTGTGTGTTTGTGTGTGTTTGTGTGTGTGTGTGTGGGGGTCAAGCTGTTTGTTCTCCCATTCAGCTGTTTGGATGAGAAGAGTTTGAAAATGAAAATGAGGGAGAGAAGGAATCAGCTCTCCCCCTCCAGGACCAGGACAGACTCCTCATACAGACTCCTCATATAGACTCCCCATACAGACTCCTCATACAGACTCCCCATACAGACTCCCCCCACACACACCCCACATACACTCCTCATGCACACTCCCCATATACAGTAGACTCCCCATATGCATATAACTCCTGCTGTTCTCTCCTCGTGCAGGGCTGAGCACGCACACACACACACACACACACAGTCATGGCTAAAATTTCTTTGCTGCTCATGTCCAGCTGTTGCTCATCCAGCCTGGTCAGGGGACCTGATGGGATTATGATGTGATGAGTGTGTGTGTGTGTGTGTGTTAACTGATGATGTGTGTGTGTTGACTGGTGATTGTGTGTGTTGATTGTGGTGACAGTAGGGACAGTGTGTGTGTTGCGAGGTGTGTGTGTGTCTTGGCTGATGATTGTGAGTGATTGTGTTGTGACAGTGTGTTAACTGAGGATGAGTGAGAATGATGAGTGTCTTTGCTCACTCATAATAGTGTGTATATGTGTGTGTACATACCAGTGTGTGTGTGTGTGTGTGTGTGTGTTGAGCCTACTGGCTGGGAGAGAGGCTCAGTTCCTGGAAACCAGAGTGTTTAGAAGCAGGCTGGATCTGTCTGTGTGTGTGTGTGTGTGTGTGTGCGCTCTTTATTAAAGCCCTGAAGGCATGCCAGCACAAACATACTACTATTCCCTTGCTCTGTAGGTCTGTATTCTTTTGTCTCCTTTTTCTCCCCCACACACACAAACACACACACGCACGCACGCACACACACAAGCACGCACACACACACACACACACACAATAGCCTGGAGATGGGAACCAGAGATCTGGGACATTCCTCCACAGGAAGGGTGCCTGTTCCAATGGCCATAGCAGAGTGGATTGACACTAGTACACACACACACACACACCCACTTCCAAGAGCCGCAAAATCAGGCAACCATCCTAGCAACATCCTGGATACAATCCACATCCAAAATCCAGGATGTCGTTATGATAGTATCAGAATCTTAAGTTGGTGAAATTTCACCATGGGATGGGATTTCCCAGATCCCATTTTGACCACCACACAGACCCCATCACATTTTATCCTCCTCTTTTTTGGGAATTTTCGGAAGGCTTTTCCCCTGAAGCATGGATTGTGATTCAGTGCCATGTAGAGCTGCAACTGCAGTTAGAAACGTCACATCCTCTGAGTCAAATGCTTGTGCGAGAGTAATATGAAGTTTCCAGGGAAAAGCATGAGGGGTTTGGGGGAGGGGAATGCGGCACACAATACGAGTCTTACAACTTCACATGACCTCACAGAACTGCTCATCCACTACTAATAACATATAATACAACATCCATGTAATCCAAGATATTCAAAATATGTCACTCACTTTGAGTAATCTATTGGAATACGTTACAAAATACATTTTAGGGAATGTGTTCAGTAATCTGTAGTGGAATACATTTCAAAAGTAACCTTCCCAACACTGGGTATTTTCAAAGTGACCCCCCCCCTTTGTGTTTAAGGACGCTATGGTAATATTATTGCGCAATACCCCTCATCCATTTCTCCTCTGGAATTGGTTTTGTTTACAGACCCTCAGCCTGCAGGAATGCAGGAATACATTCTGAAACCGGCACCTCTCAGCAACACACACTTTACCAGGGCAGGAGCCAGAGAACACAGCAACCCATGCTGAGCCACCGTGTGTGTGTGTGTGTGTGTGTGTATGTGTATGTATGAATGTATGAGCATTTGTGTGTGTCTGTGTGTGTGTGTGTGCATGTGCATTTCTGTGCATGTGTGCATTTTCGTGTGTGTCTGTGTGTGCATGTATGTGTTTGTGTGTGTTGTGTATGTGTGTGTGTGTATGTGTGGAGCCTGCTGGGCTCTGGAGCTTGCAGTGAGGGGGTTGTGTCACGAGCAAAGCTTTTCCGAGGCGGGCACACTCTCTCTCTCACACACACCATCTCACTCTCACTTTCATAAACCCACTTACACACACACACAAACACACACACATTTCCTCAGTGGGCTTTGTTAATCCATTTGGCAGAGGTACTTGTGTAGATGAGAGATCAGGCTGAAGAATCTCAATGAGACCTACCCTCCAGACGAGCCCTAGTGTGTGTGTGTGTGTGTGTGTGTGTATGTGTGTTTGTTGGAGGGAGGATGAGATGGGCGTCTGAGTTCTGCAGCAGTCACGATTCATATCTGTGGCCTGACAATGATGTTATTAGCAGCCTCCAGTGCCATCCAGTGATCCATATTCATCTCAGCCCTGTGTGTGTGTGTGTGTGTGTATACGTTTGCGTGGGTATGAATCTTGTTTTCCTTGTTTGCCTTTTGGATCCATATAAAAATGTGTGTGTGTGTGTGTGTGTTTGTGTATACATGTATGTGTATGTGTGTGTGCTTATTTGTGTGTGTTTGTGAATTTGTGTGTATATTGATGTTTGTGTGTTTGAGCGTGTGTGTGTGTGTGTTTGTATGTATGAGAAGTGTGTGTGTGTGTTTTGCGCCAGTGATCCATATTCATCAGCCTTGACCGAAGACACACTCCGTCCTTTGAAGATTGTGCCTTTCTTTGAAGTGTGTGTTCAGGCCCAGTTATCTGTACTTTGTTATTCCCACGTCTCTAATGGAAAACTCCACCTCTGACACCTGTAATGCGCAGTCATTTGAATATTGATAACGGCCTTATGGATGTACAATTAATTTCCCTCTCCTGTGGTCCTGAACAACCGCTGACAAGTGTGCATTGATTATTCTTCATGTGTGTGTGTGTCCATCAGTGTGATATGTGTAGTGTGTGATGTGTGTGTGTATGTGTGTCCATCACTCAGTGTGATATGTGTAGTGTGTGATGTGTGTGTGTGTGTGTGTGTATCCATCACTCAGTGTGATATGTGTAGTGTGTGATGTGTGTCCATCACTCAGTGTGATATGTGTAGTGTGTGATGTGTGTGTGTCCATCACTCAGTGTGATATGTGCGTGTATCCATCACCCAGTGTGATATGTGCAGTGTGTGATGTGTGTGTCCATCATTCAGTGTGATATGTGTAGTGTGTGATGTGTGTGTGTCCATCACTCAGTGTGATATGTGTAGTGTGTGATGTGAGTAGTGTGTGTGTGTGTCCATCACTCAGTGTGATATGTGTAGTGTGTTTGTATTAATGTGATGTGTCCATCAGTGTGATACGTGTGGTGTGTGTGTGTCCATCAGTGTGGTATGTGTAGTGTGTGTGTGTGTGTGTGTGTGTCTGTCCATCAGTGTGGTATGTGTAGTGTGTGTGTGTGTATGTGTGTGTGTGTGTGTCCATCAGTGTGATGTGTAAGCATTACACTCACCGGGAGTGTGTGCTGGCTGCGGGTTGCCCCCGGTGACAGTGTGAACCATGTGAGAGAGCTTTTTCACAGTAACAAGTGTGCTCTGGCGTGAGGGAAAAGTGGAGGATGTTTGTCCAGACAGGGTGTCGAGATTGTCCACCGCACTGATCCAAACTGCGGTGGGGTTTTTTGCGCCCTTTCTGTGGTTTTACCCTTAGATTAGATTAGAGTTGGGTATTCCCCTTGCAGATGCTTTTTATTTCATTCTCAGAGAAATAGCTTGAACCCATCAACTGGGCATTGTGCAAATACCAGGAGAGCTACTCAGCTCAGCTCCATTTTATTTATTTTCATAGTGCCATAGAGACAATAACAGACCAAAAACTGCCAAAAGCTTTACCCAATATGGCTAATAAGCTTCCTGTTCACTGCAGAAGGACTGAAATCATATTATTTATAATAATAATCATAAAAAAGCCCAGGCTACGCCTAGCCTTCCATGGCTGGCAATCAGAAAGGAAATTTCAAGAGCAATTCATGAAAAAGATAAAGTTATGGGCCAGTTATCGGCTGCTGTGGGAATCTACAGGTGTCACATTCCAGTAAGCAGAGGTGGACAGTAATTAAGTACATTTACTTGATTACTGTACTTAAGTATGATTTTTGAGTATCTGTACTTTACTTGAGTATTAATATTTTTGGAAACTTGTGACTTTTACTCTACTACATTTGAAAGACAAATACTGTACTTTTGACTCCACTACATTTGAAATATGAGCATGAAGTACTCGTTACTGTTAACCACATTTGATTCTTTAAATGCAATAATGCGATAGACCATCTTGAAGTTCAATTTTTCAATAGTTCAATTTGAACTTGGCTGAATTAGCTGTGGTAATGATGGTGACAACAGATCCTTCATCAGAACATCCTCCATGTAGCCTGGGAGAACTCAGACGAACCTGTTAGCAATTGAGATTTGAGAAGTGGTCTGGTGTCATTGCGAAAATTAGACAAAAAAGAAAAAAACTTCTGTACTTCTGAATACTTAAGTAGGTCCTATATTTTTTAAACCAAGTAGCTTAGCCTACTTCTGTACTTAAGTAAAAATCTGACTTAGCAACTTTCACTTGTAGGCCTACTGGAGTAATATTTGAGATGGTGTATCTATACTTTAACTTAAGTAAAGGAAATGCGTACTTCATCCACCTCTACCAGTAAGACATAACTCCAACTTCCGTTGGTCCGTTACCACAGTAGGCTACTACAGTCTGTGTGATGGGATAGACTAATAGGCCTACTTATTTTCAGTAAGACCATGTGTGCAGCGGTCCTAGGCTGGGCTACATCAGATCTCACATCAGAGAATGTCTAATAAGGGGAGAACTGCCACTCTCGGAAAACTTCCGGTTTCTGAACTGGTTGCAGTTCCTTCTGTGGTTCCACATGAGGGCGCTCGTCCACGAGTGCAGAATGTATGGAGGTCAATGGAGCTGTACCCCTCAAAATCCACTTTTCTTGGGATATATATTTTTTTCAAGTAATTTGAGTATTGCATTCGAAAGGGGAGGCAAAGAAAATACACTTGGTTGAGTATTATATTTTTTAAAGTCACTTAATTGTTCTAAAAAGCCTTTCAAATGTGTCAATGACGTCATTCATTAGCACAATGCTAGCGTGTTATGTGCAACAACGACCCAACCTGTAAGAAATCAAAAAGAACATAAGTACTCGTTCATTCAACTTTTGACCTATAACCCATGTTGTAGTCAAATCTGAGATTTGTCAACGACAATCAGGTGAAAGAGACCAATTTAGCAGTCTAGCTCCATTGACTCCCATTCATTCTGCACTCATGGCGATCGCCCCCAGTGGAACTCTGGTGGAACTGCATCCAAAATTCGGTACAATGGGACTTAATACGGAGTGGCAAGGCTCTCCGTAGACGGGCTCTGGCTACATGTTCTTTGTTTTAGCAGCACATTTAAGATCGGAGCTCTGGTGCCATCTAGTGCCGACTAATTAACCACGACGGAATAAAACCACTAGATAATGTTTAGCTGCAGGCTTACTTTTACTGTCACTGACCTGCGACCTGTGCCCCAACCGACCGAGCAGTTGAAGGAACTTCGACATGAACTGAACGTCTGGCCGCTGAGGTCCAAGTCCACAGCAGTCTAGTGTAGGCATTTAGGCGACTGCTTCATGTAAGCCTGATGTTATCAAGTATGGTGGTCTGGCTAGGTTATTATTAGTGTAGGTTAGGTTTCGCCAGGCTGTTATCAACAGAACCGATGGAACAATTACAATCAGCAGTCACAGTGCACAATCACAGGGGCAAAATAATCAATCCGCGCCGCAGACGGCTCAACAAAAATAGTTTTAAGGCGCCCTCTGCTGACCGGAAGTATGCGGTTACTTTTTCACCAGCAACTGACTGACTGAAGTTGAGAAAGCCCCGTGTACTGTGCGTTACTGGGGGATTTCAGTGGGTGTAGGTGTGGGTAAAAATGTTACCCTTATCAATTAAAGATGACGAATATAAGCCTACAAAATTCAACCTCGTCGCCAAGATTTCAGGATGGTTTCGGTAACTAAATTATTCTGTTTCTCCATTTCCTCTTTCCAGCAAGGAAGATGTTTTAAGTAACGTTTACGTTAGCGATTTCCCTACATCCAACTTGCTAGCTAGCTTGTTAGCTCAAACTATGTTTTGATTGGCTTATGAACAGCTAAACTGTAATTCAGTTCAGGTCAACCTTTGATATCAAACTGAGCGTGACAACAGATTTTATTTTGTCTTTGCTATGGCAAATCTCTGTTATGCAGTCAAGCTAACAGAGGCTTTCGGCATCTGCTTGGAGTTAACAGCTGTATTGGTCTGAGTGCATCCTAAATATCTAGCTACTCCCGTCAGCCACAAAGTAACATTTGTGGTGAGTGATCCGTGCGAGTTGTCTCTGGTTTATTCTGGAGTTAAATGAAATGACAGACCCGTACAAGCGCTCACCTGGCGGTGGATGCTAAGCGTCGGTACCGCACCTAGTCTTTCCACACAACGTTCTAGCCGACGGCAGCTAGTGCTTTGATTTGCTAGCTGGGCGTTTTCAGCGAAAAGTGTTATGATAAGGCTCGGTTGATATAAGTGGTTTAATAGTTATTCATTCAACAAACTGCGCAGGAACTATAGTCAGTCCTGCCAGAGGTATTTATTTACTGCTGGAAGCATCAGCTTTACTTTGCTATCTGGGTAACTAATGTTAGCTAGAGACTTGAGCCAGCTAGCAAGCAAGCTAACTAACTGTTATCTATATGCACTATTAACTTCAGCTATGTTGTCAGTTGATGTGTGTTTTAGTTTATAACTATGTGTGCAAAAGCATGAAGGCGTACACGGGCCATCAGCAATTATGCATCTGTAATGTCATGCTTGTTCGCTTGCGTGGCAGCTTGGTGTGTTAGCATACGATTCTAGTAAGAGACTGTAAGAGCTTGAGATTTTCATTTTTTTTGCCTGAACCATATAAATCTCGTCCTTCAGATCAATTCTCGCGGACAAAACCTCTCGGAACCTGTTCTTCTTCCTCTGTCTGAACCTGTCATTTGCCTTTGTGGAGCTACTCTACGGCATCTGGAGTAACAGGTAAGTTAACGCTGCTGCTGCTGCTGCTAGGACTGTACGAACGTCACCCTGCATCCAGGATGTGCCACGTAGGTCTTAACGGCGAGTAGGCAGCCGGCTAGCGGAGGCTGCGGTGGAGGCTAATGGGGGCTCGTGTTGCAATGAATGATGGAAGCATTCTGTCAAGTACACGATGTTGACATCCTGGTTTGTGAATGGTAGTGTTTGCGTTAATGCATTTTGCTCTGTGTGTACACTGGTGTGGACATGATGAACTTTAAACAATGTGCTACTTAGTCCGTTTTATATTTGCACGTGTATCATTCATTTGCCATGGAAATGCATCATAAGTGACAAAGTGGAGGGCTTGTGTATTTGGACTGTTGTGTTTGTGATATGGAAGGCTACTGACACAAAAATTTGATATTTACACCAATATGAGAGAGAGAGAGATTGTGAGGATGTGTGAGAAAGAGGTGTGTGTTTGTGTGAGACAAACCGAGAGTGAGGGGGGCCATTGTTTCCCTTGTGCTAGTTCTACTCTTAGTTATTTGTTCTCATTTGTTCTCATGTGTAACCTGAAGACGAGTGTGTTAAGCTTAACAATGGCTTTGGTTATGTAAGGGAGGTGGCCTGTGAGTGTAAGGTTTTAATACAGTGTGTGTGAGTGTGTAAGGATTTGAAGTATTGTGTGTCAGAGGATTTGACATAGTGTGTGTGTGTGTTTCTAGTTTGGGCCTCATCTCCGACTCCTTCCACATGTTCTTTGACTGCACGGCTCTCCTGGCCGGCCTAGCAGCTTCAGTCATCTCACGGTGGAGAGCCAACGACTCCTTCTCTTACGGGTGAACACACACACACACACACACACACACACAAACACATACTCTTCTATAAGTGAAGCTGCTATAGTGTCTCTGTGTGTGTGTGTGTGTGTGAGAGAGAGCGCGAGTGAGTGAGCGAGTCAGTTTGTGTAATAAACTGTTGTGTAACTGTGTGTGTGTGTGTGTGTGTGTGTTCGTGTGTGTGTGTGTGTGAGAGCACGAGTGAGTGAGCGAGTCAGTTTGTGTAATAAACTGTTGTGTAACTGTGTGTGTGTGTTGCAGGTACGTGAGAGCAGAGGTGCTGGCCGGGTTTGTCAACGGCCTCTTTCTCATCTTCACCGCATTCTTCATCTTCTCTGAGGGAGTTGAGGTAGGAACTCTAAAAACACACACACACATACTCACACTCTTCAGTGTATAAGTATATATACTCTTTTGATCCCGTGAGGGAAATTTCGTCTCTGCATTTATCCCAATCCGTGAATTAGTGAAACACACTCAGCACACAGTGAACACACAGTGAGGTGAAGCACACACTAATCCCGGCGCAGTGAGCTGCCTGCATCAACAGCGGCGCTCGGGGAGCAGTGAGGGGTTAGGTGCCTTGCTCAAGGGCACTTCAGCCGTGGCCTACTGGTCGGGGTTCGAACCGCAACCCTCCGGTTACAAGTCCGAAGTGCTAACAAGTAGGCCACGGCTGCCCTAATATGGAACGCTTCACGTATTTGCGTGTCATCCTCGCGTCCTCGCCATCACACTTGTCTGTGTATGACAGCAGCAGCCTTGGGACTGGGTTAACGAGAGTAAGCTTGTCAGAATGCTCAGTGGAGGAGAATAGAACTGAGTTGAGTATAGAATTTGACCTCCTGCAGTGATGTGCATGTGACGCACACGTTATCAACTACAACATGGGCAGCTCGCATGTGGAACAACACGCCTGGTGAGCGACTGGAGTTAATGGCTGATATTAACGGGGATTAATTGTCATTTTTTGGTGTTTGTGTGGCTCTCAACACTACCCTGGAAATCCAGAGTTCTCGCGAGAGCACAATTTGAATTTAGCCAGCGAGTCCCTCTGGCAATGATGCCCATTACGCATGCCCATGAAACCGAGCTGCACCAATCACATCGGTGTATCTGATATAGACGGGCCAGAGGCGAGCTAAACAGATGACGACAGCGCTGCAACGTCGAAGTCCGGAATCAGTAAACATTGGTGGTAGTGTTATCCACAGCTCTACTTGGATCAGGTTGATGAGGTGGCACAGTGGTGTTAATCTAACAGCTTGACACTGAATATCAATAAAACCAAGGAAATGGTAGTGAATTACAGAAGGCAGCAGCAGAACTACAGTTACACCCCACTAATGATCAGCGGGCAACCTGTAGAGAGAGTCACAAGTTTTAAATACCTTGGTGTCCACATTACTGAAGACCTAACATGGACTGTTAACACTCAATATGTTCTGAAGAAGTCCAGACAACGACTCTACTTCCTTCGTCAGCTAAGGTAGTACACATACACAGCACACTATCCCATCTCCCCTGTCATCCCCCCAACACACACACCAAGACCCCTGGCAGTTGGGTTAGCCCCTTGAGCCGTGGATCTGCCCAAGGTTTCTTCCTTGGTAAGGGAGTTTTTCCTTGCCCCTGTTGCTCTTGGGTGCTCCTTGTTGGTGCCCCCCTACTTCCTTCGTCAGCTAAGGTAGTACACATACACAGCACACTATCCCATCTCCCCTGTCATCCCCCCAACACACACACCAAGACCCCTGGCAGTTGGGTTAGCCCCTTGAGCCGTGGATCTGCCCAAGGTTTCTTCCTTTGGTAAGGGAGTTTTTCCCTTGCCCCTGTTGCCTTGGGTGCCTTGTTTGCCCCCCCCCCCCCCCAATTCCAATCCTCCCCCACCTTTTTTATGCAGCCCTTGCCACTTAATCTACTAAACCCCTCTTCTACTGCACTTTACCCCCCCACTTTGCACAAATAGGCTGACACCAGACATATTTTCACTGCATTTCTTACTTCCAGTAACTATATGCATGTGACGATAAACTTCCTTGTATCCTTGTATCCTTGTATCCAATCCAAGATTCAATACTTTATTGCCATACAACTCGGTGCAAGTTGCTAGGGATTTGCTTCGGTGTGCTCATGACAGGACAAAGACATCACCAAAGACACACAGAAAAAGACATAGAACACATGTATACATGTACGGAGTCCCAAGTGAGATTTTCAAATGCATGCTTGGTGCCGCCCCTCGAGTAGGGCCATTACATTAGTCATGACCAGATCCTTAATCTTTCTATATTTCCATGGTCTGGATTTCAGGCTCTCTCAACACTGTAAGCTAATGTGACTTGCGGCAAAGAGGATAGTATTGATTGGTGCTCTTTTCGTATCGTCATTAATTGGTACATCATTGGCGCTTTTCCACTATGGGGTAAAGCCTCAGACTTTTTGTATTTCCATGATTGAGGCTGGACCGGGGATGCGGCCCAGACGGCCTCAGGTCGACCCTGGAGTAGCGCAGGGCCGAATCGGGGATGAACCGAGGACTTTTTGGAATGGAATACGACACAACATTAAAACCGGAGAAATTTAAAAATAGACCGGTAGCATTTGTTTAGGGTTGCCTAGCAACATACTGTAAGTGTCATTTGCTTATTTTTGTGAAGAAAAACGATCTACATATATGTATATATACGTGTAGACTATATACTAATGTCCTTGTAATTAATTTGACGTATAGTATGCTCGCGGTGCTAAGCACTGTTTAGAAGTTTCTAGCATTGTTAGCTAATGTCCCCGATGTTACAGCTCCTTATGGAAACACAACACCGAGGCCAGTTTAAGACCGGGGAAAAGCCTTGGGCCAGCCCCGGTCTATAATGGAAAAGAGCCACATATGCTTGAATGGTGCTGTTTTCATTTTCATAATTATCTGCTTTAATATGTTTCATCATATATGGTTGAATCGTAGTTATTATTACTACACATTCATATCTATGATTCAACCATGTATGATGTATATGAGGTTGAATGGTGCTGTTGTCCTATGATCATTAAATACAGTAATACATTTCCCATGTATGATGTATATGAGGTTGAATGGTGCTGTTGTCCTCTGATCATTAAGTACATTACTACATTTCCCAGCGTGCTCTGGAGCCGCCTGATGTCCATCACGATCGGCTGCTCCCCGTCTCCATCGCCGGGCTGCTGGTCAACCTGGTGGGCATCTTCGTGTTCCAGCACGGGGGGCATGGCCACTCACATGGCGGAGAGGGTAAGACGCCAGCGGCCATGGCAACACACTCCCTGACACCTACACTGCCCCATAGCAACACACTCCCTGACACCTACACTGCCCCATAGCAACACACTCCCTCACAGCAACACTGCCCCATAGCAACATACTCCCTCACACCTACACTGCCCCATAGCAACACACTGTACCATAGCAACACACTGCCCCATAGCAACACACTCCCTCACACCTACACTGCCCCATAGCAACACTCCCTCACACTTACACTGCCCCATAGCAACACACTCCCTCACACTCACACTGCCCCATAGCAACACACCCCCTCACACCTACACTGCCCCATAGCAACACACCCCTCACACCTACACTGCCCCATAGCAACCCACAGCCCCATAGCAACACACTCCCTCACACCCACACTGCCCCATAGCAACACCCTGCCCCATAGCAACACCCTGCCCCATAGCAACACCCTGCCCCATAGCAACACACTGCCCCATAGCAACACACTCCCTCACACCTACACTGCCCCATAGCAACACACTGCCCCATAGCAACACACTCCCTCATAGCAACACGCTCCCTCACACCTACACTGCCCCATAGCAACACACTGCAGCATAGCAACACACTGCCCCATAGCAACACACTCCCTCACACCCACACTGTCACCGCTGACCACTCTCACTGCCACCTAAATGAACTGCATTTATATAGCGCTTTTCCACTCTTCCGAGCACTCAAAGCACTTTACAATTTCATGCCTCACATTCACCCATTCATACACACACACACTGACACTCACACACTGATGGCGGCGGTTACCATGCAAGGTGCCAGCCTGTTAGGGTGGTAGTAGTCAGTGTCTTGTTCAAGGATACCTCGACCGGGTCAGGAGACCGAGTCGTCTTTTGTGGGGTGTGATGAAACGCAAAGCCTGCCGTCTGATTTGTCAAGTCCTCCCTCCACAGGTCACGGCCATAGCCACTCCCTCTTCAACGGCAGCGCAGGCCACGCCCACAGCCATGGTGGCCAAGGGCATGGGCACAGCCACGGCGGGCATGGGCACAGCCACGGGGGTCATGGGCACGACCACGGGCACGACCATGGGCACGACCACGGGCATGGAGGCCACGGGCACTCCCACGAGGAGCCCTGTCATGGTGAGTGGCGTCTCTGCTACTGATGTCTGCTCTCCACTCTCTGTCTGTCTGTCTGCTCTCCACTCTCTGTCTGTCTGTCTGCTCTCCACTCTCTGTCTGTCTGTCTGCTCTCCACTCTCTGTCTGTCTGTCTGCTCTCCACTCTCTGTCTGTCTGTTTGCTCTCCACTCGCTCTGTCTGTCTGTCTGCTCTCCACTCTCTGTCTGTCTGTTTGTCTCCACTTCGCTGTCTGTCTGTCTGTTTGCTCTCCACTCGCTCTGTCTGTCTGTCTGTCTGCTCTCCACTCGCTCTGTCTGTCTGTCTGCTCTCCACTCTCTGTCTGTCTGTCTGCTCTCCACTCTCTGTCTGTCTGTTTGCTCTCCACTCGCTCTGTCTGTCTGTCTGTTTCTCCACTCGCTTTGTCTGTCTGTCTGTTTCTCCACTCGCTTGTCTGTCTGTCTGCTTCCACTCTCTGTCTGTCTGTTTGTTTTCCACTCGCTTCTGTCTGTCTGTCTGTTTCCACTTGTTCTGTCTGTCTGTCTGTTTCCACTCTCTGTCTGTCTGTTTGTTCTCCACTCGCTTCTGTCTGTCTGTTTGTTTCTCCACTTTGTCTGTCTGTCTGTCTGCTCTCCACTTCGCTTGTCTTCTCTGTCTGTCTGCTCTCCACTCTCTGTCTGTCTGTCTGCTCTCCACTCTCTGTCTGTCTGTCTGCTCTCCACTCGCTCTGTCTGCTCTCTGCTCGCTCTGTCTCTGCGGACTGCTCCTCTTTTGCTCCTCCTCTGTTCTCCTGCGTTCTGCTCCTGTGTTCTACTCTCTCTTGTTCTATAGAGTGGTTTGCGTGTTCCCACTTCCTCTGTTCTTCTGTGTTCTGCTCCTCTTTGTTCACCTGTGTTCTGCTCTTCTGTTCTTCACTGTTCTCCTCTGTTCTGCTCCTCTGTTCTTCACGGTTCTCCTGTGTTCTGCTCCTCTGTTCTTCACTGTTCTCCTGTGTTCTGCTCCTGTGTTTTGCTCCTGTTCTTCACTTTTCTCCCGTGTTCTGCTCCTGTTCTTCACTTTTCTCCCGTGCTCCGTTCCTCTGTTTGTATTCCGCTTCTCTGTTCTCCTGCCTTCTGCTCCTGTGTTGGGTGGTTCTCCTCTGTTCTCCTCTGTGTTCTGCTGGTTCTGTGTGCTGTTCTCTGTCTGTATCTCTGCTCTAGTTAATCCAGTGACCGCCTCCCTCTGTCCCTTCTGTTGCAGACGACCACAGTCTGGACACTGGCAAGGTCTCCAGCAAACAGATCCTGGATGGTAAGCGTCTCTCATGCTGCAGTACTCTCTTTGGCCAGCAGGGCGCACCACACACCAGCTGATCTGATAGTGAGCCAGAGTGAGACCTCAGAAGGAGTGTAT
>NC_063197.1:30912814-30917814 GCF_017589495.1 Alosa alosa | reverse complement strand
TGCTGTGATTTCAGATTCAGATGGTCTGTATTGACATGACTAGTGATAAAACACTTCATTAACCCCCTCTCCAGTGTGGTGCCTCTGCTGAGGGACTGCATCGGGATTCTCATGCAGCGCACCCCCCCCTCCCTGGACCACGTGCTGCCAGAGTGCTACCAGCGGGTAAGACACACACACACACACACACACTTCACCACCACCCTCCCTGGACCATGTACTGCCAGAGTGCTGCCAACAGGTAAGACGATACACACACACACACACACACACCACCCTCCCTGGACCAGGTACCGCCAGAGTGCTACCAGCAGGTGAGACACACGCACACACCTGCTATGTTCTGGAGGGGTGGTCATGTGAGACACACGCACACACCTGCTATGTTCTGGAGGGGTGGTCATGTGTATGTGTGTCTGTGTATTTGCACATTTAACATTCTGTGTCTGAGCTCTGACCTCCATCTCATGAAGAGAACACTAATGTCTGCACAGCTCTTAACAACTGTGTGTGTGTGTGTGTGTGTGTAGGTGCAGCAGCTGCAGGGTGTGTATAATCTGCAGGAGCCCCATTTCTGGACGCTGTGTACGGACGTCTACATCGGAACCCTCAAGTTGCTAGTGGCACCCGACGCCGACGCAAGATGGATCCTGAGCCAGACACACAACATCTTCACACAGGTCTCTCTCTCTCTCTCTCACACACACACACACACACACACACACACACACACACAGGTGTCTTCACATAGGGTACACACACTCACTCTCACACAGTGAAACCCATTTGAATCAAGGTGAAAATATTCAGATGCACACATACACCAAGTGCATCTTGTAAGACCTTCCACTTCCACAGCAATTCTTACGATATTCAAGTGTGGCAATGGTGCTTGTATTAGAGTGCCAGTATTAATTTCCTGTGTTTGTGTGTGTGTTTGCGCTCTGCAGGCTGGCGTGAGACAGCTCTACGTTCAGATTGACGTCGCAGCCATGTAGAGGAAACATGAAGGTCGCGTGTGTGTGTGTGTGTGTTCGCTCCCTGCTGGGAGTGAAGGGACCAAAGCCCCGCTGCTCTGTGGGGGGGGGGGGGGGGTGTGGGACAGGGGCGCACTCAACCCCCCTCCCCCCCAATCTGGCCTTTCTCTTGTGGCCCCCCCAGGACCACGGCCCTGTGCCCCCTGCCAACGCCGAATGGACCTCTCGGTCTCATCCACCCCCAACCCCCCCACTTGACAGTGGGATTTCCTCCTGTTTTTCTTATTTTTAGTCTGATTTTGTAGTTGTACCAATGGAGTGTTTATTTGATCTGTGTGTAATCAAAGTGTGTGTGTGTGTGTCAGGCAGGACAGTATGAAGTGTGTTTTCTGCCCTAAGTTGCATCAGGGTGGAATGTGTGTGTGTGTGTGTGTGTGTGTGTGTGTGTGTGTGTGTGTGTGTGTGTGTGTGTGTGTGTGTGTGTGTGTGTGTGTGTGTGTGTGTGTGTGTGTGTGTGTGAGAGAGAGAGAGAGAGAGAGTGTGGCTCCTCTGCAGACAGGAGCCAGTCTTTGACTCTGGGGCTCTTAAGTGCCTTGATTCCAATTACATTATGGACAATCTGTATAATGACATTGTTTCCTCCTGTGAGATGACATCACTTCCTCCCATCCCATGACGTGGGCATGTGTGTGTTTTGTGTTGAGGACTTTCAGTCGACTCCAGCTGAGATCGCAGCCTGTGGACACTGGACCTCGACATTCAAATATCCTGTCTCATCATGTTCTTTTGACACCAGCCTCATTGACCTGTGTGTGTGTGAGAGTGTGAGAGAGAGTGTGTGTGAGTGTGTGTGTGTGTGTGTGTGAGAGAGAGAGAGAAGTGATTCAGTGAGATGAAGTAAAGTCATAATTTCTTTACCCATTAAGTCTCCTCCTTTATTGAGATGTGTGTTCTATTCATCAACAGCTCTTTCCGGATGTGAAGTGGGTGTGTGATGTGTTCAACTGTCACAGGTCACACACACAAGCTCTATTCTCTCTTTCACATATGCAGCAATACAAAACCCATGTGAGAGATAGGGGTTGGACTGGATGACCGCACTCATGCGCGCACACATGCACACACACACAAAAAGAGACAGACAAACACACACAAGGTTTGAGACACTTTAATGTGTACACACATGCACCTACAGGTATATTTTGACTTTTTTTTCCGTGTGTGGTTAGAAGCTGAGGGCTGTGGCGTGGTGTCCCTATACTCTCCTCGTTTCCTGTCTCGCAGTAAAGGCATTTCCAGGACGACACACCCACACACACACACTCACTCTGCACTCACTCGCACGCACACACCCCCTTCCCATCCAGAGGAGCGTGATGAGGCCGACCCGGAGCTAATGACCCCTCTGGAGACCTCATAACAGCCAGGGAGGTCTGCAGCACTCTGGTTAGCTCGCAACACTCAACGTCCATGCAACCCCGCTCACAGAACGCTCTCTAAACATCTCAGAAACGTCTTCACAACACTCAACGTCCATGCAACCCCGCTCATAGAACGCTCTCTAAACATCTCAGAAACGTCTTCACAACACTCAACGTCCATGCAACCCCGCTCACAGAACGCTCTCTAAACATCTCAGAAACGTCTTCACAACACTCAACGTCCATGCAACCCCTCACACAGAACTCTCTAAACATCTCAGAAACGTCTTCACAACACTCAACGTCCATGCAACCCCGCTCACAGAACGCTCTCTAAACATCTCAGAAACGTCTTCACAACACACTCTGCGTTCCGGCAGCGGGTTCCTCCTTCCTCTCTCAGGGCGGGCACGTCCCAATGCCATCCCAGCATCCTCCTCTTCCCGGCCCCTCCCCCTGGCGTGGCTATGATATGTAGGTGGAGCTGTCCGTCATCTTCAGGCTCTGCAGCCCATTGGTGTCTGAGCAGAAGAGGCGGAGCATGTCGACCTCCAGCGGGTGCAGGTGTCCCGTGACGAGCATGGAGTGCAGTGGAGCGCCCAGGTCACATGACGCCAGCTCACGCAGCGAGCCTGCCCGGATCAGCTGATCGTCCGAGCCCACGCGGGAGAGCCCAACACACACCGTCTCCTCCGTCAGCGCTGACACACACACACACACACAGAGACATTAGCGTGCCGCACAGGTGATCATCTGCGAGTGTGTCTGTGTGTAGCATGTTTTTGTGTGTGTGTGTGTTTAGCCTGTGTAGCATGCCACACAGGTGATCGTCTAGAAGTGAGTGTAGCAAGTGTATGTGTTGCACATTAGCACGTTGCATAGATCCTTTAGAGTGTGTGTGTGTATTTACCGAGATCATCCCCTCGTTCGCGGCGGTTCTGGATGATCTCGAGCAGCTGGCCTGCAGCCTGGGCGACAGTCATGTAGCGAGGAGGATCATACACCTTTCTGCCCCTACAGAGAGGAGAGGAGGAGTTAGTTGTGTGTGGGTGTGTTTACAGACCCTGAATTTCCCCTTGGGGATCAATAGAGTATCTATCTATCTATCTATCTATTTATCTATCTATCTACAGAGAGGAGAGTCAGTTGTGTGTGTGTCGGGTGTGGGGGTTCAGGAGTGCGAGTGTTCAGGAGGCCCTGACCAGTGCTGTGGGCGGAGCCACCACACCTACTACTACATCTACTTCCTGTTATCCATCCAACAAAAACTCCCTACCCTCAGATAGAGGTGTGTGTGTGTGGGGTTAATAAATCATGTCCCCGTCGTGATAAGGATTAGGGGCAGAGGACTAAAAAACACCCTCTGTATGTGTGTGTGTGGGTAGGTTAATAAATCATGTCCCCGTCGTGATAGAGGACTATAAGAAAAAAACACCCTCCTCCGTTATGATAAGGACAGAACACACACACACACACTGCTGAATATGGGAGAACAGGGATGAAAACACATTCACTCATTTACCGTTTCCTGCTGGTTTAAGGGTGTGTGTGTGCGCGCGCTGTTTGTGTTATGACTGACATAACGCAGTGGTGTGGAGCTCAGAGATGGGGGGTTGGGTTGTTAAGGGCCAAATGGAATGTGATTACATCAGCAAGCACTGTGCTGATGTAATCACATTCAGGCACAGAAACACAGGGCATCTGGGGGGTACAAGACCCCCAACACACACACAGATCTCGCGGTGAAACAGCCAAACCTGAGCCCCGTCTGGCCCTGGTGCCAGGGAGGAATACAACCGTGTGTGTGTGTGTGTGTGTGTGTGTGTGTGTCTGGTGCAGAGAGTTCCAGATCCCCAAACGTTCCCTCCCCCTCGTTCTACACGTCCTCCATGTCAACGCTCAAACATTCCGCTCTGACCAAAATCATAGAGTGTGTGTATTTACCCCATCTCCCAGCAAGCCAGTGACCTGACCGGCATCGGGAATCTGGGAGGAATTAGGGGCTCACTCCAGACGGAACAAGGCACACACACACTAAAGATGTATGTGTGGAGGTTTATAGGATGGGGGTTTAGTGGGTTACTCCTGTTCACGAAGGAGGAAAAATGATGGAGTACACCACAAGGTGTGTGTGTGTGTGTGTGTGTGTGTGTGACGCTGCCATGATTACATATGCTACTATAAGGTTAAATCATCTGTGTGTGTGTGTGTATGAACATGCTGACATGTGCTACACAAATCATCTCTCTAGGGTTATGTGGCTGAGTTGATAAAATGTGTTTCTCTGGACGCCACAGAGGATGCTGGGATAGTGGAGGACCATCCAACATAAACACACACCAGCCTGTGTGGGAGCCCCTCCCCCTCTCCCCCTCTCCCTCTCTGCCTCTCTCCCTCTCTCTCTCTCTGATACTCACCTCATGAGATTCTCCATGGATTGCTCTTTGACTTTGATATCTGAAAGAAGAGGGGAACCCAGTGAGAATGTGTGTGATTTGATCAGCCGTATTTGGAGTGTGTGAGTGTGTGTGAGTGTGTGTGTGTGTGTGTGTGTGTGTGTCACACAGGTTGGTGATTCAGGCAGTCTATAATCTGCACTCCA
>NC_063197.1:30897814-30910314 GCF_017589495.1 Alosa alosa | reverse complement strand
GTTGGACTTATTTGCACTACCACCATGACACACACTTCAAAGAGCACCTTCCCACTGCATACTGAAACACAGGGTCAGTCCCTGCCCTGTCACTGCAAATGTCAGTCAATCAATCAATCAATCAATCAATCAATCAATCAATCAATCAATCTATCTATCTATCTATCTATCTATCTATCTATCTATCTATCTATCTATCTATCTATCTATCTATCTATCTATCTATCTATCTATCTATCTATCTATCTATCTATCTATCTATCTATCTATCTATCTATCTATCTATCTATCTATCTATCTATCTATCTATCTATCTATCTATCTATCTATCTATCTACAGCAAGGCTGCCTATAGCACCACAGGGAAAGGCTGCCTAAAGCTGCTGAGGTGGAGCCGAACTCTGCCAGCTGTTTGGATTTTCTCTTAGAAAGGCTAACTGTACGTTTGTAAACCTGCCCCAAGCTGCCAAATATCAACATCATTATCTCTCTAACAGGCTTGATCAGCTTATCTAAAAGACACACACAGACATACACAAACACACATCGATGCCCAAAAACATGGCAGAACCCCCCCCCCCCCCACACACACTCTCTCACACACACACAAACACACACACACATGTCCTCTTGGAATATGAATCTACTACTTGCCACAGACCATCTCAAATCATGAGTTATTGTTTGCCCATGTGAGTGTGTGTGTGTGTGTGTGTGTGTGTGGTGAGCAGGATCTTGTGAGCAGGCCCTGATGTCTGAGGTAGATTGTGGAGTGCCAGAGACAAGGTGCTTCCTGTTATTGTGTGGAATGTTTGTCCGTATACGTGTATGTGCCTGGGTGTTTGTGTGTGTGTGTGTGTGTGTGAGTGTGACACAGAGAAACGTCATAGCTACTACAGCATGCTCAAAGTGGCATTCAGGAGACTGCTCAGCAAAAACTTGCTTCAAAGGAACACACACAGGCACACACACACACCAAGCCTAAAACAATGACCCTGTGGCAGACATGTCAAATGTGTGAGAAAAGTGTCTCATATAAGATTTCTGTGTGTGTGTGTGTGTGTGTGTGTGTGTGTGTGTGTGTCTGTGTGTCTGTGTGTCTGTCTGTGTGTGTGTGTGTGTGTGTGTGTGTGTGTGTGTGTGTCTGTCTGTGTGTCTGTCTGTGTGTCTGTCTGTGTGTCTGTGTTCACCCATTAGATTTCTGAAGAGTGTGTGTGAGACACGTCCAGTTGAGTGCTTATGCTGCTACAGAACGTTCAGCAACATTCCACTTTAACCAGAGTAAACAAATGACATCACCTCCCGATCAAAACAAACAGAGAGAGAGAGAGAGAGAGAGAGAGAGAGAGAGAGAGAGAGAAAGAATTTGGGGGTAGAGAGGGAGAGTGAGGTTAGGAGTGAGGGAGAGAGAGAGTGAGAGAGAGAGAGGGAGTGATGGAGAGAGGGATTGTGTGGTGGAGAGGCTGTGCCCATTCCTGGTGCCTAATTAGACACACAGCTCTCCTCTGCAGACTGGGCTTTGTGCACACGACACACCAATTACCGTATGTGTGTGTGTGTGTGTGTGTGTGAGTGTGAGTGTGTGTGTGTGTGTGTGTGTGTGTGTGTGTAAGTGTGTGAGTGTGTGTGTGTGCAAGTGCGAATGTGTGATCTGTGTGAGGTTTTTTTTATTTCAGTGTGTGTTTTTATGATGAATGAGTATATCCTTTAAAACACGTTGCTTTGTGAAGCCCATGCTGTGGGGCTAAGCTGTGGTGGGCTTCACTTTTCACTTTTCACTTTTCGTGTGTGTGTGTGTGAATTAAGGTCATAGTGTGTACACAATAACACACACATGCACTCACTCAAACACACACACACACATTGTGTCCACTGACAGGTCAATGGCTCTGAAGGTTATTGATGGGCCGGCCCTTGTGCTAATGGACACACCACCCCCTCCCCTTGTTCCCTCCCATGATGCATTTCACCTCCTCATTTCATCTCTCTTCTTTCTCTCACTCACTCTTTCCCTCCCATTCTCTCACTCCCTCTCTTCTCTCACTCCTTCTCCCTTCTTTTGTTCTCTCTCTCCCTCCCTCCCTCCTCCTTTCTCTCTACCGTCTCTCTCCATCTCTCCTCTCTCTCCCTTTCTATCTCTATATCTACTGTCTCTCTCTCTCTCTCCCTCTCTCTCTTTTTGTGGCTGTTTCTGTTTGTCTTTTCCTTTTTTAGTCTTTATTGTACCTACTGGTCAGTTTTCCTTCTCTCTCTCTCTCTCTCTCTCTCTCTCTCTCTCTCTCTCTCTCTCATCAGCTGTGGTGTTGTTTCTTGTGTGTGTGTGTTTAAAATCAGTGCTGTGTGTGTGTGTGTAGGCTTGGGAATCGGTTCCAGGTATCGGTTAGGAATCGGTTCCAAATGTTCCGATCCATCGGAATCATACACATCCACACGTTAATGATTCCACTAACGATTCCAATACAAAGCTTTGTTTTAGAAATGTTTACTTTTCATTTTAAAGCATTCAACTTGTGTATTGATATTGCACACTTGATATTCATTCTCTAAAACCACTTTAAATTAGACATTCAAAGCCAACAACTCTCAAAGCCATCCTATAAGTCTTCAGCAAATGGTACAGGAATTGGTACAGGAATCGATATGGGAATCGATAAGGAATCGCATCGATAAGCAGACTCGACAATGGCATCGATATCGATAATTTCTTAACAATGCCCATCCCTATGTGTGTGTGTGTGTGTGTGTGTGTTTTGATTGAATGTGTTGATAATGTGTGTATGTTGATAGTGTGTGTATATGTGTGTGTGTGTGTGTGTGAGTTGATAATATGTGTGCGAGTGTGTTAGTGTGTGTGTTGATAATGTGTATGTGTGTGTGAGTTGATGATGTGTTAGTGTCTGTGTGTTGAATATATGTGTGCTGTGTGTGAATTGATGTGTGTGTGTGTGTGTGATGATAATGTGTGTGTGTGTTAGTGTGTATGACAATAATGTGTGTGATCCCACCTGGAGGCCACAGCAGCCCACGGCGTTCATGATGGAGGCGTTGTGAATGACGCGGTACGCTATCCCAGCCTCCACTGCTCTCAGCACCAGGTCACTGTGCGTGGTGGCACTGGACAGAAACAACACACACCACCCGTCAAGTCAGTCAGTCAGACACAAACACACACACACACACACATAACCAATTAGTCACACACACACACACACACACATAATCAGGCACACACACAATCAGGCACACACACACACACACACACACACGCACACGCACACGCGCACACGTGGACACGCACGCACACACACACGCACACACACGTGCACACACACGCGCGCACACACGCGCGCACACACACGCGCACACACACACGCACACAACCAGTCAGACACACACTAGCTGAGTGTCCCTCACACACACACACTCTGACTCCATGCCAAATGTGGTTCTGATGTGGGCCAATCAGCTGCTTGCGGCCTCCAGGCACATCATCAGAGCTGATTAGCGTTGCCATAGTAACTGATGACAGCAAAGCATGCATATATCACATAGTTCACTCCACCAACCACACACACACACACAACCCCAATCGGTTTCCCCTTTCCCCAAATATATCATTAAACTTTATTAAAACCACGCATTCCTCCGACTCTTTAACACACACACACACACACACACACACACAGAGCGAGAGAGAGAGAGCGAGAGAGAGAGAGAGAGAGAGAGAGAGAGAGAGAGAGAGAGAGATAGGGAGAGGAGAGAGAGAAAGAGAGAAAGAGAGAGAGAGAGAGAGAGAGAGAGAGAGAGAGAGAGAGAGAGGGGCCCTGATGGAAACTGACTGGCTGGCTTGCTTGCTTCATGTGGCCGTGGCTGTGGCTAGGGTTGGTTTGGCGAGCCCAGCGCTGAGCTCAACATTCTGTGCTGTGGTTGCCGTGACTCCCTGCTTCGGCCGCACAGATGGGTGTGTGTTTGTGCGTGCGTGCGTGCGTGCGTGCGTGCGTGCGTGCGTGCGTGCGTGCGTGCGTGCGTGCGTGCGTGCGTGCGTGCGTGCGTGCGTGCGTGCGTGCGTGCGTGCGTGCGTGCGTGCGTGCGTGCGTGCGTGCGTGCGTGCGTGCGTGCGTGCGTGCGTGCGTGCGTGCGTGCGTGCGTGCGTGCGTGCGTGCGTGCGTGCGTGCGTGCGTGCGTGCGTGCGTGCGTGCGTGCGTGCGTGCGTGCGTGCGTGCGTGCGTGCGTGCGTGCGTGCGTGCGTGCGTGCGTGCGTGCGTGCGTGCGTGCGTGCGTGCGTGCGTGCGTGCGTGCGTGCGTGCGTGCGTGCGTGCGTGCGTGCGTGCGTGCGTGCGTGCGTGCGTGCGTGCGTGCGTGCGTGCGTGCGTGCGTGCGTGCGTGCGTGCGTGCGTGCGTGCGTGCGTGCGTGCGTGCGTGCGTGCGTGCGTGCGTGCGTGCGTGCGTGCGTGCGTGCGTGCGTGCGTGCGTGCGTGCGTGCGTGCGTGCGTGCGTGCGTGCGTGCGTGCGTGCGTGCGTGCGTGCGTGCGTGCGTGCGTGCGTGCGTGCGTGCGTGCGTGCGTGCGTGCGTGCGTGCGTGCGTGCGTGCGTGCGTGCGTGCGTGCGTGCGTGCGTGCGTGCGTGCGTGCGTGCGTGCGTGCGTGCGTGCGTGCGTGCGTGCGTGCGTGCGTGCGTGCGTGCGTGCGTGCGTGCGTGCGTGCGTGCGTGCGTGCGTGCGTGCGTGCGTGCGTGCGTGCGTGCGTGCGTGCGTGCGTGCGTGCGTGCGTGCGTGCGTGCGTGCGTGCGTGCGTGCGTGCGTGCGTGCGTGCGTGCGTGCGTGCGTGCGTGCGTGCGTGCGTGCGTGCGTGCGTGCGTGCGTGCGTGCGTGCGTGCGTGCGTGCGTGCGTGCGTGCGTGCGTGCGTGCGTGCGTGCGTGCGTGCGTGCGTGCGTGCGTGCGTGCGTGCGTGCGTGCGTGCGTGCGTGCGTGCGTGCGTGCGTGCGTGCGTGCGTGCGTGCGTGCGTGCGTGCGTGCGTGCGTGCGTGCGTGCGTGCGTGCGTGCGTGCGTGCGTGCGTGCGTGCGTGCGTGCGTGCGTGCGTGCGTGCGTGCGTGCGTGCGTGCGTGCGTGCGTGCGTGCGTGCGTGCGTGCGTGCATCAGCTCAATGGCCATAGTACTCCTCCTGAGAGCACATGCACACACACACACATACACGCATGCACACACACACACACAGACAATCACATTACATAAACAACTTGGGAGATTGTATTAATTCATATCTCTGTAGATCGGTGTGTTTTATGCCGCTTTCATTTGTCATAAAGGTTTTTTTTTGTTACAACATGTATTGTCACATTTCTCAATAATCAGTGAGATCCCAGTCAACAGCCCTCCCAGAGTACAGTAACTAACTTACATACAGTGGCCAGAAAATGTTCGTAAACCCCTTTTCTGTATAAATTCATAAAATATAGGTCATAAAATGAGCTTCATCTTTATCTAAGTCACTAATATAGACAAACACAATGTGCTGAAGCTAATAACACAAAAAATATAGTCTTGTATGATCTTGTGTTGGACACACACATAAAACATTCACAGTGCTGATGGAAAGAGCAAGTGAATCTGAGAATTAATAACTCTGTTAGGTTTCTTTTGGCAGTAGGCCTATAACCTCAACCACGCGCTCCTGGTAACTGTGAATAAGATCTGCTCGACATTCAGGGGGGAATTTAGCCCATTTTTCCTTCAGTTCAGCCATATTCTTAGGATGTCTGGAGTGAATGGCTTGGTTGAGGCCCCAGCATCTCTATTGGTTAAGGTCTGGGCACTACCTGGGCCAATTCAATTAAATTTAATTCATCTTTATTTCAGACTCACAGGACGGTTCCTTCCTAGCATATAAAAATAATCAAATAAATAAAATCATCTCATAATTCTAGGGCAATTCCACGGAAAATTGACTTTTTGTCACATCCATAACGGCAGTGAAATGCCTTGGCATTTGTATGATGTGAATATTAACATTAATTTTTTGTGCATTTTTTCTAATTTACATTCTTCAGCCAAATCAAATTTCATTTAATCATTCACATCATACCATACCATCACATTTTATTGGCGTTATGGATGTTACAAAAAATGTAATTTTCTGTGTAATTGCCCTCTAGTAAACGTGAATCATACATAATAACAGCCTGGCAGATCACCAAATTCAATCAATCAATCAATTCACCAATCAACGGTGTAGAACAGGTTCTCTCGCCAGTGGTTTTTAAGATGGTTGAGTACCGCACAGCTCTTTATAAGGCTGTAATATTTTCTTCTAAGTTTAGGGTCACAGTCTTGCTGGATGACCTTAAATAAGCTTTAGCGGGACAGACAGCCATTATCCTGGGGTGCGTTTCCCAAAAGCATAGTTGCTAACTGCAGAAGCATCTTCCGTGGTAGCATCACTGCCAAATCTGAGTTGACAATATTAAAGTCACACATTACAGATACTTTAACGATGCAGAAATACGGTGTTGTTGATATTTGGTCGTATTTCGGTCACAATTTTAGTAAGAGCCGACAAATACGCTCTTATTTTTTAATTTTCCAAAACTAAAAAATGTGATATGTGACAATATGAAGCTTAAGTGTTTGTGCATGCACACCTCAAATATGGACTTACATTTGGCAGTGACACTACCAAGTAGTTGCTAGGGATGTAACGATTACCGGTATAATGGTAAACCGTGATAAAAATGTTGACGATAACAATTACCATTTTCATTTCAAATATCATGATTATCACGGTTGATTATCACGGTTGATTACCGTGGTGTGGAAACCGTGTGTTTAATCCTTCCCAGCTTCATCCGAGCCTGCTTTTGACATACAGTAGGCCTGGTACAAGGAAACAAAACTGGTACCCTACTGATTCTGTTGTCTAATTGATGGTTTTAACTACGATTTGGATTAGGCTACACTTGGTTTTAAAAGGCGGAACTTTTTCACCGCAAAATGTGCACTGTATCATGTAGCCACTCTGCGCCTTTTTATGTTCGCGTCCACAATAAATCCATTCCACTCACTTTATCAGGAGAATAGCCTAAAGTTTTATTTTGAATGTGGTGTGCTTCACTGTGTGTTTCACTAATTCACGGATGGGATAAATGCAGAGACCAAATTCCTTGTATATGCAAGTATACTTGGCCTATAAACCTGATTTACAATTACGATTTACATTTACAATAGGCTATGCCCAATTTTACAAACGGCACCCCATACTGTGCAGTGCCAAGGCGCTATATGGCAATGGCAACCACACGGCCATGTTTGTTTTTGAGATGCTCTGTTCTGTCCCACCACCAGACACTCTTTGCCTGCAGTGAACTCATGAACAGAGATGTCAATCAGTTCCGATGATTCTTTGGCGTCATCTTCACTGGTTGGCAATGTCTAATGGGACAAGCCATAGCCTACTAGATCACCTCTGTGTTAAGACAGTTTGTTGATCTGTGGTCTAAGGGAATATGGAAACTCTTTGAGATTACTTTGTAGCTCTTCCCAGCTGTATAATGCAGATATGTTTCTTGTAAGGTAGGGTTTACATAGGAGCTGCAGAGTGTCACACACAAACTAGTTTTTTGAGGATTTCCCTATAGTCCATGCAGGAATGCAACATTTTGAAGATGAACAATTGCATTGCATTGCAAACGTAGCCTACTGCACTTCATACTATTTTGGACATGAAAGTGAACCTGCATTTTCTATCCATAACTGCAGTTATTTTATAAGGGTGTATTCAATACGGACAAGATCAATGCAATACGATTGTGTTATCAGCGAAACAGATTGTGTTTGTTTATTATAATTCAGGTGAATATCAGACCATATTTAAGACAAATTCGAACATTAATGCTGTAATTCAAAAGGGTTAACTTACTTAGCCTAGCCTAAATTCAAGTCATTATCAAGTTTTTTTCCTTGCACAGCTGGAACTATAACACAACTGAACTGACTTATAATAAAGAATATAGTCGCACTAACGCTGTTGCGTTTTATTAACTGACAGATATCCGCAAGATGGAAACGCCACGTACCAGAGCTTCTTTCCCCACTGTCAGTATGGACGTGTAGGCTTCCAAATACACTCGGCTGCAACGACGCACTACCTCAAGACCCTTAACAGTGATGTCCTTGGCATCCCCGAGGCCAAGTCCGATTAAGTACAACATCTCATGTAAGTTTATGTCACTTCAAAGGTACAAGTAAGCTACAAGTCCTTTGATTGGGTCTTAGACTGTGATGAGTTTGCTAACCTGTCAACTTCAGCTGTGTGAAAGACCGCCGTTAACAGACGTATGAAAAAGTTAAGTATTGACAGATAAATACGGTTTATGTTTTAGCGGTACAATACTTCTGACACACATACGAACACCTATTAATTTGATCACACAACGTTTCACTGCCGAATCAGTAGATTCACATGTTGTCGCATACTGGCATCTGTAACACGGCTTGCCGTAAAGCGCCACTATTTTACGACAGTAACGCGACTTCAGCAGCACTCTCCTGGAGCTTCCAGCTCACAGGTCTCAGGTCAGCCGCGCATGGCATTTTTGTAGGTATACTGAAATTATACTGTATTTCTGCACATATGTTTAAATTGTTTGTTTGCTTCTTTAGACCTTCACTATAATTCAGCCTATACACTTTAAAAATAGCCTAGCCTTGTAGATGATAGTTAGACTTTTCAAGGCATTTCAACGTTCTTCATAATGCTACTCACCACCTGTGCGTCATTATCATATCTTTATCTTTTTTTTTTAATTCTAGGAAAACTCTTGGGATTGATCTTTTCGCACACTGATAATAGGCCTAGGATTGAGTTTCAGTTTGAATTCTGTGATGGAACTATGCTGTGGCAGGCCATCTGTGCCCTGACTGACACACACTCATGTGCATATGCACACACACACACACATACACACACGCTCACATGCAAGCAGACACACACAAACACATGCAAGCACACACACACACACACACACACACACACACACACACACACACACACACATATATATACACTCACCAGCCTGTGAGACAGCTGTTTGGCTACCAGATTGTTTGGATTTGACTCTTTGACTCTAACCACGTCAGTCCTCGTGCTTTTCTCATGGGCTCTGCCTTTCTTTCTCTCTCTCTCTCTAACTCTACAGTCTCCCTCTCTCTCTCTCTCTCTCTCTCACACACACACACACACACACACACACACACACACACACACACACACACACACACACACACACACACTTGCATATGTGTATTCATATGTCATATCATATGTATTCAAAAACTCTTATGTACAGTCTCTCTCTCACACACACACACACACACACACACACACACACACACACAAACAGGCCATGGCTATACTGTACATCTGGTTGTGTCCATGGAGGGTTCTTATCCTGTTCTAATAAAAGTCAGAGGGGGGTCAGTGCAGGACATGCGCACGCGCGTGTGTGTGTGTGTGTGTCTGTCTGTGTGTGTGTGTGTGTCTGTCTGTGTGTGTGTGTGTGTGTGTGTGTGTGTTAGGGTAAGGGTTCAGTGGAGTGTGGGAAAGAGGATATGGATGGGGAGGCAGATGAAGAGAGCAGAATAGAGTAGACTACAACCGGGTACAGTAGAGATGAGTAGAGATGAGATGAGTAGAGTAGAGATGAGATGAGTAGAGATGAGTAGAGTAGAGATAAGTAGAGTAGAGATGAGATGAGTAGAGATGAGATGAGTAGAGTAGAGATGAGATGAGTAGAGATGGTGGGATGGGATGAGTAGAGAGATGAGTAGAGATGAGTGGGAGTAGAGATGGGATGAGTAGAGATGGGATTAGTAGAGTAGAGATGAGATTAGTAGAGTAGAGATGAGGTAGAGATGAGTAGAGTATATTAGAGATGGGATGGTGGGATGGGATGAGTAGAGATGAGATTAGTAGAGTAGAGATGAGTAGAGATGAGATTAGTAGAGTAGAGATGAGTAGAGTAGAGATGAGTAGAGATGAGATTAGTAGAGTAGAGATGAGTAGAGTAGAGATGAGATGAGTAGAGATGAGATGAGTAGAGATGAGTAGAGATAGAGATGAGTAGAGATGAGATTAGTAGAGTAGAGATGAGTAGAGATGAGATTAGTAGAGTAGAGATGAGTAGAGTAGAGATGAGTGAGAGATGAGTAGAGATGGAGATGAGTAGAGATGGGATTAGTAGAGATGGAGTAGAGTAGAGATGAGAGTAGAGATGAAGTTAGTAGAGTAGAGATGGAGTAGAGATGAGTAGAGTAGAGATGAGTAGAGATGAGATTAGTAGAGTAGAGATGGTAGAGATGAGTAGAGATGAGTAGAGTAGAGATGAGTAGAGATGAGTAGAGTAGAGATGAGTAGAGATGAGTAGAGTAGAGATGAGTAGAGATGAGATTAGTAGAGTAGAGATTAGTAGAGATGAGTAGAGATGAGTAGAGTAGAGATGAGTAGAGATGAGATTAGTAGAGTATAGTAGAGATGAGATGAGTAGAGTAGAGATGAGTAGAGATGAGTAGAGTAGAGATGAGTAGAGTAGAGATGAGTAGAGATGAGATTAGTAGAGTATATTAGAGATGAGATGAGTAGAGTAGAGTAGAGATGAGATTAGTAGAGTATATTAGAGATGAGATGAGTAGAGTAGAGTAGAGATGAGTAGAGATGAGATTAGTAGAGTATATTAGAGATGAGATGAGTAGAGATGAGTAGAGTAGAGATGAGTAGAGTAGAGTAGAGATGAGATGAGATGAGATGAGTAGAGATGAGATTAGTAGAGTATATTAGAGATGAGATGAGTAGAGATGAGTAGAGTAGAGATGAGTAGAGTAGAGATGAGTAGAGTAGAGATGAGATGAGATGAGATGAGTAGAGATGGGATGAGTAGAGATGAGATGAGTAGAGTAGAGATGAGTAGAGATGAGATTAGTAGAGTATATTAGAGATGAGATGAGTAGAGTAGAGTAGAGTAGAGCAGAGATGAGTAGAGTAGAGATGAGATGAGTAGAGATGAGTAGAGATAGGTAGAGTATATTAGAGATGAGATGAGTAGAGATGAGTAAGAGTAGAGATGAGATGAGTAGAGTAGAGAGACGAGCAGAGCATACTAGAGATGACGCAGAGATGAGAGCACATTAGGAGACAGATGAGCAGAGATGAGTAGAGCACAGTGGCCAGTGGTATGCCATATGGCCATCAAGGGCCAGAAAGATCATGGGGCCGTGCCGACGGCCAATAACACCATATTTGCATATTCCCATATGTAGCCACTGTTGAACGCTTCAACCATTTCTGCATCAATGTTAAATAACATTTTAGGAGGACCAACAGGCTAGAGTAGGCTTTATCCCAAGATTCCATCATAGAATTTTGACATAGAAGAGGGTGGGGGCCGTGCCGCTGGGGAAAGCAGATAGGCCTCACGAAAGTAGTGAGTTTCGCCTATGGAAAAAGATGGATAAAGCAAAAGCTGTCGGGGCCAAACATAGAAAAAGAAAGAGGGAAAAATGAGATGGCATGTCAAGGGATGCACAGTAGTTAAACAAGTGGATGGTGAAAAGCAAACAGGTAGGATTTAAAGTGTGACTGTGCTTGAGGCTTGCAAATATTCATGTTAACAGACTAACTAGCTTGCTAAGCATATGTCCATTGAAACATAACCTATTCCATTAAGATAGAGGTGGCTACCATGCTCATACTTAACTTTTAATGGCAAACTGCAAAACAGAAATGTCACGCTAGCAACAACTCATTACATGTTTCCATTTCCTAACAATCCTAATATTAATAGCTTAATATTGTGCTGATAATGTGGCAAACAAAGGCTAGAGTTGGATCAGCCTTATCCTTTGTGAGTAGAGATGAGATGAGTAGAGTATATTAGAGATGAGATTAGTAGAGATGAGATGAGTAGAGTATATTAGAGATGAGATTAGTAGAGATGAGTAGAGATGAGATGAGTAGAGTATATTAGAGATGAGATTAGTAGAGATGAGTAGAGAGGATGAGTAGAGATATTAGAGGATGAGATTAGCAGAGAGATGAGTAGAGGATGAGTAGAGATGAGATGAGTAGAGTATATTAGAGATGAGATTAGTAGAGATGAGTAGAGTAGAGATTAGTAGAGATAGAGATGAGTAGAGATGAGATGAGTAGAGATGAGTAGAGATGAGATGAGTAGAGATGAGTAGAGATGAGATGAGTAGAGTATATTAGAGATGAGATTAGTAGAGATGAGTAGAGATGAGATGAGTAGAGTATATTAGAGATGAGATTAGTAGAGATTAGTAGAGATGAGTAGAGATGAGATGAGTAGAGATGAGATGAGTAGAGTATATTAGAGATGAGATTAGTAGAGATGAGTAGAGATGAGTAGAGTAGAGTGAGAGTAGAGGGCAAGCATGTATTAATGTGTGGCTTCATCAGTTTGATGTGATTGCCTCATCTTTTCTCAGTGCT
>NC_063197.1:30892814-30895314 GCF_017589495.1 Alosa alosa | reverse complement strand
ACCCACAACTAAGCAATAAGGACAGTAGAAGATAAAGAATATACTAAATATACTAAAATACAAATTATACTAAATAACACTTAATCTAAATCAATTCTTAAAAACAGTATCCACATAGTGGATAGTACCACATAGTGGATAGTACCACTTCCACTATGTTGGAAAGCTACCACCGACTTGTACTGACTTTTCCCTCAAGATTAATTTTCCTTCAGGATAAACTAATGCTGTATGCGGATGATGTACTCATATAAATATTTTGTTTTAATTGTTTTATTTAACTATAACTACTGTATTTCCTGTTTGCTAAACTTTTACTAAACAGTTTTCACATTCCTTCTGAGCAGGATAGCATATGCTTGAGCTGCTTTAACTGAAATGTCATTTTACTGCTACATCTGACCCTCTCGTCTCATTTGAATTCGTCTGAGTGGATGTTATTTTACATCATGCAATTTTCCTGTCCAGTCACACTAAGTATCACAAAGTGTCTGTTAGCGGAGTGTAAAATGCTGATGTTGACGTTAAGGCCCCAATAGCAGTAGGTCCTCTTTGTGGCTGGTTTGTCTTCCTTGTTAGCGTCTGGCCGCTGGTCACTGTCAGCCAGTGGTCGTCCTGTTCCGACTGCTCGGCCACCACAGAGGTCCCGAGTCTGCATGCTCTCGTGGTGTCATGAGGAATAGTGGTAAGCCATGGTGTGTGTGTGTGTGTGTGTGTGTGTGTGTGTGTGTGTGTGTTATAAGTGTTATGGAGTCATGTGGAATGGTGGTGAATTGTGGCTGGTTTATGGGATTTTGACGTGTCATTCTTCACCAAGTCGGAAGCCTCTGGGACCTCCAAAATAACCACAGTCTGTGCACACACACACACACACACACACTCATACCACAGTCTGTGCCGCACGTGCGTGTGTATGTGTGTGTCTCTAATGACTTGTAAGTGACATCAGCACAGTTCCTATTAGGCAGACATGTGAAGGGAATCACAGAGAAATACAAAAGAGAGAGAGAGAGAGAGAGAGAGAGAGAGATCATTTGTCATTGACTCTCTTGGGTTTTCCTGGGAAAGACTTTTGAGGAGAAGTCACATGACGTAGATTCCTCCATTTTCCAATAACACTCACACACACACACACACACACACACACACACACACACTCACTCTCTCTCTCACTCATAGCCATACATGTACAATCTCTCTCTCTCTCTCTCTCTCTCTCATAGACAAACAGACACACACACACACTCATTCAGACACAGCCACTCTCTCTCTCTCACACACACACTTTTTCACCAACACACACACACACACACACACACACACACTGGGGTCACCCAGCTGACGCCCTCAGTGACCTCAGCAGGAAAAGATGAAACTCCGAATGGAATTCTGTCACTCTCCATCTCCAACCTCCGCTACTCATTTCCCCTCTGCTCTCTGCATTTCCTCAGAAACAGTGACACACACACACACACATACAAACACACACACACACACACACACACACACATACAAACACACACACACACACACACACACACACACACACACACACACACACACACACATTCACACAAACACGTAGGTCCCAGGACCAGAACATCCCACAGATGGTTGTGGGTGTGAGTGTGTGTGTGACCTGCCAGAGGTTGAAGGACAGCGCTGGACAGGGCAGAGGTCCCGTGGGTGTTAAACTCAACGCTCTCTCACCCTTTCTTCTCACTCCCACACCCTGTCTGTGTTTAGAGCACAAACGCGTGAGTCACTGACTGTCCCAGTGAAAAGTAAGCAACTCCCCTGTAGGTAACTCAGAGCCGTAAGCAACTCCCCTGTAGGTAACTCAGAGCCGTAAGCAACTCCCCTGTAGGTAACTCAGAGCCGTAAGCATCCGTCCCTCATCCAGCTAAGTTTGTCTGCACTGAGCTGGGATCAGCTATCCCGGGGTAGTCCTGATCATTTACCCCAGCTATCCTGGGGTAGTCCTGATCATTTACCCTAACTATCCTGGGGTAGTCATGATCATTTACCCTAACTATCCTGGGGTAGTCTTGATCATTTACCCTAACTATCCTGGGGTAGTCCTGATCATTTACCCCAACTATGTTTAGGTTGTCCTGGAGACGTATACCTTTTGAGGACACGTATATGTGTGTGTGTGTGTGTGTGTGTGTGTGTTTATGTGCGTACACAAGCTGAACATTAGGTATGTGTGAGCAGGTCTACTGAACATTAGGGGTGCGTGTGTGTGTGTGTGTGTGTGTGAGTGTGCTAAATATTAGTTGTGTGTGAGGACATCTACTAAACATTAGGTGTGTGTGTGTGTGTGTGTTTATGTGCGCACACAAGCTGAACATATGTGTGAGCAGGTCTACTGAACATAAGGGGTGCATGTGTGTGCTGAATATTAGTTGTGTGTGTGTGTGTGTGTGTGTGTGTGTGTGTGTGTGTGTGTGTGTGTGTGTGATAGAGCAAGTCTACTGAATCAATAGTCATACTGCTG
>NC_063197.1:30880314-30885314 GCF_017589495.1 Alosa alosa | reverse complement strand
CTATTAATTTGGACAACTTTATACAGCCCTATAAAGGCCAAAGTTACCTTTAGTTTTGTTCCAATTTACCGTTATGTATGGCTTTAAAACATCAAGTATGCATTTAACATCAGCCTAAGCATTATTCAGCAGCTAAGGTTTTAAGCACCAGAATTTTGCCTACCTTGTTTTAGAATTTTTTAGAATTGATTTAGATTAAGTGTTAGTATAATTTGTAATTTTGTTATTTGTATTTTAGTATATTTTATATATTGCATTAAGTGTTAGTATAATTTGTATTTTAGTATATTTAGCATATTCTTTATCTTCTACTGTCCTTACTGCTTAGTTGTGTTTTTATATTATATACTTTAATTACTCTTCTGCTGTTAAAGAATGTGTTTGTCTTGTATGTATGCTGCTGAGACCTTGAATTTCCCCTGGGGATCAATAAAGTATCTATCTATCTATCTATCTAGCCCATCTGAAATAACTCCAAGCTTTATGTTCCCTCCATCCTTTTCGATATTTTCAAAAACGTTTTATATCCATGATGGCCTCAAGTCTTGAGTTAGTGAATTAGCTTAAATCAGCTTTTATGAGCTGTTAACCAGCAAATAGTACAAGAAAGCAGCAAGTATGGCTACAATTTCTGTAGTTGCTGCACCCATTCATTCTCTCTCCTGCTCAAGCGAATGTTGTCGTGCATTAAGTTGATGATAAAGTGTTTACAAACTCTACTTAACAGAAAATATTGTAAATAGCCTACTGTCATGCAGTTAATGGGATATACTGTGCAGAGTTGAAAGTTAGGTCAACTCACAGTGTTTCTCACAGGTCACGCCTGTGCTAATAGCCACACTTTGCTCCACTCATCTATACAACATAGTTCCCATTTCGGTAAACCATACATAATTTCAAAGAAAAATATTACCACTCGAGGGAAATCAGTGTGGTGTCCATTAAGATTTGAAATCTGGCATTACACATTTTCACTTAATCACGGATATGTTGATGACATAAATTAGGAAATATTAGATGACTTAAGGAGACGTGATGTTGAATTGCATGCCGATGCCATTTAACCCAAATGCTAGCGCAGCACGGGAGAGAAGAGATTAACTGACAGAAGAAATGCATTGTCTATAGAGAGGTAATGTTAGATTACATTGTACATAGCAAAAATATCACCATGCATTCATAATCTCGTGATTCAGTGAGAGTGATCCCAAAGTCTGTCTTTGTGACAATTCTGTATTACATTTTGTCAAGAGGAAAAATCAATAGCTGACAGTTCCTAACTGAACAGTAAAATTATAGCGCTGTGAGCGGCTCCAATGCGCCCTGGCAAAATCGCCACCATAATAGCAATCAGCTATGGAACAGGAACAAGCGTGCCTGTTGTTAAAGGGAATGTGAGATGATGCCCTGATTGGTTTTTGCACGTTAGCCCAAACCACACCCATGATTAATGTAGCTACTTCAGACCACCCCATTTTAGATTTGCGCCTGGCGCAACAGTCAAATATCCCGCCGGTAAAATAGCATCAGCGCCCAAGATCCGCCCACAAAGTGACTTGCGTTTTGCGCAAAGACACTTCCGTTTCAGACCGTTAAAATATAGCCCAGGATGTCTTACGGTCACTTCCTGATGAGACACATGATGGGCTGGGAGGAGTCCCACTGATCAATGCTCAAGTGTGTGTGTGTGAGTGTGTGTGTGTGTGTGTGCGCGTGTGTGTGTTTGTGTCTGTGTCTGTGTCTGTGTGTGTGCTTGGGTATGTGTAAATGTGTGAGTGGGTTTGTGTATATTTTTCACTTATCCTGTGGAATCCTCATGAAATAGACACATGATTTGTTTCATACAAATTCAGTCAGAAACTGTGCGTGTGTGTGTGTGTGTGTGTGTGTGTGTGTGTGTGTGTGTGTGAGATAGAGAGAGAGCAAGGTAGGCTTTCATGATCCCAGTTTCATACAAATTTGGTCAGAAACTGTGTGTGTGTGTGTGTGTGTGGTGTGTGTGAGAGAGAGAGAGAGAGCAAGGTAGGCTTTCATGATCCCAGTTTCATATAAATTTGGTCAGAAAGTATCAATCATGATGATGGCTTGAGCAGGGTAGTGAGCAGGGTAGTTTCTGTGAGTCTGAGAGTGTGTGTGTGTGAGAGAGAGAGAAAGAGAGAGAGAGAGACAGCCAGTATAGACTTTCATGATCCCAGTTTCACAGGAACTCAGTCAGAAAAGTATCATGATAATGGCTTGAGCAGGGTGGGTAGTGTTTCTGTGTGTGTGTGTGTGTGTGTGTGTGTGTGTGTGTGTGTGTGTGTGTGTGTGTGTGTTAGCCAGGGTCAGTTTTCATGATCCGAGTCTCATGCCATCGGGGTCTTGCGGAGCTCATTCATGGCCCCTGTGACGTCAGCTGCAATGCCCCTACAGGCAGCCTGTGCTGACGCAGTGAGACTCATTCTGACTGGCCCGAGCAGTCACTGAGACCTCAGCGCGCACACACACACACACACACACACACACACACACACACACACACACACACACACACACACACACTGTTCCAGGTCAACCTGGCGAGTGACTGAGGGGGATCTCAGCGTGTTTACGGGAATGCCAGCCACATTCCAGGGTTTTCCCACCACACACACCTCTTCTTCCTCCTCTCCTCCTCCGCTTCCTGATGGGAGCTCACGGTGGACGGGCCACGTCCTGCTGCTGCTGGACACACAGCCTGTCTGTCTGCTCGTCTGTCCATCTGCCTGTCTCTCTATCTCTCTGTCTAGCTGTCTGTGTGTGTGTGTGTCTGTGTGTGTGTGTGTGTGTCTGTGTGTGTGTGTGTGTGTGTGTGTGTGTGTGTGTGTGTGTGTGTGTGTGTCTGTCTGTGTGTGTGTGTGTGTGTGTGTGTGTCTGTGTGTGTCTGTGTGTGTGTGTGTGTGTGTGTGTGTGTGTGTCTGTGTGTGTGTGTGTGTGTGTCTGTCTGCTGCCTGCCTGTGTGTGTGTGTGTGATAGATAGATAGATAGATGGATAGATAGATAGATAGCTAGATAGCTAGATAGATCGATCGATAGATCGATAGATTGATAGATACTTTATTGACCCCCAAGGGGAAATTCAAGGTCCCAGTAGCTTATGACACCACACACAACATAAACAGGATGATAAAAAAACAAATCCACATGACTAAAATGAACAGTAAAAGACACTAAAGATACTAAAACAAGGATCCACAAGAATGTACTGTATTGTATAAGCATGAATGTAATGTAATGTGGATCATTCATGCTTATACAGTACCATATGTGTGTGTGTGTGTGTGTGTGTGTGTGTGTGTGTGTGTGTGTGTGTGTGTGTGTGCGTGTGTTTGTCTGTCTGTCTGTCTGATGAACTCCTCAGTTGTGTATTTGATGTCCTCAGCACAACCGTCAAATATCTTTACTTTCATCTGTGATCAAAAGTGTTTGTGTTTGTGTTTGTGTGTGTGTGTGTGTGTGTGTGTTTGTGTGTGTGTGTGTGTGTGTGTGTGTGTGTGTGTTGTGCCATCCAAGGGCAGCTCTAATTGATGTCATTGTTGAAGTGCTGGTCCTCACTGAGTGTGTGTGTCATGGTGATAGCAGTCATGGTGATAGGCGTCATGGCGATAGCATCTCTTCCGCTGGCCAGCATGGGTCATCCACATCCCTCTATTGTTCCCCTGCTCACCATGCTGCCCCTCCATTGGTGGAACTGGAGCCCTGCTGCCGTGTGATTGGTGTAGCTGGTGCCCCTCTGACGTCTGATTGGCAGGGGACGGAGCAGTGGTGGCCGGGTGTGTTATAGACTATTATTAACTGAGCAGTGACCTCACACACATGGAGGTCTGCCCCTGACATGGGAAAGGTGAGGAGATTATTTTTACTGTAGCTGAGAGCAGTGACCTCACACACATGGAGGTCTGCCCCTGACATGGGAAAGGTGAGGAGATTATTTTTACTGTAGCTGAGAGCAGAGACCTCACACACACCTACAGCGGAGCTGGCCCAGACCCCACACACACACCCACAGCGGAGCCGGCCCAGACCCCACACACACACCTACAACAGAGCTGGCCCAGATCTCACATACACACCCACAGGGCAACTTGCTCAGACCCCACACACACACCTACAACAAAGCGGGCCAGAGCTCACACACACCTACAACAGAGCGGGCCCAGACCCCACACACACACCTACAAACAGGCTATTTGGATCTCACATACACACCCACAGGGCAACTTGCTCAGACCCCACACACACACCTACAACAAAGCGGGCCAGAGCTCACACACACCTACAACAGAGCGGGCCCAGACCCCACACACACACCTACAACAGAGCTGGCCCAGATCTCACATACACACCCACAGGGCAACTTGCTCAGACCCACACACACACCTACAACAAAGCGGTTGGGCTCTCACACACACCTGGGTGGGCGGGGTTGGACCCCCCACACACACACTACCTGTGGGGCTGGCCCAGATCTCACATACACACCCACAGGGCAACTTGCTCAGACCCCACACACAGAGCTCACATACACCTACAGGGTACACCTACAACAGAGCTGGCCCAGAGCTCACACACACACCTACAACAGAGCGGGCCCAGAGCTCACACACACACCTACAACAGAGCTGGCCCAGAGCTCACACACACCTACAGGGGAGCGGGCCCAGACCCCACACACACACCTACAACAGAGCTGGCCCAGAGCTCACACACACACCTACAACAGAGCTGGCCCAGAGCTCACACACACCTACAGGGGAGCGGGCCCAGACCCCTGTGTGTGTGTGTGTGTGTGTGTGAGTGTGAGTGTGTGTGTGTGTGTGTGTGCGTGTGTGTGTGAGTGTGTGGATGATGTGATGTCGACAGGTTTAGGACCTCTGCGGAGTGTCTTGTACAGAATGATGTTGAGATGTTTTGGATCATTTCCTTTCTTTCTGTAAGGAACAACCCCCCCCCCCCAACTCCCAACACACACACACACCACA
>NC_063197.1:30835314-30877814 GCF_017589495.1 Alosa alosa | reverse complement strand
CACCTGAGGTGCAGGAAACACACACACACACACACACACACACACACACACACATACACACTTACTACACACACACACTCACACACTCACACACTCCCATATCCACCCACACCCACACCACACCCACACACACACACACACAGGCACACACTCAAGGGCAGCCATAACCTCCTGTCTAAAGGCCAGGCAGTTATGACACATGGTGCTTGTTTAGGTCTGGTGGTCAGTAATGGAAGGACCAGAGACAGAAGCACATGCAGACTGTTTCAGATTACAACACACACACACATATTAACGGAAACACACTCACACACATTAAAGTAAGATACAGCCATTACACAAAGCCAAGACATCAGCAATTGCTTCCTGCAAGTCTTGGCCAAGTCAACATTAACGATTATCGCCATGGTGATAGTAGGAGGGTCCTCTGACATTCCTGTCGAGCCCATCTGAAGCCAAGTGCACACTGTGTGTGTGTGTGTGTGTGCATGTTTGTGAGTGTGTGTGTTGGGGGGAGTGGGGGAGGTGAGGGAGATCAGGTAGAGGGATATGTCTGCTGTTTGAACTGACTTCCTGTATATGAATGCCAGCGATCACATGACGCAAGAACAGAATGTTTCAGGCTTGGTGCCGGGAGAGGGTGGGGTGGAGTGGGGGGGCAATTGAGGCGAACAAGCCATTGTTATAGTTAGTATGAGTCCAATGTAGAGAGAGTATACTGTACTGGTGCAGTATGCGTGTGTACATGTGTGTGTGTGTGTGTAGAAAGAGTGTACCAGTGCAATGTGTGTGTGTGTGTGTGTGTGTACGTGTGTGTGTTTGGAGAGAGTGTACCAGTGCAATGTGTGTGTTTGTGTTTGTGTGTGTGCGTGTGTGTGTTTGGAGAGAGTGTACCAGTGCAATATGTGTATGTGTGTGTGTGTGTGTGTGTGTGTGTGTGTGTGTGTGTGTGTGTGTGTGTGTGTGTGTGTGTGTGTGTGTGTGTGTAGAGAGAGAGAGAGAGTTTACAGATAGACTGACCTCAGGATTCTGGAAATGAAACCACTCAGATCACAACCTAATCAATATGATACAACACAGCAACAGCAACCTGATAAACTACTCAGATCATAACCTAATCATTATGATGCAACACAGCAACAGCAACAGCAACCTGATTAACTACTCAGATCACAACCTAATCATTATGATGCAACACAGCAACAGCAACCTGATAAACTACTCAGATCACAATCTAATCATTATGATGCAATATAGCAACAGCAACCTGATACATCACAGCACTCTTATGATCCAACACTTATGCCATCCATCAGCCGTAATGCCTCAGACAGCAGCTGGTTTATTGGACCTGTGAGTGGGTTCTGTGTGTTTGAGTCTCTTGAAGCTCAAGTGTTGAGGTTGTCATCTGTGAGGGTCCAGAACCAGTCATGGTTTGGCCTGCGAAGGGTCTGAGTTCCGATCCCCCATCGCCACGGAAACACAAATACACTCTCTGCTCTCCGAACCAACATCACTTGCCAAGTCGCGTGGCTCCGCCATCTGGTGTAATGACTACCTCAGCTGGGTTCAACCGCTGGAGGAGAGAAGAAGCGTCTTGCCCGTTCCGTCCATGTGCGCGCCAGCTTGTATGAATAAACAGCATTGGCAGTCAGGAGACTATGTATGCGGGCCTGCCTTTGCTGTAAATAAATGTACACATTCTTCTGACTACAATTTTCAATGTTTGCAAGCTTTGATACTATCGTTTACCACAGCCACTTTTGATTTCAAAACTATACCGTCATCCCCTCTGGTCCCTGATTAGGCAGGTAATCTGCCGAACAGTGGAAACGTTAATGAGCTATGGTGTACTAGACTAGCCTGGCGGGCCATCCTATATCATTGAAATGTATAGTCTGGAATCGAACCATTTACCTCACTTAATACTCACCTCGCTACGACCATATCCGTATCCGGTCGGCAAAACGGCAAATAAATCCTTCTTCGAAAGGAATTACTTAAGTGCATTGTGTTGCTCAACTTTCAAAGAAAGGCACAAGTCCAACTCCTCCAAAGTTGACGCCAATGCCGATTCAAACAACCGCTCTTCGTTAGCCATAGCCACCTTCCTTGTTGTTCACCGTCCACAGGACTGTCGTTATCCTGTTAAGCCCGCCCTTAAGACTCTCTAAAAAATATGGCTGTGATTGGATGAAGTCCACGGCGTCAGCCAATAGAAATCCCTATGGTTTGATACTAGGCGTACAGGCTGAGCAAATTAATTTGCGCGCTTAGGGCGTCTAGATTTCTAGGCTAGTACTAGACTAGTATCTTCATGAGTGGAAACGTTAATGAGCTATGGTGTACTAGACTAGTATCTCCATGAGTGGAAACGTTAATGAGCTATGATGTTCCAGACTAGTATCTCCATGAGTGGAAACGTTAATGAGCTATGGTGGACTAGACTAGTAGGCTATCTCTCTGAAAGATCGATGGAAACGTTAGTGAACTATGGTGTTCCAGACTAGTATCTCCTTGAAAGGAGGTGGAAACGTTAATGAGCTATGGTGTTCCAGACTAGTAGGCTATCTCTCTGAAAGATTGATGGAAACGTTAGTGAACTATGGTGTTCCAGACTAGTATCTAGTATAAGTATAAGTATATATACTATTTTGATCCCGTGAGGGAAATTTGGTCTCTGCATTTATCCCATTCCGTGAATTAGTGAAAAACTCAGCACACAGTGAACACACAAGTGAAGCACACACTAATCCCGGCGCAGTGAGCTGCCTGCAACAACAGTGGCGCCGGGGAACAGTGAGGGGTTAGGGTGCCTTGCTCAAGGCACTTCCCCCGTGCCACTGGTGGGGGGTTCGAACCGGCAACCCTCCGGTTACAAGTCCGAAGTTCTCTGAACTCTTTCCATCTCTCTGAAAGACCGATGGAGACACTAGCGAACTACGGTGTTTCAGATTTGTGTTTGTGTTTGTGTTTGTGTTTCTGCATGTGTGTATGTGTGCACGCTCGTGCGTGTGTGTGTGTGTGTGTGTGTGTGTGTGTGTGTGTGTGTGTGTGTGTGTGTGTGTGTGTGTGTGTGTGTGTGTGTGTGTGTGTGTGTGTGTGTGTGTGTGTGTGTGTGTGGCTGGCTAGTTGATTTGGTGTTTGGTGTTTTCCCACAACTCAGTCTGATGTTTTTCACTGGAATTCATCCACACCAAAGACAGGGGGACGAGGGAGAGAGAGGGAAAGAGAGAGGGAGAGAGAGGGAAAGAGAGAGGGAGAGAGAGGGAAAGAGGGAAATAGAGAAGGAGAGAGAGAGGAGGGGACGGAGAGAGAAAAACAGAGAAGTGACAAAGGGGGGACAGAAAGAGAGTGAGAGAGCGAGAGAGTGAGGGACATAGAGAGGGAGAGAGAGAGAGAGTGAGTGAGAGAGCGTGGGACTTGTAAAGAGAAAGAGAGAGAGGGCATTGGAGAGAGAGAAAGAGAGAGAGTGAGGGTTTGTCTTCCAGAGAGTCCCTTATTAGAGTTAGAGCTGGTGGAATTGAATGGCTGGAGCACAGAAAGAGAGGGGTATGTGTGTGTGTTTGTGTGTGTGTGTGTGTGTGAGGGGCGGGGGGGGGCTTTCCTCAACAAAGGCCATTCTGCTGGAGTCTTCAGGGGCCCGCATGCCTTGCTGTTGCCCTGGCGACGGGTCTGTGGGCCACACTGATCCAGTCCTGCCTGTGTCAGCGGCGCACGCACACACACACACACACACACACACATACGCACACACACACACACACACACACACACACACACACACATATACACACACACACACTCTCACAAACACACACAGACACACACTTTAGGGGGTAATGGTCCTCCATAGTGATGCTGTGATGGCCTGCTTGTTATCGGTCATTGTCATCCTGATGAACCAGGAACCGTAACCCCTCAACTCTGACTCTGAGCTCGATCCCCGACCCTGACCCCTAACCTCTGACCCTCACACTAGCCCAACCTTGGTGACTAAGTGACCTCAGTAACTGCATTACCACTACAGGATCAGCTGCTCCGACATTCTAACCTTTTAGATTCACCTCCGTCTCCTTCTCCCTCATTCTCTCTCTCTCTCCCTCCATCTGTCCCCCTCTCTAGTCTAGTGGACGTGTGTAAAGATTTAGTGGAATCAAGGGTCAGAGTTGAGAATGCTTTCTTTAAAGGTTCAGACAATATGACCCTTTTCTCACAGAAATGGTGAAGAAACAAAGGTCTGATTTCAGTCGCTGTCAATTGGTGATATGAGGGGTTGTTCTATGTTGTGTGTGTGTGTGTGTGTGTGTTTGTGTGTGTGTGTGTGTGTGTGTGTGTGTGTGTGTGTGTGTGTGTGTGTGTGTGTGTGTGTTCATCTTCAGTGAGGAGACTTTGATGTGGTCTGATTCTGAGAAATGTCATTTACATGAGGGAACTCTCGCCTTCACCTCACACTCACCTGCTTACACACACACACACACACACACCTCTCCGCAGAATAACCAGGACCTACCAATATTTCCCCGCATAACATCCTACTACACTTGGTGTGTGTGTGTGTGTGTGTGTGTGTGTGTGTGTGTGTGTGTGTGTGTGTGTGTGTTTTGTGTGTGTGTGTGTGTGTGTGTGTGTGTGTGTGTGTGTGTGTGTGTGGTATTTCAGGTCTACTTTTAAAATCACAAAGTGCTCTTTTGTTCATAAATCTGTAAAGCTGCTCTTATTAATGTCAGTAGAGCAAAGAGCTTATATCGAGCTTAACTGCTGCACACACACACACACACACACACACACACACACACACACAAGGAGGCCACACATGAAGCTCCATCATATAAGACACACCCTGAGCACCCTCAGCGTGCACACACACACACACACACACACACACACACACACACACACACACACACATAATCCCTTCTGCAGCCACCTAAGGGTAGCCATGTGACACTTCATACAATCAAGTTAAATCGCATGATCACATATGGCAGTTAGGGGGTTAATAAAGTTTTACCCTACATCACCAAACACACACACACATACACACACACATTGCCTCACAAATATATGCAGCATCAACACAAATGTGTGTGTGCTTGTGTGTATGATTACACGGTTTTCCGAACACAGCAGTGGTACACACACTCGTTGTACACACATGCACAGATGAACATACACACACACACACACATACACACACACATACTGCTGTGTATATAGACAGAATCAAGCACACATAAAGAGAAATCTTCACTCTGTTCAGTGCCTTAGATAACAATTCTGAGGGATCACTGATATCATTATCTGATATCATTATCTGAGGGATCACTGATATCATTATCATTATCATCATTAATTCAGCTGCTCTTGGTGTGTGTGTGTGGGGGGATATAAGAAGGAACGGTAGCCATCTTTGTGTGTGTGTGTGTGTGTGTGTGTGTGTGTGTGTGTGTGTGTGTGGGGTCTATTTTAGGGAAGGGTAGCCATCTTTTGTGTGTGTGTGGGGGGGGGTCTATTTTAGGAAATGGTAGCCATCTTTTGTCGTGGGAAGTGGAAAGTGGAGGACCAGGGGCACTTATTTAGGGCATGAGAGGGAAAAGGAGAAGGGCAGTGTGTGTGTGTGTGTGTGTGTGTAAAGTTTGTTATCTCTTAACTAAAACAACTCCAGCGGCCCCATCCTGCCAGTCTATTTTTGACTAGTCTGAGTTTCACTCTGTATGCACTCTGAGCTGCACTCTGTGTTTGAATGAGTGTGTGTGTGTGTGTGTGTTTGACTCTTCCCTCCATCCAAAGAGATCCCTAGGAGCATACACGAAGCGTAGGGATGTAAGATTACACACACACACATGTGCATGCACACACACACACACACACACACACACACACACACACACACACACACACACACACACACACACACACACACACACACACACACACACACACACACACACACACACACACACACACACACACACACACACTCACACACATGCACACACACACATGTGCATGCACACACACACACACACACACACACACACACACACACACACACACACTCACACACATGCACACACACACACGGAGCCTGAGTAGCTAGTTTTAACTAGTGTGAGTAGATGTGCTATATATATTCTATACATTATACGTGCTCAGTCCCAGTCTCACTGTGTGCATGTGTGTGCATGTGTGTATGTGTTAGTATGTGTGTGTGTTAGTATGTGTGTGTGTGTGTGTGTATGTGTTAGTATGTATGTGTGTGTGTGTGTGTGTGTGTGTGTGTGTGTGTGTGTGTGTGTGTGTGTGTATGTGCGTGCATGCGTGCGTGTGTGTGTGTATGTGTGTGTGTGTGTGCGTGTGTGTTTATATGTGTGTGTGTGTGTGTGTGTGTGTGTATGTATGTGTGCGTAGAGATGAGCTGGTGCTGTTGAAGCTGCTGTATTTTCCCATGTTATCTCCTGCATTCACACCTTCCTGTGACACAGGACCCCCCTCTGCAACCGCACACCACAGGAAACACATGCCACCTGAGGTTGAGGGCACCCTGTGTGTGTGTGTGTGTGTGGTGCCTTTTCGGGGTCACATATAGGGTGGGAGAATATTTCTTTGTTGAAGTTTTGGAGCATCATCAAAGAGAAAACAAGAGTTTAGGGGATATTTGTTTGGTCACATTGTTCATGAGTTATCTGTGTGTGTGTGTGTGTGTGTGTGTGTGTGTGTGTGTGTGTTTTCCTAAGATGGACATAGCTACCTACATGCAGGTGAACCAGCTCATGAAAACATGAAAAATAAATGTTAGAACCCCATTAAACTGACACTAACTTCCTTAAACACACACACACACACACACACAAACACACACTCACAGAATCACACACACACACGCAGAAACGCACACCAGACACACACAGAGCAAGCAGCTCCTCATGAATACAAAGAGCATCCCTCCTTCCACATGACGCACGCACGCACGCACGCACGCACAGAATCAGCTAGGCAGACAGACACACAATCAGACAGACAGACAGATCCCATGACTGTAATGAGCTGTGTGTGTGTGTGTGTGTGTGTGTGTGTCTGTGTGTTTGTGTGTGTGTGTGTGTGTGTGTGTGTGTGTGTGTGTATAGGAGGAGGAGGAGAGTGTGTGTGTGTGTGTGTGTGTGTGTGTGTGTGTCTGTGCGTGTCTGTGCGTATGTGTGTGTATGTACAAGGATCCTGAAAAGTATTCTTACAATATATTATCACGTACAAATATGTTTGATGACACCTATGACTGATTATTAGATGCATGTGTGGACATCGTTTATGCTAAGCTAAGGTTAGACAATGACAGTTCTTCTCCATATAAGTGAATGAAAATCATTTATGCTGTAAGAAAATCTACCCTGTAAGGAAATGTCGGCAGGAGGAGCTTTCGTGTCGACAGACTAAACGAGGGCAAAACAGCAAGGTGGTCAGGGATAAACAACAAAGGGATAAACATGTAAACAACAGGGATAAACAACAAAGGGATAAACATGTAAACAACAGATAAACAAAGGGTGTCTGCCAACCACACAGTAATGACAGACCATGTCCTCCTCTCTCTCTCTCTCTCTCTCTCTCTCTCTCTCTCTCTCTTTCACTCCCTCTCCCCCTCTTTTTGCTCCCTTTCTCTTTCAGTTCTCCTCTCTGTTTATACACCTCCTCCACACACACACACACACACACACACACACTTGGACACTCTGTAAAATTATGTGTCTTTAACTTTTCTCCAGCTGTAATTGTGCCTTTCAGTCTATCTTTCTCCTTCTCTCTTTCTCCTACTCCAACTTTCATTCACTCCAACTCTCTCTCTCTCTCTCTCTCTCTCTCTCACTCCAACTCTCTCTCTTCTATACCAACTCTCTCTCTCTCTCTCACTCCAACTCTCTCTCTCTCACTCCAACTCTCTCTCTCTTCTATACCAACTTTCTCTCTCTCACTCCAACTCTCTCTCTCTCTTTCACTCCAACTTTCTCTGTCTCTCACTCCAACTCTCTCTCTTCTATACCAACTCTCTCTCTCTCTCACTCCAACTCTCTCTCTTCTATACCAACTCTCTCTCTCTCTCTCTCACACTCCAACTCTCTCTCTCTCTCACTCCAACTCTCTCTCTCTTCTATACCAACTCTCTCTCTCTCTCTCTCTCTCTCACTCCAACTCTCTCTCTCTTCGACTCTCTCTCCTACTCACTCTCTCTCTCTCACTCCAACTCCAACTCTCTATTCTACTCTTCCTGACTGATCTCTCCAGCTCCACTGGGCTTTTCTAATGGTCCTTTCCGTTTCTCCAACTCTCTATTCTCCTCCCTCCATCCTTCCTTCCCTCCCTCTCTCTCATTATTCCTTCGCTCCATGGCCACGTTGTCATAGGGTAGATAGATCCCTCAGCTGTGGCTTGGACTAGTCCTTTACTGACCACAGGAAACAAGGAACGCCACCGTGTGTGTGTGTGTGTGTGTGTGTGTGTGTGTGTGTGTGTGTGTGTGTGTGTGTGTGTGTGTGTGTGTGTGTGTCTTTCTCCTCGTGCTGACCCAGACCGTGTAATTCTCTCCCCTGTCTGGGTAAGCTGTTGAGTCTGCGTCAGTGTATATTTCACACAGTTGCGTGTGTTAGTGTTAATATTACAGAGTGTGTGTGTGTGTGTGTTGAGTTCAGTTGAGTTCAGTTCAGTCACATATATATGTGTGAGTGTGACTGTGAGTGTGTGTGTGTGTGTGTGTGTGTGTGTGTGTGTGTGTGTGTGTGTATGTGTGCCGGTGCTGAGCCATCCCTGCTGAGCCTCATGATAGTAAATCAGACTGAAACTGACCCTGAGGTTTGACTCATGAAGAAACACAAAGGACAATAAACCCCCCCCACCACCACACACACACTAACGTGCCCACCCATAAACACACACTCATACTCCAATGCACATCCACACACATGCGACACAATACCCCCACACACACACACACACACACACACCCACGGAGAAAGTCACCCCCCCACCCACACACACCCCACCCCCCAGGGACTAGGGGCAGCAGACCTGAAGAGACGAAGCTGCACATGTGATTAGTGCAAACTGGGCCATAGTGTGTGTGTGTGTGTGTGTGTGTGTGTGTGTGTGTGTGTGTGTGTGTGTGTGTGCGTTTGAGTGTGTGTGTTCAGACACCGATGGTCTTGGCATTGTGTGGGGGATGGGTGTGTGTGTGTGTGTGTGTGTGTGTGTGTGTGTGTGTGTGTGTGTGTGTGTGTGTGTGTGTATGTGTGTGTGTGTGTGTGTGTGTGTAGGGGTCAATGAGTGTATGTCTTGACATTAGTTAGGCATGGGTAGTGTTTCTGTGCATGTGTGTGATGCCCAGGCAGGGAGTTGGTTTGTGTGTGTGTGTGTGTGTGTGTGTATGTGTGTATGTGTGTGTGTGTGTGTGTGTGTGTGTGTGTGTTGCTGGAGGGGATATTGTCATGTCATTCAGTGTTATTCAGCCTTGGCATGAGATGCTTAAATGTTTATGTGTGTGTGTGTGTGTGTGTGTGTGTGTGTCTTTGTGTCTGTGTTTGTGTGGCACAGTCTGGGGTTAATGGCATGGGTCCGCACACGCACACACACACACACACACACACACTCACACACTCACACAGACACACACGGGCACGCGGACACAGACACACTGACACATACAGCTGGTGCATTCCCAGGGGATTGGACAAAGGATTCTGAGGTTGAAGAATCAATAGTCATAATAGTAATGATAATAACTACCCATAATCCAATTAACTATCCTTATCTTTAGCACTGCAACAATAATGATAAGAAGCACAATATTAAGATCAATACCAGTTATTGAACAGGAGATTAGCATAGTGGTCCTGTCCACATGAACAATAGAGAGTAGCACCATATACCGCTGTCTGGAGTCGAACGTCAGTTTGAGTGAAGTTGCCGAACTTTACCTAGAATCACAATGATGCTCAAAGACACAATCTGTCTGCAATGACTGTGGGGGTAAAAGCTATCTTATTGGTGACAGCTTTTACTTTACTACACCGATGAAGGAAGGTGCCTGCTTGATAACCCCAGTGAAATGCTCTCTTGGTGATGTTTTTTGCCTGTGATCTTGTTTTTGATGGTAAATAGGTTTCGTTGTTGATTGGCCACTGTGTGAAGCCCCTGTAGCACTAAACATATCTCCTGTGCATATCTGAAATTAGGCTCTTTTGGTAAACCCAGTTGGCTGGCAACTTGTCACTGCCGAAAATCACAAAGGCATCAGGGCAAAACATGCAGCCAGTCTCTGTTTGAAACTACAGAGAGCAAATTAGTGGAGAAGCTGTAGTGGGTTTGTAATACCAAATGATTACAGTGATTTTTTTTGTAGGTTTCCAGTTTCTCATCCATGATGGTGAAGTCTCTCACAACATATCTCACTCCCTAGCTTTACTGCCGCTTAACCTCTAGTTGACATGGTGAAATAACTCCCCGGGACTCATGATGAATATAGCCTATCGGCCAGCAAAAGCGATACAATGACATGAGGCTATTTTCCTGTTTTCAGATTGAGATGCAGCGCTCACGAAAGGAAAGAATGATTGTGTGTGTGTGTGTGTTTGTGTGTTGACCACTCGGGGCAGAGAGGACGCGGAATTCCCTGATTTGTGGCTGCATTGTTCAATTCTCTCAGCGAAGCGCTCATGTGGACTGCGCTCGCTCGCTCGCGGGAGTAATGAGGCTGCGATGAAAGCCAAGGGGAGGGGTGCGGGGCGCGAGGGGGGGGGGGCTGGAGGGAGGGCGGGAGGGGGCCGCGCTGTTTTCTCCCACTTGAGATCACAGCACACTAACAGAGGAGAGACGCCGACGGTCTACACGTCTTCTCTGCCTGCCCCGTTAACATGGATTATTAATTTCAGTTATTTCAGTTGAACTTGAAAGGTAAGACAGCCTACTGGATGGCACATTTTATATGATACAAAACTTTTACAACTTCAGGGATTTGATGTTACATCGCTTTGAATGGCTTAATGTAAACGTGACCACTCTTGCATGTTAATTAGTCCTGTCGTTATTATAGTTATATGATCTTACATATAGGCTACTTGGCTAACTTCATAAATTAAAGTGTGGAGTAACAATACGTGTGTAGCCTCACGTACGTTTAAAGATCAGTGGTCTCATTGTGTTAGATTTTGTTTTTACTTTATAGAAGTTTAACACGAATCCCAGGATTTTTTAAAAGAAACTTTTTTCTAAGTTTGGTCATTTTGACATACGTGGGAGATGGTCTTAACCAGTGGTGCTGGTTGCTCGTATGCACCTGACATTTAATCTGGAGCGAATAACTTCATGGAAAAGTTCCTCTGGACCGTTAACTAATTAGGCTAACCAATGAAAGTCACCGCGACCACGCATCTATTTTTCATCAGTTGCAGAGATTCAATTGTGGAAAGAAAGCCTAGTATAGTTTTTTCAACGGATAAATACACAAGGCATGTCGTTTTTAACATGGCATTATCATCAGAGTTATGTACCAAGAAATGGTAGATTACTTTTGGAAGTGATGCTTGTTTGCTATTTGTTGTGTGACACAATTTACCAGCAACTTCCAGTGTGTTTAAGACCGTAATCTGCCCGCGTGTAACATAGGTTCTTTTTCCCCGATGGATTTTGCCTATGGAGCCTATCTGAAAGTTTCTCTGTTTCTCTTAGACTGTCGTTTTGTAGGGAAAACTGATTTACATGGAGTTATAAAAAGTTGAATGTGAATTTACTTTGTTATCGATAAAGTTGTGATTTAATAACCATTTTCTTTCACTCTTTCCAGGCACTTCATGATGTGGCCGACGGGCTTAAGCAGAGCTTTCCCTCAAAATGTGGATTTTTTCTTGACTTGAAACTGAAACGCTCCATCGCTCGAAAACGCAACGCAACCTCTCAAACGTTGGCTCGGTCCAGCAGCGCCGCCTAGCGGAGTGAGTGGTGTACTGCACCCCTAGATCCTCATCTGCTCCGCTCGCCGCTCGCCTCAGGGGTCATGGCTGACTCTATGTACTCGGACCTGATCGCCAGGCACTACAACTACACAGGCAAGCTCCGCAAACAGGAGCAGGACTCGAGCCTGAAGGCGGACTCCGTCATCTTCATCATCGTGTGCTGCTTCATCATCCTGGAGAACGTGCTGGTGCTGCTGACCATCTGGAGAACCAAGAAGTTCCACAAGCCCATGTACTACTTTATCGGCAACCTGGCCCTGTCGGACCTGCTGGCCGGGGTGGTGTACACGGCCAACATCCTGCTGTCGGGGGCCAACACCTACCGGCTGTCGCCCACGCAGTGGTTCTTCCGCGAGGGCAGCATGTTCGTGGCCCTCGCGGCGTCCGTCTTTAGCCTCCTGGCCATCGCCATCGAGCGGCACCTTACCATGCTGAAGATGAAGCTGCACAACAACGGCAACGCGTGGCGCGTCTTCCTGCTCATCAGCACGGTGTGGATGATCGCGGCCGTGCTGGGCGGCCTGCCCGTCATGGGCTGGAACTGCATCGGCAGCATGCGCCGCTGCTCCACGGTCCTGCCGCTCTACCACAAGGCCTACATCCTGTTCTGCACCACCGTCTTCAGCATCATCCTCATGGCCATCGTGGTGCTGTACGCACGCATCTACGCCCTGGTACGTACGCGCAGCCGCAAGCTGGTCTTCCGCAAGGTGTCCAACGGCCGCGGCGGTAGCACTGGCGGCGGCAAGAGCTCGGAGAAGTCGCTGGCGCTGCTGAAGACCGTCATCATCGTGCTGAGCTGTTTCATCGCCTGCTGGGCGCCGCTCTTCATCCTGCTGCTACTGGACGTGGCGTGCGAGACGGGCGCCTGCCCGATCCTCTACAAGGCCGAGTGGTTCCTGGCGCTCGCCGTGCTCAACTCGGCCATGAACCCGCTGATCTACACGCTGACCAGCAACGAGATGCGCCGCGCCTTCCTGCGCATGCTGCTCTGCAGCGCCTGCTCCAGCCTGCAGGGCGGTGGCGTCGGAGGCAAGTTCCCCCGGCCCATCATCGGCGCCGAGTTCAGCCGCAGCAAGTCGGACAACTCATCTCACCCCAACAAGGAGGAGCCGGAGTATTCACCCCGCGAGACCATCGTCTCCTCGGGCAACATCACTTCCTCCTCGTAGAGCACACACACACCACCCCCGCCCCAGCCTATGTGTGTGTGTGTGTGTGTCCACATCCTCCTCTGCCCTCCACTAGTGAATGTACCTGTGTGTTTCTAAGACTGTACTTATGTGAAGGATGTATATAATTCTCAGAGTGAGTAAGCATGAGTGTGTGTGTGTGTGTGTGTGTGTGTGTGTGTGTGTGTGTGTGACAGCGACAGTGAGAGAGTGTGTGTGCGTTTATCTGTAAATGTGTTTTATAGTGTATAAAGACAAAAAAGCTCCACAGCTGGTAAAACATACTGGACTAGAGCTGGTATAGAGGAACCACAGGATGGCCCTGAGACGGGCCGGTTCCGGCCCTATACTGGCCTGGTTCCGGCCCTGTACTGGCACTCTGATCCGGCCCAGAGCCGTTCACCGTCTGGCAGAGAGCCGGGAGGGAGGGGCTAAACTGGAACAAACGGAGATGAGAGACCCCGCACTTCTCCTGCTCGGCCTCATGGGAAGCTCTCCCACTGCCTGGAGGACTGCTAGCTCACCGGCCAACAACAACAACAACAACAACAACAAGCCACTTCTGGACCACAGGAAAGCACTTAACCATCAGTCTAATGCATCATCAGCCTGCCCACAGCATCCTTGCAGTGGAGAGGTCAGAGGTCAGGGTTCAGAGGTCAGCCTGCCCCAGTGCGAGCCCCTGCGCCCTCAGTAAGAAAGGACCGTGTGTATACATGTAAATGTCTGCGTTCCTCTCCTCTCATTGGAGCCACTGAATAGGATAGGCCACTGAAATGGACTGTTTTGTTACTGTAAGTCTGGACTGGTGAAATGAGATGGCTGCTTTGCGTGAAGGCTGGACGTCTGGCTACACAGCAGTGACGTCTGACGCGGCTACACAGCAGTGACGTTTGACGCAGCCGCTTGGTGGTGATGTCTGGCGCCTGATTGGGCCTCTGCCCTCCTGCTGGCCTCCCGCAGAGCCGGTGCCCAGGCCCTGCCATCTCAACGCTGGCACTTAACAAGCCATTGGCACACCAGGATTGGTGCCACTTGCCAACCGAGCTTCCCCAAGCACTGTGCACAGAGCAGAACAGATGAATTTCCGCCGTAGGCACGGCGAGAACTTACGGAGATGTATACGGTTCTGCAGAAGAACCCGTCTGACAACCCCCACCTGCCCCTCAGCAACAGAACACTTAAGAGTAGCACATAGACATGAAGGGGATGACTGTTAGCACTTGATGTCCCTACAGAGATAGCTGTACAGGAGTGTGTGTTTGTGTGTGTGTGTGTGTGTGTGTCATTCCCGTTTGTGAAGGTCTTGCGGTCCACATCAGCCCAGAGCTGACCTATCAGGGACGTGTCGTGTTCCGGGGGCTCACCCCGCGGTCTGGCCAGCGCGTCCCTCTCTGGATTTGCACAGTGTAACATTCCTGTTGTGTGTATTGTCGTAGCTCTTAATAAATATTTGCAATAAAATATGTCAGTCAAAATGCTTTATGTGTGGCCTGTTTTGTTGATGAAATGGGGATCATTTGCTGGATTAGAGAAGTTAAATGTAATCTTCCACTCTGGTCGGAATGTTAGCTGGCGACCAGAGGAACAGCATAGAAATAAACAGTGTGTTGAACTTCACCTTCATTTAGAAGCACTGAGGGCTGCTCCCTCATTCACTCCCTGTGTAGGGTGTGAGGGATCCCCTCGTGTACTTACACTGATTATTAATTACTGAGTTGGCATTTGCTCAAGACCTCTTCCTTACCTGACCCCACAGTACACCTGATGACATCATAACCATGTCATTTAGACGACAACATCCACTACACAACACTCTACAACCTACAGCAAGCAAAGACAAACACCTACAATTAAGCCCAAAACTATTCATACCCCTGGATCATTTTGTTTTTGGGATTTAACCAATTTTTTTTTTCTGACTGGAAATGACACAGGCATGTCCCAAAATATGTTAAGCCATGAAAAAAAGAAACGTTTTTTTGTGTTTTTTATATTTATATGAAAAATGGCATGTCAAAAATTATTCATACCCTTCTTAATAATCAATGAAAAAGCCATTATTGGCTATTACAAACACTTCTTATATTTGTTGGCAAGCATGTTTCCACAGTGATTTTTGACCACTGACCTTTTGCGATGAGCTCCAAGTCTTGGAGATTGGAATCACTCTGATCTTTAGTAGGCCTACCCTCCACAGATTTTTTATAGGATTCAAGAGGTGACTGGCTGGTCGCCTAACCATTTCTTGACCACTTTTGCTGTATGTTTTGGATCACTGTCATGAATCTAATGCTGCCCAAGGTCTCGTTTCTCTGCAGACTGCCTCATGTTTATTTTGAGAATCTTCAGGTGATCTTTTCTCAAGGTGCCATTTACTTAGGTTGCCAGGCCCATTGGCTGAAACACCCCCAAAGCAGTATGTTCTTTCACCAGGCTTGACCGTGAGAATGGTGTTCTTGGGGTTGAATGCTTCTCCATTTTTATGCAAAACAAAAGCCACATCGTTATGGCAAAACAATTAATTTTTTGTTTCATCTGACCACAAAACATTTGACCAAAAGTCTTCTTCTTTGTACAAATGAGTTTTTGCAAAGGCCAAGAGTGCTTTTGTGTGCCTTTTTTTGGAGTCCTCCTTGGTCTGCATCCATGGATCCCCAGCGGAGTGCAGGGTCTGTTGCCTTGAGATGTTGGCGCCAGCATCGCCCAGATTCTTCAGGACGGACTTAGTGGTGATTCTCGGATTCTTCTTCTCCTCTTGTATAACCAGCCTTGCCAGTGCAGGGCTCACTTTTGGCTTCCTACCCTGTCCTTTGAGATTTTCCACAGTGTGAAACTTATTGTGCTTCTTGGCTCATTCTATGGCTTTGTAGTCCAGTGTATAAGTATAAGTATATACTTTTTTGATCCCGTGAGGGAAATTTGATTTCTGCATTTATTCCAATCCGTGAATTAGTTAAACACACTCAGCACACAGTGAACACACAGTGAGGTGAAGCACACACTAATCCCGGCGCAGTGAGCTGCCTTGCTACAGCGGCGCTCGGGGAGCAGTGAGGGGTTAGGTGCCTTGCTCAAGGGCACTTCAGCCGTGCCTACTAGTCGGGGTTCGAACCGGCAACCTTCCTGTCACAAGTCCGAAGCGCTAACCAGTAGGCTGCCCAAATAGGCTTTATGGTCCTTTTCTGTGTTGTGTGCAGCCACAATTACCCTGGTAATTTCGAGAGTAACCGCTAATCTCCAAAATAATGCTTTACTGCATGTATTGTTTCTGAAGCGACATATTGTTTTGAGATCACTGTAAACTCCCTGGTTACCTGGGTAAGCCAGCAACCTCGCTTCGTAGTATACCCCTCAGGTGTTACTGCTACACCTGGCCCCATCAAACCTAACGGCAGAGTGGATGAGGTTGAGCAGAATCAGCTGGGGTGATCTTCAGACAACGTGCAGTTTGGACCTGGGCCCCTGTGCCCGCTTGCATGAGTTACCCCAGGGCAAACCCCCAACTACCACCCAATTTCATGCGCAGCAATGAGAAAATAATCAAATAGCACCATCTGGTGGACAAGCCGTGTATGAGCCCAAGATAGGAGATCATTTCTGCATTTAAATACATCATTTCATGTTTATTTATGCTCTCATTCTCTTTTGTCACTCACTCTCTCACACACACACACACACACACACACACACACAATACATTAACACAATCTGAACACACAGGGTTGTTAGGGATCTGGTTTTAATGTCACACGTAAAAGTATATTTATATCTACAGTGTCCAACAGAGTTTGAAGGATCTGACAGTCATAACTGGACTGGCCAGCTGGGACACCGCGGGCGCCTAAAGACAGACTCGGACAGAAGCCCTGGCACAGCCCTGGCATCTCGGACAGGAGGCCTTGCTCAGAGCGGGGGCGCGGCGGTGTCACGCAGAGGGTACAGCCGAACCTGGACAAGACGAAAACTCAGCACGGGCCAGAGACACAGACCCTCACACACATACACACAACTTACTCACCACTCATTCACACACATACACAATTTCCACACACGTCCAATTCACAGGGCACTTTGTTCAGTCAGTCATCACCAGAGCGCTCACATATTCATCTCTCTGGATCACTAGCGCCCCCCGTTGGCCACAAACAGTCATGCAGGAGGAAATATCTTTTTCTCTCTCATTTCTTACACACTTTTTTTTCTCTCTCTCTCTCTCTCTCTCTCTCACACACACTCACACACACAGAAGGAAAACTCAAACAGTAATAAACAACAGCGGGGGCCAATAGTCAATGTTGTGTGTTGAGTCCAGTGAGGGATTTTACACTAGAAGTTCTTCACTGGTCAGCAGTCAGCAGTCCGGGCCCACCTCAGTGTTCTACAGAGCCCTTCTGTTCCAGAACGGAGAGCAGAGGAGAACCCACCTCACTGTTCTACAGAGCCCTTCTGCTCCAGAACCCAGAGCAGAGGAGAACCCACCTCACTGTTCTACAGAGCCCTTCTGCTCCAGAACCCAGAGCAGAGAGGACGTCAGAGGTGCTGTGAGCCAGCAGGAGTAGGCAGACTGGAGAATACACACACACACACACACACACACACACACACACACACACACACACGCTCTCTCTCTCTCCTCTCGCTCGCACATTCTCTCTCACACACACACCTCAAATGCTTTCTGCCCCCATACATATACACACACACACGCACACCAGAGGTGCTGGGAGCTAGCAGGAGTCGGCAGACTGGAGAACACACCTCCCCTCTCTCTCTCTCTCTCTCTCTCTCTCTCTCTCTCTCTCTCTCTCACACAGACACACACACCACACACACACCTCAAACAATTCCTGCCCCCATACACACACACGCCTCCTGAGTAAAAGCACTCCAGTGACGGTACATTCATGAAACACTTCTGAGGCAGGCAGATACGTGTAACCATGGCAGCGACCAGACTCGCATGTGTAACCATGGCAGCGGCCTAACCCGCGTGTGGAACCATGGCAGCGACCAGACTCGCGTGTGTAACCATGGCAGCGACCTAACTCGCGTGTGAAACTGTACCCACGTCTCCTGCAGCACCGTGATGTCTGCCATCAGAAACAGTCTGACAGGGAGGGGGCTTTGTAAAGGAAGAGGTCATAATGAGATCATAACGGGTCATAAAGAGATCATAACGTGTCATAAAGAGTTCATAACGGGGTCATAAACAAGATCAAAACGAGTCATAAAGCTCAGAGAGGTGCGCTAGCGCTGCAAAGCTGGAGCAAAATATCAGAGGATGGCCAACAACGGTTAGGCGGCAATTAAAACAGATAGCAACAGAACCTAATGGAACCGAACGGAGCCGAACAGAACAGCAGATCAGTCACGCCATCCCCACCCCCACAGCAGAGAGAGAGAGAGAGAGAGAGAGAGAGAGAGAGAGAGAGAGAGAGAGAGAGAGAGAGAGAGAGGGAGGGAGGGTGTGTGTGTGATTGAGTATTGTTTTTAAGTGTGTGTATGTGTGTAAGGAAGGGATTAAGAGTGTGTGAATGTGTGTGTGTGTGTGTGTGTGTGTGTGTGTGTGGGAGGAGAGTGTGAGAGCAGCAGGTTGCTGTGGGGCAGTGGACGGATGGTGTGATTTTCCAGCAGCGGAGGAGAAGGGAGGAATGGTGAGGAGAAGAAAAGAGGGCTAAACACCCGTTCCTTTCATCCCGTCGTTCTGTCCTTCATCGGTCGGGGGGGGTATGTTGCTCCATCCATCCATCCTCCAGCAGGCAGGTCCAAGGCCCGCCAGAGAACACAAGACCCAGGGACCGGTCCAAGGCCCGCCAGAGAACACAAGACCCAGGGACCGGTCCAAGGCCCGCCAGAGAACACAAGACCCAGGGACCGGTCCAAGGCCCGCCAGAGAACACAAGACCCAGGGACCGGTCCAAGGCCCGCCAGAGAACACAAGACCCAGGGACCGGTCCAAGGCCCGCCAGAGAACACAAGACCCAGGGACCGGTTCCCCGTCACAGACATAACAGCACGCAGCAGACTTTAAGAGGCCCCGGTAACAGCCATCTGTCCTCAAGAGAGCCCTTAACGGTGGTCAGTTTACAAGGGCCCCTTTACCGGTGGTTATCGGTCAGTCGTAACAAGTTTCGTGAACAGCACGTCAGTGTTTGACCCAGGGCTAAGGAGACCTACTAGCAGCGAGGCATCCCTGGTAGGTCTCCTTAACGACGGTCAGTGTCCATTAGCGACGCTAAGTCTCCCTGGACGAAGGTCAGTCTTTGAGTTTGCCTTCACACAACTCCTGGTAGATCCGCTTGCGGACTTTAGGCATGTCCTCTTGAGAGAACTGCAGAGGCTGCTTCAGAGCCAGGCACTTACAGTACTGCAGCATGGAGAGAGAGAGAGAGAGAGAGAGAGAGAGCAGGAGAGAGCAGGAGAGAGAGAAAGAGAGAGAGGTGAGAAGGAGAGAGAGAGGAGAGAGAGAGTGGGAGAGAGAGCAGGAGAGAGAGAGAGAAAGAATGGAAGGAAGAAGGAAAGAGGACAGGAGTGGTGAAGAGAGGAGAAGAACATTTATTCAGAAAATGTGTTTTAGCGAACAGGCAAAAAAAACTGTAGAGTGTGTGAGGTCATTAAAAGCGAGGAGTTGAAATAGTATGAAGCAGATCTCACCTCCAACACAAAGACTCCACAGTCACTATCATTCTTCTGTTGAGGAATACACTACAGAGAGGGAAGGAGAAAGAAAGAAAGAAAGAAAGAAAGAAAGAAAGAAAAAAGAGAAAGAGAGAGAGAGATTTAACACATGTTTATTGAATCAGTTATCAAACCATGGTATGATCTCCCATTGAGACACAGGACACACACACACAACATCACTAGCCTTCCCTTACACCCACGAGAAAACTCTAGACCTTTCCTAATCGGCCTGCAGGGGGCGCACACACGGACATGCTTTTTTCACCACCAGAACACACACATCACGTTTTCTGAATTAGTGAGTTAAAAACATGTGAGGTGGAAACATGTTGTTGCTATGATACGTTACATTTAGCTATTTTTTTTATTTAGCTATATTTAGTTGTGTGTGTGTGTGTGTGTGTGTGTGTGTGTGTGTGTGATGTCAGTGGCACTCACCTTGTTGATGAGCATCTTCCAGCCCTTCTGGAAGCCCGGCTGCTTTTTTCTCTCTGGCCTCTGCCAACAGATACCTCAGGATGTTCTGGACAAAGACACACACACACACGACCTCTAGTCAGTGAGAAATACGCACGCACGCACACACACACGCACACTCACACACACACACACAAACACACAGACACACACGCGCACACACGCACGCGCTAGAACCCGACCGATAAAGGATTTTGAAGGCCGATACCGATACAAATCTTTGTTGATTTAAAAATCCGATATTCCGATATATATTTTTTTTTTCAGAAACGCGCAACAAAACAACAGATTTCCCTAACATTAGTTATTTGTAGTTATTTATGAGTATTGACTAAAATAATATGATAATGCATTTAAAAAACAAACTTGTTTATTTTTAAATAATATTGTCACAGAGGAACATCAAAATATATTAAAGTTCTGATAAATAATATGTATAAAAATAGAAACTTAAGATATGAAACTTAGTCTTTTGAACAAAAACACAATAACAACAACAACCAAATCAAAGTTACCAGTATTAAAAGACTTAGTAAGCTTCATAAATATAACTTTGAAGACTTAATAATTACAAAAAATTATTACTATCATCATCATTTGTATTATCATTAAACAAGATAAAGGTCACTCTTAAATGTTTAAGTGTGCGTGTGTAATAATTAGTCCCTATTGCCTTATAAGCTACCTTATAATTACAATGTCAGTTTGCCCATCCCTTTACCTGAACTTTTAAAATTATTTCCATCAAGCTACATCAAACCATTTTCAATCATCAGTTGCTGCCTGCCTTCTAAAACCTACTATTTAGTGATCTAAATCCATTATGTAAGTCGTTAATGCTGCGGCTGAACGACAGTCTGAAACGCACACTTGGCGTCATTGGATTTCACACACGTGTAAAAGAAAAGCTAACTTTTATGCACAAGCTACGTTTGATACTTTTTCTTTGTCTAAATGTTCACTCCTCGCACGTCTAACTTACATTTTACAATGCAGGGACTGTAACTACAGATATACTAGTTATAAATCATTACTTTATTTAGGCAGAATAAGTTCGTTGTGGTTTCCAAGCTCATTAATTTAACTTTGGTCAAGAAGTGTCTGCTAAATGTAATGTAATGTAATTAATGTTAACGTTAGCGGTCTTCCACTGATATTCATGGCATTAGCTAGCTTTGTGGTTAGCTAGTCTATGATGAGCAATGGATAACGTCGTACTGCAAATTGTAAAACATACGCTTTCAAAAAACAGCCCGGGAAGAGATTATACGTCTCACTGCTATAACTGTCACGCTATTAAAGAAATACATCTTCAGTCACATTGTCAAAAGTTAAAAGGACAGTCAACTACACTGTAACAACGTAACGTAATTACTATGTAACGTAATTCCGCTTCACTCTCGGCTTATTTAACAGCAGCAAAACTGGACATTGTTTTCACGAATTTTGTCATGCTTATTTGAGTTAAGAGAACTGATGGGAATGTTCTTTTAATTGTTATTTCAAGCAATGTATGTCTCGTGACCAAATCACCATGAACACACTTCACTGATGATCTCACTCGCGATCAGATTCCAAAAATAATTCAGTGGAAATGCATGGATTCCAGTTTCTTCCAGTAGCAGCAACTGGAATCCATGCATTTCCACTGAATTATTTTTGGAATCTGATCCCTTATCATACCAGTTCATTCGTTGCTCGACTTATCGTGACTAAATTCAAGATGGCTGCAAACTTCGTGAAGATACTGTCTGTATAAATTGTCTTGTAAGTAAACTACCAGTGCTTTTTCAAAGTTCTCAATGTCTCGTTTTAAATGTCAGGGCCCTCGGAAGTCTACCAATGAAGTGTGGAGATACATTGAGCCTCGTAAATGGGTGTAAAACAGTGATTTATTTGCATGGCTAGCCCGATGCCGAAGCACCACTATTGAAAAAGCTGTTGGTAGCATCGGCTAACTAGCGCCAGATTTTGGAGTGCAGGGGACAAGCCGAGATGGGCTATGAGACATACGTTCACACTCGGTATCATGTTTCAATACACTTTAGGTCAATATCACACCGGAATTCTCCTTTAAACACGAGTGTTGCCAGCAGGGACGGTGTAGAGTGCCCTCTGGTGGACAAACTATACAACGCCAACACTCATGACATGGTTGAAGGGTGTTTCGTCCGTTTTTTTTTTTTTTTTTTTAAATATTCATTTATCGGCCATTATAAATGCCGATACCAATAGTTTGGAAAATGCCTAATATCGGCCGATAATATCGGTCCGCCGATAAATTGGTCGGGCTCTAGTGCGCGCGCGCACACACACACACACACACACACACAGAGAGGGGTTAGTGTGTGTGTGAGAAGCACTCACATCCACGGCGTACTTGAACATGATCCCCTGGGAGTCGTAGAAGTGGACGCTCTTACTGGTCACGTCCACTGTGATTAGAGACCAGTGCACCTCCAGGTGCAGCGGAATCAGCAGCAGCCGCTTAGTGAACACATCCACCTGGAGGAGGAGGAGGAGGAGGAGAAGAGGAGGAGGAGAAGTAGGAGGAGGAGGAGGAGAAGTAGGAGGAAGAGGTGAAGGAGGAGGAAGAGGAGAATAAAGAGGAGAGGGAGGAGAAGGAGGAAGAGGAGAATAAAGAGGAGGAGGAAGAGAAGAAGAGAAGGAGGAGGAAGAGGAGAATAAAGAGGAGGAGGAAGAAGAGAAGGAGGAGGAAGAGGAGAATAAAGAGGAGAGGGAGGAGGAAGAGGTGAATGAGGAAGAGGAGGACGACAAGAGAAAGGATGAGGGGGGTTAAGAGAGGGGAGGAGAAGAGGAGGAAGAGGAGGAGAAGAGGTGAGGAGAGGAGGAGGAAGAGGAGGGGTGGACAAGATTTCAAACTAAAGTGCAACAACATTTCTTTATCATTTCCTGGACATCTGTTTGCTTGAGTTCAGGCTGAATAGAGCTGTGAGTCTGCCAGAGTGAGTAGGAGTCTCACACACACACGGCACACTACCTTCTTAAGTGTCAGGAGGAACCCCCTCCTCCACTGGGCACTCACACACTCTCTCTCACACACACGGCACACTACCTTCTTAAAGGCAAACTATGCAGGTTTTTTAGCTTAATTTACCTTAAAGTACCTTAACTTAACAGCTTCATGAGTCAGTCATTGGAATGGTTATATGACTTTTTTGAATGGTGGCCGTCTCGCTTCCCCCTAGCGCCTGTGAGCAGAAAAAGCACCCTTGCAACTGTGGGCCGGCGGGCCGACGGTCTCAGTGTCAGGAAGTATAACGAGTGTAACAAATTGCTTTACTGCATTCAAATACACATACACGCCAGGCACCGGCTAGAAAAAGGCAGCGATGGAGTTTCTCAGACATTAGTCATGATAGAGCCAGCGAAAAAGAAGCAAAAATTGAGAAAACAGTGAAGAAATTTTAAGGGTCAGAAGGAATGCCCCTCTTTCACCGGGCACTCACACACACTCTCTCTCTCTCACACACGGCACACTACCTTCTTGGTCCACCGTTTCACTCCCTCATAGCCTTTAGCCACTAGTTGCCTGTAGAAGAAGCTGTTGAAGAAATGAACCTGCAACACACAAGCAGATGGCAACATCAGCAACACTAGAGGTAATAGATCATAGCAGCACACACACACACACACACACGCACGCACGCACGCACACACACACACACACACACAGCAGAGTGAATCAATCCCACACACACACACACACACAGCAGAGTGAATCAATCCACACACACACACACACACACACACACACACACCTTATTCAGCAAGCTACCATCTTTCTGCTCTAGGCTACCTGTCAGCTTTTCGTCTGACGGCGCTTTTTCTGACAGAGGTTTTCCTGTGATCTGATGTCTGATACCGGACTCTGAAGGCTGTTCTGCCTGTCGTTTTATCCGACACAGATTTTCCTGACCCTCTTTTATCTGACGGTGAAATTTTGTAAACTACAGCGGTTTTCCCGAAACCTGATGCCTTTTCATCTGATGTCTGACTCTGGGGATGTCCTAATACAGTATGTACACCGTATAACTGACTTCTAGAACGTCACGACTCATGCACACTTCTAGAACCTCACAGTGCTCCAACTCATGCTTCTAAAACCTCGCTGCTCCCTCACACTCCAAGAACCTTCCAGAATGCCACAGCATAAGGACTTTGTAGTGTTGCACGTACACGCCCCCTTTTAGGGGAAATATGAAATATATGTATATATAAATGAAATATGTTTCGATTGAATGGAAACCTATGGAGCTGCATCGAAGTGGGGAGCGAAAAGGGCTTGTACTTACTAAATCTTTGAACAAATGTGAATACAAGGCACAAAATAAGGTTGGTGTGACTGTATAACTAAGTGGCTGACTGTATAACTAAGTTCGGCAAGCTTAACTTTATGTCATAACGTCAACTAAACATAAGTCAACCCTTAATTCTATCACTTGAAATACGAACGTATTTCCTACAACTAGGTGAGATAATTGGCTAGGTCATACTGAAGTTCCACAGTTAGCTAGCTAGCAAAGCTAACGTTTTACATTAGATATTATGGTAAGTGTTAGCTACGGGCTAAATCTGTTCAAATGCATTCTATGACGTTGTGCCAGTTGTGAGAATTCCTAGCAGCCCTGGTCACAGTCCCAGTAGAATCTCACCTTATGGCTGGCAGCCTCCATGATCAGTTCACCATACATGTTGATCACCTGCAGATAGACATAGAGACAGACACACACACAGAGACTCAGTTACAACAGCAGGAAAGAAAAACCTTCAGTATTCTGTATGTAGACCAGAGAGCCATCCTGTATGCAGATAAACTAGACAGCAATCCTGTCTGCAGGTACACTAGACCAGACAGCCATCCTGTCTGCAGGTAAACTAGACAGCAATCCTGTCTGCAGGTACACTAGACCAGACAGCCATCCTGTCTGCAGGTAAACTAGACAGCAATCCTGTCTGCAGCCATCCAGACTGACCGAACCTGGCGCGTTTACCTGGTCATTGACCCAGTTGTGGTGGTCGAGCGTGGACAGGTCCTCCAAGGTGAGTGTGTGCTTGTTGTGGCTCACTTTAAAGTGCTGCATGGACACAGAGGCCAGGCCTGCCTTGTACTTGGCCACCTCCGAGTGGATCAACTTCCTGCTGGACACACACACACACAGGGTGAGAGAGAAGTCAAATGTCAGGAGAACAGCAGACAAAAAAAACAGCAGGCAAAAAAAACAGCACTCACTGATGCACTTATTCTTACTGTACTCTACCGTTTTGAAATTGTCCTAAAATTGTTGAGAATTGCTTTAAAACTTAAACTGTTTACCATGTTGTTAGTCACTTTGGTTAAAAATGCGACAGCAAAATGTAATGTAATGTAATGTGCTGACCACAGCCAAGCTAAAGCCACTCAACAGGAGAGGAAGCGGAGGATGGAGGTTGAGGGATGATGGGACGTGAACTTGCCTGTCGCTGAGGTCAGTGTTGTACTTCTTGTTTAGATAATCGTGAATCTCCGTCTCACACAGAGGAATGAAGCTGCCGTACTTCTCATAAAAGTCCTCAAGGTATTCTATAGGATGCAGAGACGAGATAGGGGAATCACACATTAATAGAGTATCTGCACTATGCACACACACACACAGACAGTATTACAACCATTTACACACACACGTACGCAAGCACACACACACACATTCATACATACAGGCAGAGTATTACCACCACTTACACACACACACATACACAGTATAACAACCATTTACACACACACACGCACACACACATACACGTGTAACTGTAAAACACGTGTGTTAAACCTGCGCGATTCAGCCCTGCACACAGCCGGACTCGAACCCGCGAACAGCAGCACCTCAGATCGGGAGGCGAGCGTGCTGACAGTTGAGCTAAAAGCCCAGGCTACTGGCTCGCATGCCAGCAGCACTCTTGAGGCGTCAGGGAGTGAGGTTTACCAACATTCCACACACACACAGCTAAGCTAGCTGGCATCCGTTACACCTGAGTATTACCACCACTTACACACACACACACACACACACACACACACACACACACACACACACACACACACACACACACACACACAACACCCTCCCCCTCACACACTCCACCTTACCGTGAATGAGGTCTACGACTCCTTCATGGCTGCTGTCTGCGGGGTGTGTGTGAGTTTGTGTGTGCGGGGGGCTGTCTGTGGGGGGGTCGAGGCCCGGCGGCCTCTTACAGTAGTGGTGGTCCCACATGGGGGGGGGCACACAATGGTCCAGAGGGTCAGGGGCAGGGGCTGGGGCCACAGGAGGGGCCTCCACTTCCATCTCCCCATCGCTGGGCAGCGGGGGCTCCTCCACCTCGGAGCTTTCCGCCGTGCCGTTCACCAGGCCAGGAGGAGTCGGCTCCGAGGGCGCCGACCGGCTGGCAGTCTGGTCGTGTGACTGGATGGGAGTCAGCGCTGGGGCCTGATTGGCTGCCTGCTGGTCTGCCTCCATCTCAGCACCAGAGACGTGCAGATGGGGGACGCCAACTCCACCTTCAGCCTGATCGTCACTTTGATCTTCAGCCTGACCTTCAGGCTGACCTTCTGCATGACATTGGTCTTGGCCCCGCCCCTCCCCCTCCTGTACATCCCTCTTAGGCTCCGCCTCCTGCATGTCCACAGTCATGTCCATCTCTGTCGTCACCTTGGCAACAGACTCCTCCTTCTTCCGGCGGCCCCTCTTCTTGACTCCCGGATGGGTGTGGCTGCCCGTCTTGTCATTAGTATGTCCCCTGCCGGCCACCGTAGTTTTGCTGTTGGGCCCACAGCAGTCGCAGGTCTTGGGCACGCGCCTCCTCCGCGAGCGTCCATTCTCTGGCGTCTGGGCTGCAGTCGGGTCCGAGGCCGGTGGGGACGCGTCCGGGTCGGGGCTGCTGTGATCGGGGACCCTCATCTCAGCCTGCGGCCCATTCCTACGCAGGTTCTGCGGGCCGGGACAATGCTGCTTCAGCAGGGCGGCCCCATGGACCTGGCGGGTCAGCAGGCCAGCCTCAGAGCCCAGGCTGGACAGGTAAGTGCGAACGTGGCCACGCAGACGCTTCCCCCTGAGGGTGGACACACGCGACACGTGCTTGGCCTTCTGGGCGCCTCGCCGGTTCTCCACGCTCTGTGTTCTCCTCTGGTTCTCAGCGCTGTCTTTCCTGCGTGGCGCCTGGTGCTGCCGGTGGAACATGCACCGCATCCACAGCTGCAGAACACACCCTCTTAGCACCACACTGCGCCCGGTTCTGTCAACTCCAGGGAGGATTTGCTCACAGGTTCTGCTCTCTGCTCATTGGAAGGGGATGAAGAAGCACACACTGGAATTATTTCATAGAACTATTGCAAAAGCTCATCTGTGCAACACGGCACTGTGGAAGGACACCATTTTTTTTTTCAATCTGCAGGGATCTAGAGACTGATGAATACAATAACGGTTTTCATAAGACCGAGGGTAACGATCAGAATCCGCAGGGATCTAGAGTCTGATGGAGACTATGAAAGGGTTTACAGAAGACTGAGACTAACGAACAGAAGCACTAGTGTTTTGCGTAGCACATAGCGCAACAGCTAGCGTCAACAATCAAGTTTGAGGGGGAACTACTGCACAGAATCAATTACAACTGCAGCAGCCGTCAGACTGCACATTAATTCTGTGGTCTAGAAAATCTAGCGCTATATTTCGAAATACAAGTGAAGATTTTAAACCATGAAAACCACGTAACACAACTCAATGAACTTGGAGGTTCTGCTAAAGCCTTAGGTCATCCTCGAAGGAAGGCAGTTTGTAATCAAACATGGATGAATCGGTCTTTACCTGACGCTACCAAATCCACCACTTACGCGCTTCAGGCGGGTACAGACGTATTTAAACACATGCAATAGATTTCAAATATGTTCCCATCGTTTAGCATTATCAATCTATGGACAATCGCCACGATTCTCAAGTGTTGTGGTGGAACGATCTAGTTGTTGTCGCTCTTTGTTTGCGTCATGTTGGACGTTTACAATAATTTCATTGCCCTCTAGTGGTCAAGTCCGTGTGATAACAAAAATCAGGGCTTGTGCGCATTTGATGTGTTAAATGAATTCACTTCGGAATTAAAGTTATGCGTTCCAATATGTTTTATTGCAAAAGCAGGTGAATCTTTTTACCGAAACGAAACGCGATGGTTTGCTAATAACTACATTCACTTTCATCTTAATATGAACTATATAAAAAGGATGTCTATGTATTCTGTGCTTATATGAGGATGAGAGCATTAGTTTTCCTATGGGGTGAAGTAATATATCTCTGTAGTGATAATACATGTGATAAAAGTGATAGTGACTAGACGTGACTAATAATTAACCAGAGAGAGAGGCAGAGAGGTTTACATGCCATGTGTGATCCGAACGACTCGTGACTTTTGTTGTTGACCGCTTGGCTGGGCTGTTGTTGGCTGTTGGCGGCGGTGATAGCATTAACGTTAGCAGCACGCTGCCGACAAGGACATGAATGAGTCGGACACTTTCTACTAGCTCTCTTCAGGACGTCAAGATGTCCGCATGAGGATAGCAGGCCGATTTTGTTTTGAAATGTAAACGTTATGTGAAAGGAGACACCGAAAGACATCGTGGTAAGACATGTTTAATTTAATCTAGACAGCTATCTCCACGCCACTATTAATGTTAACGTTAACGTTAACGTTAACCAGCCCTGGATAGGTAACGTTAACGTTAAGCACCGCGGTCTCAGAAGCTAGCAGGCAAGCTAACGTTAGCTAGCGAAGCCGTGACATTTTCCCTGTCAAACTATTGAGCTATTGGAAGTCAGTGTGACGCCATTATTAGGTTGTAGATGTAAATTATGCGGCTATAGAAATGCGATAAGGTATGTTCATGGTCACATGCCATTTATAATACGTTGACGTTATCCGACACTCAGGTTAGACGTTAACGTTAGCCCACTCTATCTTAACGCAATGCTTCGTGTACCATAGCTGCTTGGCATGCAAACAACCGTGTGACGATAACGTTACAGCATAGATAGATAGCATTTTAATACTGCATAAATCACAGTCCTCTTTTCCAAATAACTTTCCTCGTAGCGAACGATAGTCACTGATAGTCACTCATCATTAGCATGTTGAGGAATCCCGTTTCATAACCTGCTGTAAGCACGTTTCTATAGCAGCACGTTTGACTGAAAGGTAAAACTACTCACGAGACTGTTAATGTTACCTGTTTAAGACACACTTTTGTAGTTATATTGCGGGTTCAGAGTATGGACTATTTAATTATACAATTGTGCTAGTGAAAAGCAAGTTGCTTGTCAGGAAACTAAATCGTTTTAGTGCGCTTGTTTTGACTTTCAGTTGTGGTGGGTAGCTCCGACGGATATAGCAAAGGTCACAAGTTCAAATGTACGGAGTTGCTCGTGTCCAAACGTAAATAAAGGACGTTCATATGTACACATATGGAGACCCAGGTAAACTTTGTATAGCAAATAACAGAAAACTTGATAAAACTACAGAACCATCGAGTCGGTGTGGAAAAGGTAGGTCACATGTTGATGGTAGAACTGTAGTTGTTGTCAGTGGTCACTACTAGGAAAGTTTGTAATGGCTACATGGATTTCGATTGCTTAGTAATCCAATGAACCATTAACCCGTGTGTGTGTGCGCGTGCGCTTTAGGAAAGATGAGTTTGGACCAGGGAGATTTCTCGCCACTCAAGCACTTTGTGCTGGCCAAGAAGAGGATCGGCGACGTGTTCGAGCAGCTGCAGTGCTATGTCCAGGAGACCGCCGAGTTTGTGGAAGGTGAGTGGGAGATTTGGAAGTACCTGTGCTTGTGAGAGCGAGCCCTAAGGCCAAGGGTGGAATGCCATGACATGCAATGTTCGATGAGATGGCAACTTTACCTGCCCTGGTTTCGTTTTGAGTCTTCTCTTTGTTTTGGTTGTCCTCAGGAATCCAACTTGGGTGTGTGTACCTATCTTAATGACACACCCTATTTTTTGTGTGTGCTGGTTTTGTTTTGTCATTGTAATTATGTGTATGGTGATAATGTGTCTGTGTGTGTGTGTGGTGGTCAGATGCTCAAAATGTCAGCCGTGTGTGTGTGGACCCTGGTGCTGACTGGCTGTAATGCTTGTGTGTTTTGTGTTGTCAGATACGTGTAAGAATGGCTCTCTGGAGCAGATCTCCAGCCGAGACCAGCTGGATCAGATCCAGGCGTACACCAGTAAGCTCAGCATCATCAAGGAGGTGTTGGCCCGCCGACACATGAAGGTGGCCTTCTTTGGAAGGTAACAGCACGGCACACACACACTCTACACCTCTGAATAATGCACTACTATCAACATCTACAGTGCCTCAACATGTCTACACACACACTCACACCATACATGTTAATATATATATGACATCTTACCACAAACTTGCACTTTTGAACTGGCTACTATCCAGATCAAAATGTCATGTTGGCAGGACTGGTTTCTCTGGTGGAATAAAGGGCAGTTTCTGAGTGTGTGTGTGTGTGTGTGTGTGTGTGTTGTGCTCCTGTTGTCCATTTGATCCCTGGTTTAGGCTGTGTGTGTGTGTGTGTGTGTGTGTGTGTGTGTGTGTTGTGCTCCTGTCGCCCGACTGATCCCTGGTCCAGGCCGTGTGTGTGTTGTGCTCCTGTTTTCCAATTAATCCCTGTCCTGGCTGTGTGTGTGTTGTGCTCCTGTTGTCCAACTGATCCCTGGTCCAGGGATCTCACAGGATCCCCTTACAGAACGCTGGCAACCATGATAACCCAACGCATTAGTTATTCATGAGGATTTTTGACACGGATACTACACCTCCTCTCTCTCTCTCTCTCTCTCTCTCTCTCTCTCTCTCTCTCTCTCTCTCTCTCTCTCTCTCTCTCTCTCTCTCTCTCTCTCTCTCTCTCTCTCTCTCTCTCTCTCTCTCTCTCTCTCTCTAAATCTCTCTCTCTCTGTTTCTTTGTCAGTCAATTCAGAAAGTTGCTTTATTAGCTTTGTGGTACAGTGTGTCTAAGTAGATCAATAAAACAGCAGTCATTTATTATTGTTGTAGTATAACTCTGTTTTATAACTCTGTTCCATTTTGCTTTCTCTTTCACTCTCTTGTCCCCTCTCTCTCTCTCTCCCCCATCTCTCTCTCTCTTCCCCCCCTTCTTTCTCTCCTGCATTTTTACCAGGACGAGTAACGGTAAGAGCTCGGTGATTAACGCCATGCTGCGGGACCGTGTGTTGCCCAGTGGCATCGGCCACACCACCAACTGCTTCCTCAGTGTGGAGGGCACTGATGAGGACAAGGCCTACCTCAAGACCGAGGGCTCGGAGGAGGAGAAGAGCATTAAGGTACCTACACACACACGCACACACGTGCACACACCCACCCCATCTCAAGACCACAGGCTCGAAGGAGGAGGTGAAGAGCATTAAGACACACACACGCACACACGCTCACACCCACCCCACCTCAAGACCGAGGGCTCGGAGGAGGAGAAGAGCATTAAGGTACCTACACACACGCACACACACGCGCACACACCCACCCCATCTCAAGACCGAGGGCTCGGAGGAGAAGAGCATTAAGGTACCTACACACACACGCACACACAAACCCACCATCTCAAGACCGAGGGCTCGAAGGAGGAGGTGAAGAGCATTAAGGTACACACGCACACACACGCGCACCCCATCTCAAGACCGAGGGCTCGAAGGAGGAGGTGAAGAGCATTAAGACACACACACACACACACACACACACACAGGGGTCGACTGATATGCATTTTTTTATGGCCGATATCGATATATATGACTTAGTATTACCGGCCTCCAAGTCTAGTGGAGCTTGGGGCACGGCACAACCACGTTCTCTTGCTTGAGCTTAAAATACAAAGAGAACGGACAAGGCAAGGTTCAGGTGTTGCACACTGGCATTCCATTTATTAGTTAAAATACTTTAAGCATCAATACTTAAATATTCAAACATGTCCAACAATGTTCAGACACTCAACATTAAATATAAATACTTAAATATTCAAACATGTCAACATTTACTTCAATTTAATAAGAATCATATCAGGATCATTCAACACATTAACCAGCAATTTCTACAAAATAACCTTAGATGGCAACATTGAATAAAATGACACATACCTTAAAATACAAAGAGAACGAACAAGGCAAGGTTCAGGTGTTGCACACTGGCATTCAAAATTCCTTCTTCTCTGCCAGCTATATGGTACCTGCCCCCATCCCCGTCCCTCCCTCCCAGGGTGCCACCTACAGGCCTGGAGATACTCTCCAAGACATTTTCCCTGACAGCAGACTGAATGTGTGCAATGTCATGAGTGTGCAAATACTAAAACATACAAACTTTTAATTGACAATATTAAGAATTAAAAATGTTACCACAGAAACACACAAAACATTTCCCCTCTGAACCCCCAACATTAGCATGGTGGATAACCGATATTTGGCCGATATTCTGGGGTCAGGCTTTTAGGTTATTCTCCACACTGATAGGGAAACACGCACGACATGCATCCTTGAATGCTGACAGCTGACTCGTTTTGTGAGAGAAGTGCAGGAAATGGCGTGGGAAACATAAGTGTACTGCAAGTATTCAAATTAGGCTACAAAACAAACAAGTAACTTTGAACCAGCTCTATGTTAGATGGCTAAAAATGGTCAATATATTGGCCAAACCGATATGTCGGTCTACCTCTACACACACACACACACCCCTCACCTCAGGATAGAGGGCTCAGATGTTTACAGATATGAATGTGGCACACATTTCCTCTGCAGGCGCTGGTGTTTGTAAATAATTAAAGAGATGAGATAGCAGAGTTGTTTTCCATACCAAGGGCTAAAGGGCACAGCACACCAATCCACCAGTCCTCAGGTACAGGAGTGTAAACCTGCCGCTGGTCTGTGCGATCCTGGCCTAAAGCTTGTATCTCAGCCTCCATGGTGCTGACCGCTGGCATACTAGTAGTGGAAGCCACAGTGAGTCACAGAGAGTCTTAGAAACATACTAACATACTGTAAAGGTCCAATCAGCAAGGGACCATTGGGCTTTTACGCCATTGTTTTCAAATGTTTGGCTGTCCTGGATGCTGATTGGCTGGAGCTGCCCTTCACGTCAGTCCTACTGCCCCCTGCAGACGGTGAACCAGCTGGCCCATGCGCTGCACATGGACGAGAGCCTGGACGCCGGCTGCCTGGTGCGTGTCTTCTGGCCCAAGACCAAGTGCGCCCTCCTGAGGGACGACCTGGTGCTGGTGGACAGGTGGGTTTACACACACACACACACACACACACACACCCCATATTACACATAGACAAACCTGCAGGTATGCAAACACAGACAAACCTGCAGGTATGTTGACACACACACGCACTCATGCTCTTACACACACAGACAAGCACACACCTCCTGCAGGTATGTTGACACACATACACACACACACAGAGCATGGCTACATGCAAAGCCTTCATGTATATTCCATGCTGGCAGGTGTGTTTGTGTGTGTGTGCGTTTGTGTGGGTGCGTGTGTGCATGTGTGTGCGTGCGTGCATGTGTGTGTGTGCATGTGTGTGTAGAGCGTTGTGTGTGTGACCTGTATTCTCTGTGTTCAGCCCTGGGACTGACGTCACCACACAGCTGGACAGCTGGATCGACAAGTTCTGCTTGGACGCCGATGTGTTTGTGCTGGTGGCCAACTCCGAGTCTACTCTCATGAACACGGTCAGTGTGTGTGTGTGTGTGTGTGTGTGTGTGTGTGTGTGTTTGGGGGCGGGGTGTACATACACCTGCAGCATAATCTCACATGTTCTAGAGTAGAACTGCGCCATAAACACAGATTCTATATTAGAACGGCAGCTTAAACACACATGCTCCATCATAAACCTGGAGGCTGGGTTCTAGGGTAGAACCACACCATAAGCCAGCAGGCTGGGTTCTAGAGGAGAACAACACCATAAACCTGGAGGCTGGGTTCTAGAGTACAACTGCATTGTTAGCCTGCAGGCTGGGTTCTAGAGGAGAACTGCATTGTTAGCCTGCAGGCTGGGTTCTAGGGTAGAACCACACCATAAGCCAGCAGGCTGGGTTCTAAAGTAGAACTGCACGGTAAACCCACTTACCCGGTTCTAAATTGCAGATACTAAGCACACAGGCCTGCAGTAGAACTATGTCCTGCTCTGGTGTCCTTTCCCATTTAAGGGCAGTTTGGATCCTCTGCATTGTCCAGACGCACATCTGTGTGTGGACACAGAGTCTCAGGGGAGCTGAACTTGTGTGTGTGTGTGTGTGTGATTTATAAAGGAGCCGTTCAGGGATTGTGCGTGCGTGCGTGTGTGTGTGTACAGGCTCTGGAATGTGAGAAGAATGCAGTTCCATTGGACTGGGGTAGGGGGAGGGGCGCATGGGGTCTGAAGCAGGGTGTTTGGTTGGAAAGGCACATGGGCTCGCTGTGTCTGTCTGTGTGTGTGTGTCTGTCTGTCTGTCTGTCTGTCTGTCTGTCTGTCTGTCTGTCTGTCTGTGTGTGTGTGATTGCCCTCAGTTCTGAGAAAGGGGCTGTGTGTTGTCCAGTGTGACAGTCCTGGTCTGTTTATATCCACTGAAGCATGTGTGTCATCTCAGGCCAGCCCTCACAATCAGCCAACCAGACACACTACACAAACACACACACACACACACAGGACAGGACAGGACAGGACAGGACAGGACAAGACGTGATGTTGAGCTTGGTTGCTCTTTGAGGTTGTGGTGCTGTGTGTGTGTGTGTGTGTGTGTGTGTGTGTGTGTGTGTTATGGAATGAGACATGGGCGACACCCCACAGATGGACATGGGAGACACCCCTTTAAAGGGACGGCTCCCTCTCCCCTCTCCAGATAGTGATCTTAAAGGGATGGCTCCCTCTCCAGATAGTGATCTTAAAGGGACGGCTCCCTCTCCCCTCTCCAGATAGTGATCTTAAAGGGACGGCTCCCTCTCCCCTCTCCAGATAGTGATCTTAAAGGGATGGCTCCCTCTCCAGATAGTGATCTTAAAGGGACGGCTCCCTCTCCCCTCTCCAGATAGTGATCTTGAAGGGATGGCTCCCTCTCCCCTCTCCAGACAGGGATCTTAAAGGGACGGGCCTCTTTAACCTCTCACAGTGCGTCCAAAACCAGACTCCATGCCAGTGCGTTATTCCTGTCCTCACAGTCGATACACACACCCTCGTGTGTAGAGACACGTGTGCGCGCCCCCACACACACACACACACACGTGGGAAAGGAGAGAACATATACATCTGTTAGTATACGCAGCAATGAACTCCACATTGCCGTGTGTGTGTGTGTGTGTGTGGGTGGGTACGGGTGGGCGCGTGCGTAGGACAGGTGCACAGTTACATGTCTGTACACTGAGGGTACTCTGTATGCATGTGTTATTCCTCATTAGTTCACATGTTATGCATACGCCTTACATGGGAAACGGAAGTAGATGGATGTGGTTGGTGTGTGTGTGTGTGTGTGTGTGTGTGTTCGTGAACCCTGAACCTCCCTTCTCACCCTGTGTTTGTATGTGTGTATGTAGGAGAAGCATTTCTTCCATAAAGTAAATGAGCGCCTGTCCAAACCCAACATTTTCATCCTCAACAACCGCTGGGACGCCTCCGCATCCGAACCAGAGTACATGGACGAGGTAAACACACACACACACACACACACACTCCAGGGCAGGGTGTTACCATGATACAGAAGCCACAATCAGAAACTTATCATAATACATGTTGATTCTGAATAAGGCTTATGTCCAAAACAGAATTCACTTTAAAGGTGCAGGTACAAGCCCATAAATTCTTTTGTCACATTCAGCAATCATCTCCTCCCGAACACTAGCTGTTCCATGAGCACACTGTCTCTGTAGCCAGCCCAGGCTATACTGAAGGTATAGATCTACCTCTCTGGCGTGTTTAAGCAATGGTCGTAATATAATGTAATTTAAAGGCGTCTGCTAAAAAATGACGTGACTTCCTGCGAAGTCCCTGACTGAACCTTCAAAGCTGGTGATGAACATATGGGGCAACTTTTTGAGCAAAGTTGCTGGGCAGTGATCCTCATTATTGTGGTTCTGGAATGTTCCCATTGTTACGGCGCAACATTTTCTTTCCTGGAGAACTTTAATCATCATGATCATCCAATCAGAATAAATGGAACTGGTTATGTGGTTGCCCAGCAGCATTACTCAAAAACTTGCTCCATGCATCATCACCTGCAGCAGCAGCAGCAGCAGCAGGGGCAGCTGCGGCAAAGCGTGTAGGATCACACAACTTAAAAATGTTTCAATTCAGAACCGAAGAGATGTTAAAAGTAACATTTTATAATTTTGCTCAAAACTTTAAATTACCCCTTTGGTTGTCTCCTATGCCATTAGATTTTTGATGTCGTTTTCAGTGTAATGCGTAGGGCCACCATGTTGGTGTTTTGAAGACTGCAGCTCAACATGAGTGTGTGTGTGCGTGTGTGCGTGCGTGCGTCTGTGTGTGTGTGCAGGTGCGTAAGCAGCACACAGACAGGTGTGTGAACTTCCTGGTGGAGGAGCTGAAAGTGGTGGATCGTGAGCAGGCGCCCAACAGGATCTTTTTCGTGTCGGCCAAGGAGGTGCTGAACTCCCGCATGCAGAAGGCCCAGGGTATGCCAGAGACGGGTAAGGAGCCAGGGCATGGCACAGGCATGGCATGGCACGGGCAGCGCACACACACACACACACACACACACACACACACACACCTCACTCATACGCAGAAGGCTCAGGGTATGCCAGAGACGGGTAAGGAGCCAGGGCATGGCCTGGCCATGCTCGCACGCACACACACACACACACACACACGCACGCACGCCTGACCCACGCACAGCACGCACGCACGCACACACACACACACGCATGCCTGACCCACGCACAGTACACAAACACGTATTATCGCACATCCTTCCAACTACTCTACACAGACCAAAGAACACAGAGTCGCATATTGCTGCCTGTTACTCAGACAGAAGCTTCCTCTGGATGTCGTGGTGGACATGTTGGGTGATAGTTCTTGCAGTATTTAGGGAAAAGGTGAGAATGAGGCAACATGGAGGGAGGCAGTATTTAGGAAAAGGTGAGAATGAGGCAAACATGGAGGCTGGGATGGGTTCCCGTGCATTTAGGGAAAAGGTGAATGAGGCAACATGGAGGCTGATGGCACAGTTTAGTATTTGAAAAGGTGAGAATGAGGCAACATGGAGGCTGATGAGGCAACATGGGAGGCTGTTCCATGGAGGCTGATGGCACAGTTCCTTTGGAAAAGGTGAGAATGAGGCAACATGGAGGCTGATGGCACAGTTCCTGCAGTATTTAGGGAAAAGGTGAGAATGAGGCAACATGGAGGCTGATGGCACAGTTCCTGCAGTATTTAGGGAAAAGGTGAGAATGAGGCAACATGGAGGCTGATGGCACAGTTCCTGCAGTATTTAGGGAAAAGGTGAGAATGAGGCGGATGGATGTGGAGGCTGACAGCACTGAACTTCTCCAGCGTTGTTTCTTCTCATTCGTAGTCCACCTGTTGCGCGTCACTCTTGACGCACAATCACAACATTTTGGAGATACACGACAGCCCCCGCATGCTGCGATGATGACGTCGTCTTATGTTCGTCATACGCTCAGCCAGTACCGCATGCGCAGACCGCAGACGTGGAAGTATATCTGAGCCTTATGGTTAAGCCACTGTCCACCTGCACACACACACACACACTCACTCTGTAGATAACAGCAGTTAAGGGTAGAGGAGCCAGGGGCTTAAACAGAGCTTTGTTTGTTTGTGTGTGTGTGTGGTAGGATGTGTTCTAGAGGTTAAATGAGGTGCCAGGCACATGATGCCACTCCAGACTGGCATCCAGTTAAAGAGCTTTAAAAAGACCCTCTAATGCTGGACAGACTAACCACACAACGCACACACACACACACACACACACATACATGCACACACACATACAGTACACACACACTCTCACATATACACACACACTCCTCACACCATTAAACCACAGCTCGTGACACACAGACACACACCCACCCCAGTGCCCTGTGTGTACGCTAATAGCCTGGCTTTTATACTGCTATGCATCAAAGTCAAAGTCAAAGTCAAAGTCAGCTTTATTGTCAATTTCTTCACATGTTCCAGACATACAAAGAGATCGAAATTACGTTTCTCACTATCCCACGGTGAAGACAAGACATATTTGACCAATTTTAAGTCCGCAGACAAACATAACATTCAAGTAAACAAAAAAGTAAGTAAATAAGTAAATAAGAGGGCACATATAATAATGAAAAATAAGAGCAGCAAAATTTTTTGTCCAAATTGTGCATAGACAGTCAATAAAATACTAGTGCAAATACTGTAAAATACTATAAAATACTGTTTGACCTAAGTAATAAAAGAAAGTGGCATAGTGGTGTTATGTAAGAGTGTAGTGTTGTGTTTTCAGGACAACAACACCAAGTTGTAAAGTGTACAAGTGTGCAAGTGTTCAAGTGTGCAGGTGGATAGTGCAGAATGGGCCCCTTGTGGGTCCAATGTCCAGGATGTTATGTAGCTGAGGGTGGAGGGGAGGAGGAGAGAGTTCAACATCCTTACAGCTTGGTGTATGAAGCTGTTGGTGAGTCTGGTAGTGCGGGGCGCGGGCTTCTGTACCTCTCTCCCAGAGGGCAGTAGGATCAAACAGATTGTGGCGGGGTGACTTGCATCACTCACAATTTTTTTGGTCGGCCTTGCGGGTGAGGTGGGTGGTGTAAATGTCCTTCAGGAGGGAGTGAAGCACCAATGATCCTTCCAGCTGTGTTCACTATGCTGCAGGGCTTTCCTGTTGTATTCAGTGCAGCTTCCGCCCCACACAGCGATACAGCTGGAGGATGCTCTCAATGGTGCCTCGGTAGAATGTGGTCATGATGGCTGGTGCGGAGCACTTGCTGCGCCCTGAGTTTTACGAGAGGGAAGTACAGCCAGTGAGCTCTCTTGCCAGTGATGTTGGTGGTCAGGAGGGTCTTCACTGATGTGCACCCCCAGGAATTTGGTGCTGCTCGCTCTCTCTCCACCACAGCACCGTCGATGGTCAGTGGCAGGTGTTGGGTGTGACCTCCGAAGTCAACAACAATCTCTTTGGTCTTGCTGGCGTTCAGCAGGAGGTTGTTGTCCCTGCACCACGATGGTCAGATGGGTGGACCTCCAACCTGTATTGAGTCTAATTAAGCCCTTGGTGATGAGACCCACCAGAGTTGTGTCGTCAGCAAATTTCACTATGTGATTGTTGCTGTAGGTTGCAGTGCAGTCATCGTCAGCAGGAGTGAAGAACAGCGGACTGAGCAGCAGCCACCATGGGGGGCCCTGTGCTCAGTTTGATGCTGCTTGAGGTATTGTTGCCAACCACATTACTACTTGGGGGCCTCTGACAGAGGAAGTCCAGTAGCCAGTTGCAGAGGTAGGTACTGAGTCCCAGTTTGTCAAGTTTGCAGATGAGTTGTTGTGGTATTATGGTGTTGAATGCAGAACTGAAGTCTATAAACAGCAATCTCACATATGAGTCTCTTTTTCCAGGTGGGTGAGGGCTGGGTGGAGGGGCAGAGCAGATTGCATCCTCTGTAGACCGCTTGGCTCGGTATGCAAACTGGAAGGGGTCCAGGTGGGGAGAATGGCTTTGATATGTGACATGACAAGCGGCTCAAAGCACTTCATGATGATGGGTGTCAGTGCCACAGGGCGGTAGTCATTGAAGCAGGATGGAGCAGTTTTCTTCGGCACAGGTATGATGGTGGCAGCTTTGAAACATGATGGGACGATGGCTTGCTTCAGGGAAGTGTTAAAGATGTCTGTGAAGACATCCTTAAAGCTCCCCGCAGTCCTTCAAGCGCCGCGTCCTGGGATGTTGTCTGGACCTGTTGCCCTTCTGGTGTTGATAGCAGCAAGTGTCCTCTTCAGCTGTCGGCAGAGAGGCACAGGGGCTGCTCATGTAGAGGGGATGGGTCTTCTGTGGGCAGGTGCTGTTTGTGCTTCAAAGCGAGCAAAGAAGCGGTTCAGGTTGTTGAGCAGAGGGATGTTGCTCTCACAGCTCTGTGGCATGGGCTTGTAGTCCGTGGGGGCCTGAATGCCCCTGCCATGGGCTTTGTGAGTTCCTGCTGTCTTTGAAGTGGGTGGTTATCTTGTGAGTGTATTCCTTTTTTGCTTCCTTGATGCCACGGGACAGGTTGGCTCTCGCTGTTTTCATGCCAGCTTCATCCCCAGCTCTGCATGTTTTGTGTGTGACAAGCTGTGTGTCATTTTTCATTTAAGAGAGTGAACTGTTAATATAATTGTGTACGTGCATGTGGATAGTCTGGCATGCACGTGTGTGTGGTGGCATTAACAACTGACAGGTGTGTGTGGGTGTGGTGTTTCAGAGAAGAAACATTGTTTGTTCAATGTCAGATCTTAAATATATTGGGAACATTTGGCTTTAAGTTAATCATGGGAGGTTTGAGCCACAACTAGGGATGTAACGGTTACCGGGGTAACGGTAAACCACGATAAAATTCTCGATGATAACAATTACCGTTTTGATTTCAATTATCTTAATTACCGCGGTGGGTTACCACGGTGTGAAAAAACGTGTGTGGAATTCTTTCCAGCATCATCCGAGTCCCTGAAAGTAGGCGCCCAGGCGCAGCAATGCAACGCGAGCTTGTTATGTGTTTGGAATCAGGTGGCACTGCTACGCACAGCGTTTCCCATACATTGACTTATTTGTGGCGGCCCACCACAATATCAACATTGACCACCACATAATGATTTTTACAGGTTCTACTAAGTACGTGTGCGTGAACGTGTGCTTAAATCTGGTTAGCATCATAACCATGCTGCACTAATGTGTTAAAAACTTTTGCATTCAAGTTAATTCTGCAAACCTACCACCACAAATAGAATTCAATTATGTGGGAAACACTGATACGCATATTTCACGATGACTGCAATCACAAATAAACCTAGCCTGATTTGTGAATCTGCTGTGCATTTTCACAGGCCTACTCTCACAGGAATGGCTCTCTGTTGAATCTACCAAATGTGTAGGATAAGTGGCCTAACACTGTTGAGCGTTTCAACTTTTTTACCACTCGTCTGATGCATACATCTGCCTACTGCATATTAGAAATTTGTTGTGATAAACACTTGTGGCATAGCCTGGTAAACCAGACCCTGGAATCTTTCAGATTAAGGGTCTGGCCACGAGTATTGAAAATGGCCCAACTCGAGGGACGGCACCAAGCATGCATTTGAAACTCTCACTGCGCGCGCGGTTGGATAACGCTACGACCAATCACAACAATTCATCAGTGTCATTCATCAGTGTAGCTCGCCTTTGTCCTGCCTACACCGATTTGATTGGTCCCTCTCGCTCGAGAGAGAAGAAATTTGGATCATTGCTCGTGGCCAGAGTATCTTGCGGGCACAATTCAAATTGTGCTCTCGCGAGAACTCTGGATTTCCAGGGTACTTGTGGCATCTACTAGGCTAAAACTCACTACAACTTTCCTCCAGTCATTCACGATTTGTTGTAAAATATTGAAATTGTCGGAGGTTGATAGGCTAGTTTTTAACTGTCTGTTTTTTTCTTGTCTCCCATGCCATTACTGGCCTCGCTGTGTGTGTGTGTGTGTGTGTGTGATATGTGTATCAGAGAAACTTTTAACGCAGGCTGTTTTTTTTTGTTTTTTTTACAGGTGGAGCACTTGCTGAGGGCTTCCAGGACCGGCTCAAAGAGTTCCAGTGTTTCGAGAGACGCTTTGAGGCAAGTGGTGTGTGTGTGTGTGTGTGTGTGTGTGTGTGTGTCTGTCTGTCTGTCTGTGTTTGTGTGCCCACCTTTATGGAACTGTATTTATGACTTCTCATATCGAACATTCCCTTCATCCTCCGATCAGAGACAGCCTCACATTCCTCAGTCCTCAGCTTTCAGAGGGCCGTGTGTATGTGTGTGTGTGTGTGTCTGTGTGTGTGAGGGATACAATGTTTTCCTGTGTTTCTTCCTCCGGACTTTGCGTTTTACTCCTATGTCAG
>NC_063197.1:30820314-30830314 GCF_017589495.1 Alosa alosa | reverse complement strand
ACAGCAGACAAGGTGTTGTGATGGTAGGGGCTGAGAGAGACAGTCTCATACTGACAAGTCCATTTCTCCCCTCCCCTTTTGTGTGGCATTGAAAAGTTGGATGGCCTTGGGGACAAAGGACCTCAATAGGCCTTAGGGCAGCCGTGGCCCACTGGTTAGCACTCTGGACTTGTAACCGGAGGGTTGCCGGTTCGAGCCCCGACCAGTGGGCCGCGGCTGAAGTGCCCTATGAGCAAGGCACTAACCCGAGCACCGAGGATTGATGTGCTTCACCTCACTGTGTGTTCACTGTGTGCAGTGTGTTTCACTAATTCACCGATTGGGTTAAATGCAGAGACCAAATTTCCCTCACGGGATCAAAAAGTATATATACTTATATACTTATACTTATACAACCTTTCTGTTGAACATGACAGTGATGGAAGTCTGCCACTGAACATGCTCTTCTGTTTATTGATTGTACTGTGTGTGTGTGTGTGTGTGTGTGTGGTGCGCGTGCATGCGTGCGTGCACTCATCTGTGTTTGCACTCATCTGTGTTTGCATTTGTGTGTGTGTGTTCTTACAGGAGCTGCTAACACACATTGAGGAGGGCATGGGGAAGAATCTGGCGTTCCGCTGCACTGATGCCGTCAACGTCTCCATGCAGACCTCACAGAAAGACATGTTCGGTAAAGACACACACACACACACACACACACACACACACACACAGTGATCTCCGTGCAGTTCCAACTAGCCCTCTTTATTGAGCCTGATGAAGTGGGTGACCATTTGGTCTATCTGTGTGTCCCTGTCACTGCTGTGGAAAGGACACTTGCCACAGTTTCCTCAGCCCCAAGTCACGTCAGCTTACAGTCTTGAGAGCCATGCAAACACAAAGTTAAATGGAGGTAGTGCAGAAAGGGAATAGAGAGAGTGTGTGTGTGTGTGTGTGTGGGATTGATTCACTCTGCTGGGTGTGTGTGTGTGTCTGCTTCATATGTGTATGTCTGATACGTGTGTGTAAGTGATTATTTCTGACGTGTGTGTGTGTGTGGGATTGATTCACTCTGCTGGGTGTGTGTGTGTCTGCTTCATATGTGTATGTCTCTGATGCGTGTGTGTAAGATTATTTCTGACGTGTGTGTGTGTGTGTGCCGCGGTCAGACCTGATGCAGCCCCTGCTGCCCCCTGCGGTCCAGTCCCAGATCCACATGCTGGTCCCGTGCCGCAAGTTTGACCTGAGCTACGACCTGAACTGCGCCACACTCTGCTCCGACTTCCAGGAGGACATCGAGTTCAAGTTCTCCCTAGGCTGGACCGCCCTGGTCACCCGCTTCCTGGGCCCAACGCACGCCAAACATGCACTCATGCTGGTCGACAAGCAGGTGCAGGTAGGCACACACACACGCACACACACACACGCGCACACACACCTGGGCCCAACACACGCCAAACCCGCACTCATGCTGGTCGACAAGCAGGTGCAGGTAGGCACACCTTACACACCGCCGCGCCTGCCGGCAAGACACACACACACCTGGGCCCAACGCACGCCAAACCCGCACTCATGCTGGTCGACAAGCAGGTGCAGGTAGGCACACACACACACACACCTTGGCCCATTGCATGCCAAACACGCCCTCATGTTGGTTAACAAGAATCTGCAGCTACGCTGACACTCTCACACACACACACACACACAAACACAAACACAAACACACACCTGGGCCCATTGCATGCCAAACACGCCCTCATGTTGGTCGACAAGAATCTGCAGGTACGTCCACTTAATGTGTTTGTGTAGGTACTTGTCCACACATAAACAAGCCTACTGTTGATTCCTGTTTAAGACTGCATTTGGTACACATGTGTACGTCCTGTACCTGTTCGGTATGAATATGTGAACCTTTACACCCCTAATAATAACACTCACACATACATATGCACTCCTCACATGTTCTTTTATTTTATTTATATATATATATATGTGTGTGTGTGTGTAATATATACACACATACCGTATTTTCCGGACTAAAAGTCACACTTTTTTTTCATAGTTTGGCTGGTCCTGCGACTCATGTGCAACATATATATATATATTTATATATATATGGTTTTTTCCTCTTCTTGACACATTTTTTGACTGGTGCGACTCTTATACTCTGGTGCGACTTATAGTGTGTATATATATATATATATATATATATATATATATATATATATGTGTGTGTGTGTGTGTGTGTGTTAATATTTGTGTGTGTGTGTGCGCATGTTAGCAGGTGGCGCGTCCCCTGGCCACTACCCCGTCTGCACCGGCACTGGCTCCCCAGCAGGAGGCGTCGACGAGTCAGGAGGAGCTGATGCTGAGCATGGTCAACAACCTGGCCTCAGTCACGTCCCGCACATCTATGAGCGTCCTAGTGGTGGGGGGAGTGGTGAGCATCACACACACTTATACATGCAGACATGCAGACCTACACACACACACACACACATTTAAACATAAACACACCACACACACAGCTCTCTCCATTAGCCTCTATGGTCTGCTCACCTGTGTGTTAGGTGTGGAGGACGGTAGGATGGTGTCTTATAACTCTCTTTATGACCGGCCTTCTCTTCCTGTATGAAAAGCTCATCCTTTACGCGTGAAACCGGTAAATCTCCGGCTATTGCCAGCTAACGTAAACTCTGGTGTGTGTGTGCGTGTGTGTGTGATAGGTGTGGAGGACGATAGGATGGCGCCTGATAGGTCTCTCTATGAGCCTGTACGGCCTTCTCTTCCTGTATGAAAAGCTCACCTGGACGACCAAAGCGAAGGAGCGCACTCTCAAGAGGCAGTTTGTGGACTACGCCACCGAGAAGCTGCAGCTGATCGTCAGCTTCACCAGTGCCAACTGCAGCCACCAGGTCCAACAGTGAGTACAGCACACACACACACACACACCTGCACGCATGCTCACCTCCTCACGATGTGATCTGGCCAGATCTAGTCAGCACACCACTTTCATCCGGCGCTTGTAAGTGGAGCGTCCGTTTAACGTGGACGCTACGGTGTCCCCATCCCGGTCGCGACGCAGCGGACAGAATGGCTCATGTTACCATGGATACCATGTTGACAAGTTGGCTTTTGTTGGCAATACCTGAAGGCAAGCTTCTATTGTAAACTTGTGTATGTCACACAGAGAGCGACGCGCTATGATCAGCGCAAGGCAGGCAGGCCAGCCAGTTTTCCTTGTAGGCCCTGTCCAGAGCTGAATCCTGCATGTTTGATTGCTCTGATGTGGTTTGTGGAACCTTGCATTATCTTATTCTATAGCAGTAAGGCTCGCTTCACACACACACACACACACACACACACACACACACACACACACACACACACACACACACACACACACACACTCTCTCTCCAAATTTTATTGTAAACACACACTACTGATCAAAAATGTTGAATTACTGAAAATTTCCCTTGCTCTATTTAGATAACCTAGAATTGATTAGATATATAGTGTAGTTTTTGATGTTGTAAAAGATTATTTCAGCTGGAGAAGGCTGATGTTGGATGTAATCCCTTCTGAAGACTAAAAGACCCACTTTAACTTTGTCGCGTGGGTGTGTGTGTGTGTGTGTGTGTAGGGAGATGGCCACCACATTCGCACGTCTTTGCCAGCAGGTGGACCTGACACAGAAGGAGCTGGAGGGGGAGATCAGCCGCCTCTCGGACAAGATCCAGCAGCTGGAGACGGTCCAGAACCGCTCCAAGACACTCAGGTTAGTACACACACACACACACACACACACACACACACACACACACACACACACACACGACCTGAACCGCTCCAAGACACTCAGGTTAGTAACGCACACACACACACACACACAGACCTGAACCGCTCCAAGACACTCAGGTTAGTGCTGCACCCTGCAGCACACACCCGACCTGAACCGAACAAGGACAGGACCTCAAGTTAGTATGCATGCACACACACACACACACACACACACACACGACCAGAACCACTCCAAGACACTCCAAGTTAGTATGCATGCACGCACACACATACACACCACCAGAACCGCTCCAAGACACTCAGGTTAGTACACACACACACACACACACACACACACACACACACACACACACACACACACACACACACACACACACACACACACACACACACACACACACAAATCCCTTAACTACACAGTTCACTGTGACTTGACTTCACTGCAGGAGGTTTTTTGCATGCATGCATTTTGTGTGTTTGCATTGATGTATAGTAATATGTCATTTGTATTTTGTGTGTGTGTGTGTTGCTGCAGGCATAAAGCGACAGAGCTGGAGTGTCAGCTAGAGAGCTTCACCTCTCAGTACCTGCAGCCCCATCAGGCCTAAAGGGGGCATTGACCCCCCCCCAGACTGACCCTAAGGGACGGCGGGGCACATAGTTGACCCCCGTGGACTGACCCTTCCGGGTCAGAGGTCACTCGTCTGACTGCTGCCGCTCCAAGGAGCACTTGCCCAGAACTCCCAACTCAATTTTCCCTCTGGAAGAGTGTGTGTGTGCAAGTGTGTGTCAGGATTGAATTTGTGTTATGAGTGTATAAATGCAAGTAAGTAAAGTGTGTGCGTGTGTGCACTAATGCAAATGAGTAAATGGCGTGTGTTTGTGTGTTTGTCGATAAATCGCGATAGCGCATGCGTGTGTAAATCGCGTCTGGAAGTAATGTGTGTGTGAATCGTGTGCACTAATGCAAGTGAGTAAATGGTGTGTGTGTGTGTGTTTGTGCGCATGCGTTTGTGTGTATGTGCTGATGAACTCACATTTTCAGTGAAAAAGCCTACAGCATCAGCATGAAGATGTGGTTGGAGCTGTGGATGGTGCCACCTACTGTGGCCTTTTCTAATGAAAGAACTCGCATACAACTTTCTGCTCAACACTACCCGTGTGTGTGTGTGTGTGTGTGTGTGTGTGTGTGTGACAATGAAGGAACAAAAGAAGTCCCCCTCCTGATAGGAAACACTGAATTGCAACAGGTTGCCTGGCGACCAGGTGCTCTTGGAGATGAATTTGACTGTAGATCTTCCTCCTCGTGTGTGACGTTTATTTTTCTGTTTGTGAGTGAATCTGGCACGTCCACAGACACGCCTGAGTGTGTGTGTGTGTGTCTGTAGATAGGCCTTTGGTTTCCACAGAGGTTTTGTAATCATCAGTAGATATTTCTACTCCCCAATCTCGTACTCCGAGTGTCTCCTTTGCTGAAATGTGACTGGGTTTGTCGACTGATTTTCTGAGAACCCAATAAAATATTATCACAGGACTGATCTGCTTCTTATTCCATAGAATGTTCCCACCTTGTGTTTGCTCATGCAGAACAGACTAAACAAGCAAGCAAAATTCCCTTTCATTAATTTGCTCTGGTTTTGTAAGGACCCACTGATTTCTTTGGAGTTTCTGGGTGTTTTGTTATTGTTATTAATTTGTGGTACGAGTAGAGACACTCTCATCAGCAGCAGAGAGGCTGTCAGAGCTCCTTTCCTCTCCTTACCAGAGATGCATTCTTACCGATCAAGCACCATTCCACTTCTTAACTCTGTAGGATAAATCAGAGGAAGGTTCCAGGATGAAAGCTCCCTCCAAGACCTGAGTAATTAAGAAATGAAATGTCAGTTCATCTGTCTGATGAACTAAGCTGGGGAGGATTCAGGATACTAGCTTCTCATCCTGACCCTTAGTGGTCATGTGTGGTTCCTCTTTTGGTAGTAGGATCATCATCGTGTCCTACTGGTTAGCGCTTTGGACTTGTAACCGGAGGGTTGCCGGTTCAAACCCCAACCAGTAGGAAAGGCTGAAGTGCCCTTGAGCAAGGCACCTAACCTCTCACTGCTCCCCCGAGCACCGCTGTTGTAGCAGGCAGCTCTTTGTGCTAGGATTAGTGTGTCCTTCTTAGTGTGTGCTATATCAGTGCATTCTTGCACTGATATAGTTTTTCTATAGTTTTTTTATATTACCTTTTCTACTCTCTTATATGTCCATATTTATTTTATGCTGGTCTCTAGACTTTATTCTTGCACTGTTGGACTTACTCATTTGCACCATCACCATGACACTCACTGTCACAGAGCACCTTACCTTACTATGTACAGAGAATCACAGGCTCAGTCCCTGCCTCAGTCATTGCAAGCGCCTCAAGCTTAATCACCCCTAAGCACACTATGTTGATACAGCTTTAGACTTGATTTAGATTTAGTGTTATTTAGTATAATTTGTATTTACTATATTCTTTATCTTCTACTGTCCTTATTGCTTAGTTGTGTTATATTACATACTTTTATTACTTTTTCTGCTGTTAGCTGTTTGTGATGTCTGTATGCTACTGAGACCTTGAATTTCCCCTTGGGGATCAATAAAGTATCTATCTATCTATCTACACCCCTTATCAGAGATGGAGAGAGAAAGAGATAGAAATGAACAGGAACAGTGTCAAGGAAGACCACCAACCACAAGATCTCTAGTGTGAAACTGACATCCTACACTCTGACCAGCTCATATGATACATATCTGCATAGCCAACATCTTTATGCTCATGTCTACAGCTTGTCAGACTAATCAACTGCAAAACAATCCAGGAGTTTTGTAACCTAACAAAAGAAAGGTAGGGTAATTATATAAATCTGACTTGCATGAATATGGTTGAAATAATTTAAATCTGTGTTTTTTATATAATTAGTCCATGGGCCAGATGAGATGTCGGTACCACTCAGGTGGTAAAGGTTGCTTATACTTTTTGAAAAGATGTCTGTAGTTAACATTTTTGCATGATAACCCTTCTGGAGTCACAGCTAAATTAGTGCTGTTAAAGTTACCCTACCCTGTTGAAAAAATATTTCTGTCGCAGGTGCCTATCTTGCTATTGGCCTTTGTTAGACATATTTGTATCATATATATTTGTCATATATATATTATGTTTATTTTGATATGATATTTTAAAGAGAACAATCTTATATTTCATGCAAGTCCGTTTGTGAACACTTTGGACAAATACAGCCGACCCTGGAGGTCTTCAAACTTTTAATCACACATATTTTCTTGCCATTTCCGCCTAAATCATCTTTTATCTTTTAATTATGTGGGATCAGGGAGCATCAGAGATGCAAAATGCAAACACTGCAATACTGGTACGACTCTAAGGATTCAGAAAATGTATAATTTACCCATATTATTTCATTTTGAGGTGGTGATTTTTTTTAGCTTTAGGCTATATCAGGCAAGGCGTATTTTCGAAGAAGTAGGTTTGTAGGGGTCTCCAACCTGTTAGGGAATGAGGGCTACCTGAAGGACCCAAATTATATGGAGGGTTACTCATTTGAAACAGAGCCTCACCCCTTTTTGCGAGACTAATCCTCCTAAATAATGTGATTTTTAGGTTACATTTAAATGATCAATTAGGCTGCAATCATCTGGCAAACAATTTCTGAGTAGCCTAGCGTAACTTATGCCGTCTTCGCAAGTGTCCTCCTAACCATAGGCGCCGGTTTCCTTAAGTTCTTAGGCTACTCAAAAGTGCACTTTTTGTTGTAAACGCAGTGGGTGTTCCCGACGGTAGCTATGCAAATGACTTGAAATATAACCATTTGATTGGCTGGTGCCGTCTATCAGTGCAGCAACAGCCCCACTAACGTAGAACGTTAACTAGCACAGAACGTTACTGTGCCGGGGCACACTAGTGTGCCGTGAGAGATCAGGTGTGCCGCAGAAAATTACCCAAATGTCACTCACTGGTCCAGAAAAGCAACTGTTGCATCAAAGAATTTATAACCACATGCTCTCATTGATTGTATGATTGCACTATTTGTGGTATGCACTATGCAGGCATTGTACAATGGGGGCCCCATATCCAGTATTCACAGAATCATCACATATCCAGTTCATAACAACAATTAAATTAGATATAGTCACCTACCAATGAAACAGAGGGCGCTTGTTTTATTGAGCAGGTCTTGCATAGAAGCCATAATAGGGCCATATCTGTGTATTATTTAAAATTTTAAGCTATGGTATGTTTTTTTTTCTTTTTTTTTCTTCACACAGGATGTTAGTGTGCCGTGGAACATTTTAAGTATCAAAAGTGTGCCGTGGCACAAAAAAGGTTGAAAAACACTGGTTTAGGAAACGTTCGGGAACGTTAGTTTATGGTTCTCTAAAGGTTAGATCGAACCAAACCAAAAACTAACGGTTAGGGAACGTTCCCTAAAGGTTATAAGGGTTATAACGTTAAGGGAACCAACCAACTGAAACGTTCTTCTGTGGTTGCACTCTCCCTCCACACAACGTTCCCGTTTGGTTGTCTTTGGCTGAACTTCTCAACGCGAGCGACGGGAGAAAGGCTCATGCAGCAACGTTTTTATTATCTGCCATATGTCTAGTGTGGGCTGATGGTGTGTGTGTGTGTGTGTGTGCGTGTGTGTGTTTATGTATTGTTGGGTATGGACACAACCTGCTGCTCCTCCACATGTGAAGTTCCTAACGAATTGAATACTGGTGTTGCTTCCCTGTAATAAGCAGGCAAGATATAAGATTGATCGTTGTCAATTTGTGTTTGTGGTAATAATGACGACAACAACAATAAAATAATTTGACAGATCACCAGCCTTCTCTGAATGGTCATATGCATAGTTAGCCTACCATTAGGTGTGTCATTTACATTTAAACATATTTAAAATTAAACTGTCGTTGAATATATAGGCCTACTGTCTTTACTGCCTAATGTTTTACTACTGTTTTACTGCTACACTGTTTTTTAATGCTATATTAGCTCACATGACCAATGGCTTCTGCTACAATACTGAATGGCTGTAACCTTATTACCTCAACCTATTCTTGCACTCACATAGTTTTTATATTACCTTGTCTACATTATACATTACTCTCTTATTTGTCCATATTATTTATGCTGGTCTCTAGACCTTATTCTTTCACTGTTGCACTGTTGGACTACTGTTGCACTACTTTTTGCACCTTCACCATGACACTCACTCTCTTGAGCACCTCACCATGCACAGAGAATCACAGGCCCAGTCCCGGCCCTGTCACTGCAAGCGTCTCATGCTTGATCATCCTCAAGCACACTGTGGATTTTTAAAATTTAATTTATATAGTATATTTAGTCTTTAGTTTTTTAGTTTTTCTTATCTTCTACTGTCTCTATTGTACAGTGGGGTTTTGTTATATGTATATACTTATATTTACTCTTTCTGCTGTAAGTGCATGTTGTGTGTGATGTCTGTATGCTACTGAGGCCTTGAATTTCCCCTTGGGGATCAATAAAGTATCTATCTATCTATCTATCTAGTGATGGTGATGATTCTCTGGTCGAGAGCCCAGGACCGGCAGAGACAGACAGCTCGGGCTTTCCACTGCAGTGAGGTGTCTAAGCCCATCCTACCATCAGAGAGGGCAAAGAGAGAGGAAGAGAGAGGCCCAGCAGCAGAGGATGCAGGCAGCCAGGATCACAAACTATGGAGATAGAAATGTGTTGGCTGACCGAGAACACATGCACACGTCTATGTCACCTATGTCGTATGATATTACTTCCTCTGAGTAACCTTATAGACATACATTTTTAATGTAGGCCTAGTGTTTTATGTAACCTATGGGGACAGTTGTAAATTACTAGGCTATTATTCCTTGAATCAATCATTAATTTCATGCTTAATACATTGATGTGAATGATAACACCTTACATCTATATTTAAAGTAAAAGAAAAAAAAATGGTTGTAGACCATTACCATACCTGGGGGCAGACCATTTGTCATTTTTTTAAGTACTTTTAATAAAGAAACAGATGTCTGAGAACCTAATGAATTACATATAATTTAACAGAAGGTTAATTCATTGAAACAATCCCAGGACCACCTTTGTATGTCTGGTGCGCCTGCTACGTCTGGCTTTTTAGTAGAGGAGCAAAAAATGAGCACCTCAAGTGGACCTTTCACCAGTGGAGC
>NC_063197.1:30782814-30815314 GCF_017589495.1 Alosa alosa | reverse complement strand
TGTGTGTGTGTGTTTGTGCGTGAGAGAGTACCTGTGTGCGCACGTGTGTGTGTTTGTGCGTGAAAGAGTACCTGTGTGTGCACGTGTGTGTGTTGCTACTCACCAGGTGGTGTCTCCTGAGCTGGTCACAACCTGACCATCATCAACGAAACGGCAGCAAGATAAATAGCCTGGAGAACATCACACACAAAGGGCTTTAAGACAATATTTAAACCACTTTAACATATACATTGGGCTTTAAGACATTATTTACACCACTTTAACATATACATTGGGCTTTAAGACAATATTTACACCACTTTAACATATACGTAGGGCTTTAATAAAGATAATATATACATCAGGCAGGGCTTTACGCATTTTTCTACAACTACAAACAAGCAGCAACAGAAGCAGGCTGTAGTCAAGGCCTGGCTAAACATCTTATTGAAGGAAACTCAGGGTTTAGCCTATGGGTTCCAGACTTAATGCAGTCAGTGACTGCAAAGGATGTTCCTTCAAGTATTAAATATAATCCTTGTAAATGAAAAATGGGGAGACGATGTATAAAAAGGGTTGTAATTCCTTAACGGTTAATGTGATATTTTCATTTTGAATCAAAGCTGAAGGTCTACTCTTCCGGCACATCTTGATTGCTTCCTTTCAGGTCCATTCCGGTGGAATACAGAGGTGAAGTCACAAAGTTGCACCGCTGCCCCTGTCCACATATTTATGGACCTGTACATCTAGAGATTAAACATTCATACAGGCCTTTAAATCTGTGCATGTGAGTGTGTGTGTGTGTGTATAAGTATAAGTACTCTTTTGATCCCATGACGGGAAATTTGGTCTTTGCATTTATCCCAATCCGTGAATTAGTGAAACACACTCAGCACACAGTGAACACACAGTGAGATGAAGCACACACTAATCCCGGCGCAGTGAGCTGCCTGCAACAACAGCGGCGCTCGGGGAGCATTGAGGGGTTAGGTGCCTTGCTCAAGGGCACTTCAGCCGTGCCTACTGGTCGGGGTCGAACCGGCAACCCTCCGGTTACAGGGCGGAAGTGCTAACCAGTAGGCCACGGCTGCCCCGTATGTGTGTGTGTCTGTGTGTTTGTGTGTACCTGTGTGTCCAGCCAGTTCTCTGGTGACTCGGACATTGCCTTCTCGTGTCTTTAGATTGTAGACGGAGCAGATGTTGTCCAGACCGCCACACGCCACGAAGCTCCCCGAAGGCGCATACGCACATGTCATCACCCACGACGACCGCAGCGGGATGGCATGTATCTGACCCCAACAACCAATCACAGCAGGGTTATTACACCAACAACTAATCACAGCAACAGTATCAACAACCAATCACAGCTTGAATATGACATTAACAGCCAATCATATATCATATTATGACTTTGACACTAAAAGCCAATCACAGTTTAGATTTTTGACTGAATTAGCTAGCCTAGCCACTTATATAATACCTCCATGGTTGATACACCTGTTCTTCTTGTATACTTGCTGTAGACAGGAAACCACACAGACATGTGTTTGAGTGTGTGTGTGTGTGTGTGTTTTAATTTTAGTCACCTTATTTGTCGTGTAGCTGTCCCAGATTATTAACTTGCCATCCTGAGATGCGCTAACAAGTAACCTGCAAATGCACATAGGAAAAACATACACACACAGACACACACAGACACAGAAAAATACTTAAACGAATAGACACTGGAGGAGTGGAGGAGACTCTGTGCTTCCAGTCACCAGGGTAGTGATGTACCATACAGGGAAATAAAATGCTTCTGCCTCTTAGCAGTTTACAATCACACACACTCACACACACTCACTCACTCACTCTCACTCACACACACACACACACACACACACACACACACACACACACACACACACACACACGCTCACACACACTATCCCCTGGTGTTGCTATGGCTACACAGGAAGTCATATGTCAGCCAGGTGTGGTGACTGGTGGAGTATAAAGCACTGCTGAGCCACTCAAATGTCAACACACACACACACACACACACACACACACCTGGTGTCGCATCCCCAGTGCATGGCGTAGATTTTAGCCAGGTGGCCCCTCAGTGTTCTTCTCGTCCTCAGCTGGATCCTCCCAACAGGGTCCAAACCTGCTGAGATCTAACACACACACACACACACACACACACACACACACGCACACACACACACACACACACACACACACACACACACTCAGGAGCAACGAGACACATACACATTAGGCCTTACATCCCAAACTAAAGTCAGCATGTCTCCTGCACTGAAGCCTTTGTGTTTGTGGGGTTATGTAGTGTGTGGGTGTGTGTGTGGTTGTGTACATGTGTGTGTAGTTATGTGTAGTGTGTAGGTGTATGTGTGTATGTAACAGAGGTCGTAATTTGTCTGCTGCTCACGGCCCTCGAACCCGCCACCTCGACACACACCGGCATGGGAGTTGAACGCTCTAACCACAGAGCTAAAAGCCCAGGCTTCCAACTCAGCGGTTAGAAGCATTCTTAAGGTTAGGGGTGTGAGGATTTACACGGGCAACTAGCACGCTAGCTCAGTTCGCCTCCTTTACATGTGGAGTGTGTACATGTGTGTGTAGTTATGTGTACAGTGTGTTAGTGTGTGTGTGTGTAGAAGTGCTGATACCTGAGAGAGGTTGGAGTCACTGCAGGCTTTCCTGGCATCCTGCAAAACAGCAAGGCAGCATCAATCAAACCAGAGAAACATCACTAAGGCAGCATCAATCAAACCAGAGAAACATCACTAAGGCAGCATCAATCAAACCAGAGAAACATCACTAAGGCAGCAACAATCAAACCATTGAGAACAAGAAATTAAACCATCAAAACATTGTAGTAGAAGGATCATCAATCCAAGTCAGAAGGTGAAAGTGTGAAAAAGACATCATCAGTCAAACAAAATAAGGCTGTTAGATGGCACTCATCTACCCTAACATTAATCAATAAGAAAGTCAAACTTAAAGCAGCACTGATGAAGATTTGCTCTCGGAGTCCCCCTTTAGTTGAAAAATAACAATAATAACAAATAATATAGTTGATAATAAACAAACTAAATATGCGTCTTTTGCAACAAAGTATGAACATAACTCCGATATGATATAATGGGAATACACTGACAGCAGTCTGTAGAAAGAGATCTCGGAACTCCTGTAGCATAACAGCGATTTTGGAGGGGGGACAGAATTCCAACCCGAACACAGAAAGTTGCTAGATCGGCAATCACCTATAGAGGGCTGCTCAGACAATGGCAGAAGTGCCGATTGTCATGTTATGAGGTTATGTGCCATCAAAATGATTTTGAAAATATTATGTTAAAGTAAAAAAAAACTCTTTCTTTAAAGGTCTTTAAAGGGGATTTCTGGCGATTTTTCACATTAGTGTATCGCATGAACATGGGGACTCATGAACATGCCTCCAGAGCACTGTAGCTGCCTGGCAGCTCTAGCTGTTGTCTGCAGCAACTTGAGCTTTGTAGAACCGATTGTTTTAGGGTGTTTTTTTCCGTATCAGCAGTACTTGGTGACCTCAAGAAACAGAGATCGATGTGAAAAAGCGCCGGAATATTCCATTAAAAGCACCACGTTAAACACACATGCACACAATTGCACACACACACACAGCTTACTTGGATCTGTAAGCGTAGTAGTTCCGCCTCTTCCCGAAGCTGTTCTAATTCACTCATGGCCCCAAACAGCTATGTTCAGGCCTCCACCTGCGACACACACACACACACACACACGTAAGAGTGGTTCTAACTGACCAGAGCACTGCTCTCTACATGGTCCCACCAGCTCAGAAGCTGCTGTATCACGTACGGTTAGTCTCCGGAAAGTCTTCACCTGATGCTTCAGGTGAAGGTGAAGCAATGCTTAGCGTTTAATCTGCGTATGAACACACACAGCGATTTTTCTACCCAGAGTTTTCTGTAACCTACAGTGAGATGGTAGCCTACTGTCTGTGGAAACTAGAAGATGAGAAACACTGATGCTGATCCTACTGGGCTGATCCTACTGGGCTGATCCCACTGGGCTGATCCCACTGGGCTGATCCTACTGGGCTGATCCCACTGGGCTGATCCCACTGGGCTGATCCTACTGGGCTGATCCTACTGGGCTGATCCTACTGGGCTGATCCCACTGGGCTGATCCTACTGGGCTGATCCCACTGGGCTGATCCCACTGGGCTGATCCCACTGGGCTGATCCCACTGGGCTGATTCTACTGGGCTGATCCTCCTGGGCTGATTGTCATCAACAGGACTGAGGTGGAGCGTGTCACCAGCTTCAGGTTTCTGGGTGTCCGCATCTCTGAGAGCCTCTCTTGGACCCTCAACACCTCTACTCTGATCAAGAATCTTCTTGAGGAGTCTAAAGAAAGGTCCACCTGTCTCCTCAGATCCTGGTGAACTTCTACCGCTGCACCATCAAGAGCATCTTCACCAACTATGTCACAGTATGGTATGGAAACTGCTCTACTCTGACTAGGCTGATTCTATATGGGCTGGTTCCAATGGACTGGAGCATGGTCCTATGTGATGTTTGGGCTTGTAACAATAGGAAGTATTGTTGTAGTTTACGTGGATACAGAGACCCAGCTGTGTGTTGCAGCTATAGACACTGAAGACGATAAGATGCTATATGTTTATCACTTTTGTCGAAGATGAATAAAAAATAAAAAAATAAATAAAATAAAAAAAAGTTGGGTATAAATAAGATATTCTTTACTGCAGGTGTACTGAAAGGGGCAGAAAAGAACATCCTGTAGGCTGATCCTACTGGGCTGGCTGGACTCCGTCCCTTTGTAGAGCTCAGAGGACCTGGGAACAGAAATCTCATTTTCAGACGGGTCCTCAGGAGACTGCCTCGCTGTGATTGGCAGGAGGGCACAGGGGAAACAGGCTCTGAGCGCAGCTAAAAATAAACGCTTCTGAACGCCACCGCTGCTGCTGTGGCTATAAATAAACTCGGAGTGTGAGGCTGGTCTTCATCACCATCACAATCCTCATCATCTCCCCCACAACATGCGTCCTTCCTGCCCTCAATAATTTCACCAGAAAACTACCCCCCCCCCCCCCCCCCCCCCCCCAGACAGATGACATATTCACATATCACCCTTCACACAGTGATTCTTTCACAGATGGATAGGAGGCTCAGCTCAGTTTGATGGGTTTTTCAGATCATGCAGCTTTTTAAAATGTACAAATCTAAGGAAAAGGAGAAAATGGCAAAACATTGATTTCTTCTTATAGTGCACAAAGTCTTTTATAATGATGTTTCAGGTTGTCAGTCCGATACCTTCATCAGAGCTGCTTTGTTCTTTAGTGGCTCCTATTGCAGAGCTGCGTGGATGAAGCTGTCCTCAGAAAGTGCTAAAGACATACAGCAGATATAAATCCCATAATAACCATAACCAAACCCCCATCTGTTTCGGCTCCCTGAGACTGATCTCCCCTCAGATGGACTGTCAGGCACTGGCAACAGTGGCGCACCTAAACGTGACCTTAAGTGACAGCACACCACACTGAAGTTTGACATGTTTACCCGTTTGCATCCTGGCCGCGACGCCAGGAACGCTGGCGCCTGACACCCTGACAGCACCGTTATCATTATACTGATAAAAAAAAAAGAAACACACACACAAGCACGCACGCACGCTTGCACAACGTGATAAAAGTCAAATAAAAGTAAGTGATAGTGAAATGTTCAAAAAATGGAGACTCAGCAGGACCAGACAATAAAGAAACAACAGAAACAGAAGGGAAACTTCAAACCCACCAGAACCGTCAGTATATCACTGCTCAAGTCCAGAGGAAAGGTGGAAGTTTAAAGTCCTTGGTAACTCCAGGAAAGCACTAACGCGCAGTGAGGATGACCATCTGTTTAACTGCCAAACATCCTCTAGGCTTGCATCAGTCAGTCGGACAAATTCTCTGCAGAAAATCAGTTTTAAATTGAGAGGAGGAGTGAATGTCGTCAGGAACGGGAAGATTTCCTTTTTTCCCACTGATTTAGTTGGATTTACCAGAATTCAGTAAGGACCTTGGTAATAGCGCATCCTAAAACCTGCACCATTTTCCTGTGCCGCATGAGCGCCACAGGTGGCACACCAGCAGTGTAGGCTACAGAATCAGATGTGCAAACACTTCACAACATGCATCCACAAATGAAGATCTAATGTAAACAACTCACTGTGTCCGTTGGTCATAAGCCAGAAGAAGACTTAATGCTCCTGCTTGCTGCGCTCCGGTACAGTGACAGGATGTGCGAAGGTTGCCCGCGCATACCTCACCAGCGCCCTGGGAATGTCAGAGTAGGCTCGTGTGTAGGAAGGCTCTTAAAGGGACCGCTGTTCGGCGCCCACGTAGACTAGACTGCACCTGACTGGCTTTAAAAACATCCGATTTTAATGTCCTCAGAGTTAGACATGCTGAGTGCCCAAATTGAATGAATGGTGCTATTTATTATTCATCTATTCTATTAGATGAATAGTTTTATAGAGAAGGCTAGTCAATCTTTAATTTGTGGGTGTGTATCTAAGTAAAATATATTAATAATGATAGCATACAATCCTTTGCAAACTATGTTTGTACTTTGAATGATTTGTAGGCCTAGGCTACTTTAAACACGCACACAGAAAAACTGAAAATTCAGTCCTCCCAAAGTCTGCTTCTGATATCTCAACGCAACTTGTCTGTGACGATTGGTTTGGAGGCGGAGCTACCTAAATACTTCCATTTCATTGGCTACTACCGGGACAGACTGTGGCACTGACTAGGTTGACCAAATCTAATTCATTTCTTTGTTGTGATTAAACGTTAGCCGCTTTTGAAATCTGCCTCACCGGTTGAGTTTATAAACTATTGATAGTTCTTTGCATCTAGGTGCTTAGAGGATGAGTGGCGGGGTGTACGGAGGCGGTAGGTATAATTTATTAACTGTAGCGAAATGAATAAGCGCGCCACGTTGTAGTGGTCTAATGTCTTATACCGTTAGCACACAAGCTAAGTTGTTAGCTAACGTTAGCTTATAGTAAGACTGTTCTAGCTAAGTGTGGCCATTGAGTTGCACGTTAAATGTGTATTATACTAAGAAGAAGAAAAATCGGCATTCCTTGCATGAATGGATGAGCAAAACACTTTGAGGGAATAAACTAATATAAGAGTGCTACCGTTAGCTATTCGCTAGCTGCTGTATGCTAATACGAATGAATGACCCTAACGTTAACGTTACAGTTCATGATGTTTTCTGTGAAATGTAACCCTTTTGAATGTAGCCATTTGTTTCCGAGATTGCTGTTTCAACATGTAATTATTTTTAAAATTCACTGACATCTCGTATCTTCATACATAACTGATGAAGAATGTTAACTTTATAGATCAGCTCGGCCGATATGACACTTAACTGAGTTGAACAAAGTTGAACTACGAGTTAACTTTGAGTTCCCCAAACGAACCTTATGATATGATTATATGTTTGTGTTTCTGTGCAGATGAGGTCGGAGCGCTTGTGTTTGACATCGGCTCGTACACGGTGCGCGCAGGCTATGCCGGTGAGGACTGTCCGAAGGTAAGAGCGGCACATCCCCTCGTCTGCACACCCTGACTTCGGCTAGATGAGTAGACATCCATCAGTGTGCTCCTCGGTGGAGGAAGACTGTTAAGCAACAGAGGGGCACATAAGAAAGCCATTATTTTAAAGTCACAAGCTTAACCTTTCTTGAATTTCCCCTTGGGGATCAATAAAGTATCTATCTATCTATCTAACCTTTATGGTCCTGGAACTGGAGATTTGTTTCCAGCCCCTCACCTGTTCATGGGTGATGAAGGGAGGGAGGGATGGATGGATGGATAGATAAATAGATGGATTAGACACATAGATAGATCATCACTTTAGTCATCCTACGGGAATTGTATGGAAGCGGCACTCAGTGGAGGAAGACAATATTTCATCTAGGCCAACTTCAACGTCAGCATCATAACCGTCGTTGATGAGGAATATTAGTTTTAGTCTGGGGCCCAGACTCTGGGCTGGGACCGCTTGAGTTTGGGGTGACTCTTAGCCGGCTGATTTGTGCGATATTTTGTCTCTGCCTTTAGGCGGACTTTCCGACGGTGATCGGAGCGACGGTTGACCGGGAGGATGGCACCGTTCCCATGGAGACGGACGGGGAGAAGACCAAGCAGAGTGGCACCACCTACTACATTGACACCAACCAGCTCCGCGTGCCCCGAGAAAACATGGAGGTCATGTCTCCCCTCAAAAACGGCATGAGTACGTCTGCTTGTCTTTAGATGCTCTCTAATACTCTGCTTATCTATCCACGGTCTGTAAAGCCTAGTTCATGATCCCTTTTCGTATGTAAATGTTCATTTCATCCATTTTGTCCTCATTTGTGAGTTCATCTAACTCACAGGTTAAAAGCCAATTAAGCTTATTTCTCCAAAAAGTCGGTGCGTTCTTTTTAAGTCTGTCAGAAACGTTTGTGTGTTTCTATGTGTTTTGGTCTGGCCTGTAAATGTCTTTATGTAGTCTGGTGTGTGATGAAGAGGTTCATGCTCAGAGGATGAAGAAAGAGATGTGCTTTAAAGTCTGGCTGGGTGGATTGGTCAGGCTGACATAGCTGTCCATGGTGCTGGAAGACTGTATCTGTAGTCTGTATCAGGGCTGTAGTCTCTAGTCTATATCAGGGCTGTAGTCTCTAGTCTATATCAGGGCTGTAGTCTCTAGTCTGTATCAGGGCTGTAGTCTCTAGTCTATATCAGGACTGTATGCTATATCAGGGCTGTAGTCTCTAGTCTATATCAGGGCTGTAGTCTCTAGTCTATATCAGGACTGTATGCTATATCAGGGCTGTAGTCTCTAGTCTATATCAGGGCTGTAGTCTCTAGTCTGTATCAGGGCTGTAGGCTGTATCAGGGCTGTAGTCTCTAGTCTATATCAGGGCTGTAGTCTGTAGTCTATATCAGGGCTGTAGGCTGTAGCAGGGCTGTAGTCTCTAGTCTATATCAGGGCTGTAGGCTGTATCAGGGCTGTAGGCTGTATCAGGGCTGTAGTCTCTAGTCTATATCAGGGCTGTAGGCTGTATCAGGGCTGTAGTCTCTAGTCCAGTGGTTCTTAACTGGTCTGGCTTTGGGACCCACAATTTCCCATGTTCATGAAGTCACGACCCATATATATTTTATAGCGTTCAAGACAACAGATTTGGTGAGCTACATGCTAAGAAAGGCCAAGTGCCTGTAGGCCTATTTGTTTGGAACATGCTGTTTGGCATTACATTTGTGAAGTCTCCAACTCCTGATGTCACCTTAAAGGTGCCATGTGTAAGAATTGAGGTAAAAATATCCAAAAAATTAGCTACACGCATCAAAAGAATGAGAAGAAATAATGGCGATGATGTCATTAAAAAAATGACAAGGTATAGTGCTGCAGAGATATCAACCTGAATTAGCATGCTAAATTACTAGCCACAGCCGACAGGTGTCATAATACCAGTTTAGGCCATGGGAGGCGGTATCGCGGGCAACATAACCGCCAGCCAAACTGCAACACACGGTGTCTCGGTTGTTACTCTAGTGTAGACCAACTCACTTTCTGGAGGTATACTGCCCCCATCTTTCATGGAATGTGGAGTATGAATTGATTTTTTGCCGGATATTACATATGGCACCTTTAAAGTACTTGACAGGTCTGTCTTTGACAGGTGTACTTTATTATGAGGCATTTTCACTCATGTTCCAGCAATTGTGAACATCGCACACTGTGGATTCTGCACCATTTCGTCTCAATTTAAGTCTATTTGAAATGGGCGATTTCTTCTCTTTTTTTAACCACAAGCGCCGCGACCCACCCAGAATGGTTCCGCGACCCACTTTTGGGTCCCGACCCACCAGTTAAGAACCACGGCTGTAGGCAGGGCTGTATGTAGGCAGGGCTGTAGGCTGTAGACAGGGCTGTATGTAGGCAGGGCTGTCTCCTGCTTGTTGGTGGGGTTTGCATTTGTCTTTGGCGTCTTTCACTCTGTGACATTCAGTGCGGAATTGTAGCATGATTGGCAGAGGAGTGTTCTAGAAACCTTTTGCCGTAGAGAGCAGATTATTATTGGCTGGTTTTCTTCGAGTCTTTACCTCAGAGAGCAGATATATTATTGGCTGCTTTCCTTGGGGTCCTGGCCTGGTTGGATGCAGACGTAGATGATGAGATGAAGACCAATTATAGCTTCACCCCTCAGTGTCGCTTTGGAAGAAAAAGGAGCCGTTTCTCTGTTTTGTCCCTTGTTTGTTGAAAACTCTGTTCCATCAGTCGACCCTCACAGTTCTCACTTGGTATTTCAGTTAGTTTCACTCAGTTCACTCTGCTGACTCTTAACTCCCCCTGTTTTTCCCCTAAAGCCTTATTTATTATCAATGTTAGAATGTGGATGCAGCCTCTGTCGGTTTTCTGCATTTATTTCGTCCATCTTTTTGTCCGTTCCCTTCGAGCTTACAGATATGGACAAAATGGATTAACGAATGAAACAAGTGTGTCCATTCACCGTACGTGTGCCTTGTAGGCAAGTCCCTCCACTGGGCAGCCATCTTGCAACGCTCTTTGGGCAGTTATCGGGCAGCTATTTTCCCATTCAAGTGAATGGGGAGGCATACAGGAAGGGGCGGGATATGTGTAGAGACTACTGCCATATTGGCGTTACAAACTAACCCCATGCATTTCTACAGAGGATTTTTTGAGTGCTGTGTGTCTTCATTAGAAAATGTCTGGCTTTACTTAGCCTGTCCTCTCTAACTCTGCATGGTGACACCTCTGCCGCTCGCTCTGTGTGTGAAATTGCACACAGGAGGTGTGTTGTGTGTGTGTGTGTGTGAAAGTGAATATTGTTTCTAGGTTTAAGATTTAGGTGTTATGCTTGTGTATGTGTACTGATTGCCTGGTGTGTGTGTGTTTGTTTCCACGTGCAGTTGAAGACTGGGACAGCTTCCAGGCCATTCTGGACCACACCTACAAGATGCATTTCAAGTCGGAGCCCAGTCTGCACCCTGTGCTCATGTCCGAGGCCTCGGTGAGTTCTCACAGAGTTCTCACAGCGTTCTCCGATGGTTCCCCTCCCTGCTCTCTTGCATCTTTGTCTCCTAATGGTTGCAGACTACTGAGTAGCTTTTTGTGAGGAGCTGTGTCTGTGGACTTTGACTTTGACTGTGTGTGTGTGTGTGTGTGTGTGTGTGTGTAGTGGAACACCCGAGCAAAGCGTGAAAAGCTGACAGAGTTGATGTTTGAGCACTACAACATTCCCGCCTTCTTCCTGTGCAAGACTGCAGTCCTGTCAGCGTATCCTTCCAGCCTGCTGAGCCAGTGCCGCCACGTTTCAGAAAAATTACAAGTTTCTTTTCGACTTCAATAAATGCAGTGAAGTTTTCAATGTTAATGAGTAATTATGTTAAATAACTGTGATTATGACTATGAGCCAGTGTATGTGTGTGTGTGAGAGAGAGAGAGTTTCCTCCCTTGACTCTGAGTGTGTCAGCTTTGCAAATGGGCGCTCCACGGGTCTGGTGCTCGACAGCGGCGCCACGCACACCACAGCTATCCCTGTGCATGATGGCTACGTCCTGCAGCAAGGTGAGCACAAACACGCTCACTCGCACGCATACACACACACACACACACACGCACTCACACACACTCACGTCCTGCAGCAAGATGTGCTTCCCTCTCCCTCTCCCATCTCGTAAACCCCCCTGGCCTCTCACTGGTCTCATCTCTCATCGGCTCTGAGTCAGTTTAGTCTGCGTGAATAAGGCCCTGTGTCCACCGATCACGTTTTTTGCGCCGACGGCGCCTATTTTCGATACAAATCTTATGAAGTTCAGCGTTCCCAGCGCTCCGCTCCCTCGGCGGGAAAAAAGCCTCGGCGCTCAAGAGCGCTGAAAATTGAAATCTGTTCAACTTTTAGAACAGTGCTGGGGTTGTCAATGTCACTTCTCTCTCGACAACCAATCAAAACTTTGAGAAAACAAATACAATAAACACTTGACTGAAGCGCTCTGAAAATGAGGTTAAGGGCACTGTCAGCGCAAAAAAACCTCATTGGTGGAGACAGGCCCTAATTGGCAAGGTAGTTTTATTATTTCATACATTTCATACACACGTCAACGTGAGAAAATGGTGAATAGCAGACCATAATAAATATAATAGAAAATTTAAAAATTCTTGGAGTATGTTATTTTGGTGAGATGTGAGAAGGAGATGGTCTGCACACTGTATACGGGCTCCAAGAAATACTTAATTTATTCTAAAAAGACAACATTTTCGATCTCAACAGATCTTCATCAGGCAAATACGAACTGGTGAGATTTTGGTGAGATGTGCCATTTTAATTTGGTGTGTGTGTGTGTTGGTCAGGCATTGTGAAGTCCCCACTGGCGGGAGACTTCATGAGCATGCAGTGTCGTGAGCTGTTCCAGGAGCTCGCGGTGGAGATCGTCCCACCCTACTTGATCGCATCAAAGGTGAGGGCAGCCAAAGTAAGTGTCGACCTTTCATTCCATTTTAGCCCGTCGGGGGGTGTTGGGGGCCGGACCACAGGCGGCGGAGGTGGAGGGGTCAGAGGTAACGCTGACATCACATCCTGTGTCTGCATGCTCACCTTGGTTTTGAGTTTACTCACCCCTACGCCTTCACTAACTGTGTGTGTGTGTTAGATTAGCCTTCACTAACTGTGTGTGTTAGTGTACTATCACTAACTCTGTGTCTAGTTGTGTAGCTGTTGCTAACTAACACCTACATGCGAAGTTGGAAATTAACTTTAAAAACACATTTTTTTCATTTTCATTTTATTTAAAAGTAAATATCTACCAGCCACTGACAGACGAATGGTCAAATTCACCAGCCACTCATTAGTAACTCTTTATTTTGTGTGTGAGATCTATCAGCATGTGGCTGGTGCTCATCTCAGGACCTGTCTGCACGGCTGTAATAGTCACTGCTGCTCCAAACTGGAGAAGGGTGTTCATGCTCATGTGTGATGTGTATCATGGGTCATTCCCCATCAAGTCCAGTGGTGCTCGCTCGCTCGCTCTCTCTCTCTTCTCTCCTCTTCTTTCTCTCTTTCTCTCTCTCTCTCTCTCCTATTCTATTCTATTCTATTCTCTTCTCTTCTCTCATATCTCTCTCTCTCTCTCTCTCTCTCTCTCTCTCTCTCTCTATATTCTCTTCTCTTCTCTCATCTTTCTCTTTCTTTTCTCTTCTCTCTCTCATCTTTCTCTCTGTCGCTCTCCCTCATTTCTTTCTCTCCTCCTCCCTCCTCTCTCTCTCTCTCTCTCTCTCTTTTTCCCTTTCTCTCTCCCCCTCTCTCTAACGTGAGCGTTTCTCATCAGGATGCTGTGCGTGAGGGGGCTGCTGCCAGTTGGAAGAAGAAGGAAAAGCTTCCTCAGGTCACACGCTCCTGGCACAACTACATGTGTAATGTAAGTACACACACACACACTCACACGCTCCTGGCACAACTACATGTGTAATGTAAGTACACACACTCACACGCTCCTGGCACAACTACATGTGTAATGTAAGTACACACACACACTCACACGCTCCTGGCACAACTACATGTGTAATGTAAGTACACACACACACTCACACTCACACGCTCCTGGCACAACTACATGTGTAACGTAAGTGTACACACACACACACACACACTTCTGGCACAACTACATGTGTAATGTAAGTACACACACGCACACACACACGCACGCACGCACACACGCATATACACTCCTTGCACGACTACATGTGTACCGTAAGTACACACACACACACACACACACACACATGCTCCTTGCACAAGTATGTGTAATGTAAGTACACACACACATTTAATGTGATGGTTGCTAGAGCTCAGTGATGATGTGATGGTTGCTGTTGCTAGAGCTCAGTGATAATGTGATGGTTGATGTTTGAGCTCGGTGATAATGTGATGGTTGATGTTTGAGCTCAGTGATAATGTGATGTTTGAGCTCAGTGATCATGTGATGGTTGATGTTTGAGCTCAGTGATAATGTGATGTTTGAGCTCAGTGATCATGTGATGGTTGCTGTTGCTAGAGCTCAGTGATCATGTGATGGTTTCTATCTGAAGTGACTGAGTTTCTCTCTCGTCCTCCCAGTGTGTCATTCAGGACTTCCAGGCCTCAGTTCTGCAGGTGTCCGACTCGCCTTACGATGAACAGTAAGACCTGATGCTTCTTTACCGTTACTGCCTCAGACAGACACACAGACAGAGAGACGGACAAAGCCATCCATGTGAAAATCAGACACACCCTCCTGAGTGCATATGAGCACTTCCACGGAAAATTGACTTTTTGTCACATCCATAACACCAGTGAAATGCCTTGGCACTTGTATGATGTGAATGATGACATTAATTTTTTGTGCATTTTTTTTTCTCATGTACATTCATCAGACAAAAATAGCAAATGCTCAAATGTCATGTAATCATTCACATCATACCATACCATCAGATTTTATTGGCGTTATGGATGTTACAAAAAACGTAATTTTCCATGGAATTGCCCATATGCATTTAATTTTTGGATGGAACAATTGCTCTGATGGTGATCCTTGTCCTTGTCTGGCGTGAGTAAGGGGACGTGCCTTTAGTCTCCGTTTGTCTGTTTGCTGTTTGTTTATGCGTTCAGTCACAGTAACCTAAACATTCTTACTATTGTCCAAATTAAGTCTAAAAATATCTGTGCTGGTTTTAGAAATGAGCGTTTTTGCAGCAGCTAGACTACTCTTAGATTTATGCACAAATGCCTCCAAATGGAATGAATTGAAGTCAATGGGTACCATAGGTTACCTAAGAATAGCTGGTGCAAATTGAATGGAAGCCTGCGAAAACTGCCTCGAGTTCCTGCAGTGGGGAAACGGGCCTAGAGCTGCTTCCTACGGCTCACCTGTGGATAGGCGCTTCTGCTTACATTATTGGCCTAGTTACCTCGTGTGTGTGCGTGTGCGTGTGCATGGCCTCATCTGAATGTGGGTCAATTAGAAAGTGAGAGAATTATCAAAGGAGCAGAATAAGATTGAGGTGTGTGTGTGATCCTCTTTGACCCGTCAGTTATAGTTCCTCTACTGTGTGTGTGTGTGTGTGTGTGTGAGTGTGACTGTCACTGTTCTAATTTCTGTCAGTTGTGTGTGTGTGTGTGTATTTATGTATGTGTGTTATATTATCAGCTGACTCAGGCAGAAGTTTGGACCTGATCATTGTCTGGCTCCACAGTGTGTCTAATCGTGTGTGTGTGTGTGTGTGTGTGTGTGTGTGTGTGTTCCTCTACAGAGTGGCGGCCCAAATGCCCACCATGCATTATGAGCTGCCTAACGGTTACAACTGTGACTTCGGATCAGAGCGGCTAAAGATTCCAGAGGGCCTCTTCGACCCCTCCAACGCCAAGGTCAGCAGGGGCAGAGCTTACTGATCCCTCTAATGCCAAGGCCAGAGAGCTGAGACCCTTAGTCAGAATGGGTTCCTTAGAGTAGCGTCAGATCAGAGTGAGTTCCTTAGAGCAGTGTCAGGTCAGAATGGGTTCCTTAGAGAAGTGTCAGGTTAGAGTGGGTTTCTCAGAGTGTTCCATCAGTTCAGAGTGGGTTCCTTAGAGCAACGTCAGGTCAGGTCAGGTCAGGTCAGAGTCCATCCTGGGTTTAACCCTGTATAAGAACATCTGTATAACCCTGAATAAGAGTATCTTATAGCATAAAACTGTGTGTGTGTGTGTGCGTGCGATTTGTGTTGCAACCATATTGGGAGAGGAGGTGTGTGACTAACTCTTGCTCCCCCTACAGGGCCTGTCTGGTAACACCATGCTGGGAGTGGGACACGTGGTGACCACCAGTGTGGGCATGTGTGACATTGACATTCGACCGGTATGTGCGCCATTCGTGACTTCTGACCACGCAGCCCTTACCACACACAGGACTCGGGCTGTAGTTAGACTTAATGGAAGAAACTGCTCATTGATTTTCTTTGTGTGTGTTGTGTGTGTGTGTGTGTGTGTGTGTGTTTCAGGGTCTGTACGGAAGTGTGGTAGTGACTGGCGGAAACACACTCATTCAGGGCTTCACCGATCGCCTCACCAGGGAGCTGTCACAGAAGACTCCACCGGTTAGCAACACACACACACACACACACACACACACACACACACACACACGCACACGCACACCAACCTTTTTCTCTCTCTCTCTCTCTCACACTTCCTCCATCAGTCTCCCACGCTGCTGTTCTGATTAAGCCCTCTCTGCCCCCCTTTCCCTCTCTGCCCCCTCCCTCTCCCTCCCCCCTCTCCCCTCCCCCCTCTTTTCCCCCCCTCTCCCCCCTCCCTCCCCCCCCTCTCTCCCCCCCCCCCCTTTTCCCCCCCTCCCCCCTTTCCCCCCCCCCCTTTCCCTCTCCCCCCCCTCTCCCTCCCCCCCCCCCTCCCCCCCCCCTCTTCCCCTCCCCCTTTTCCCCCCCTCTCCTCCACCCAGAGTATGCGTCTGAAGCTAATAGCCAACAACACCACAGTGGAGCGCAGGTTTAGCGCCTGGATCGGAGGCTCCATCCTGGCATCACTGGTAAGATGGGGTCAGAGGTCAAGGGCGTTAAGAATCTCCTCTTCAGAGTCTCTTCTGATTTGTGCTTTTCATGCCTGATGTCTGTGTTAACGTGTGTGTGTGTGTTGCAGGGAACGTTCCAGCAGATGTGGATCTCGAAGCAGGAATATGAAGAGGGCGGAAAGCAGTGTGTAGACAGGAAGTGCCCCTGATCGCCACAGAGACGACCACTGCCTTTAAAACGCGACAAACCTCTCTGCTTGTCCACCCCACCGTACTGGACTCAGGAACAACACAAGGACGCGCCGTTTTATAGTTTTTTAAAAACACATCAGTCAAGATTCCAGTCCTTTTTTCTTTAGAGTCTTTGCTATTTTCTTAAACACACCTAGATGCTGTGTTGTGATCGCTGACCATTTTCAAGGGTGACAGGTCTGACGGAATTACCTGCAACTGGCCGCTCTGTCCCCTGTGAGAACTGGTCTTGTGTGAGCCACGTATTATGTTACTGTCGACTGATTCCTCAACCCTGCGGTCACTGTCAGGATGCAACCGACTTTTGATTTCCCTGTTAGTCTTTTTGAAAAATAAACGTTTTTATTGCGATGCCTTTTGAATTTGAACATTTGACACAGATAATCCCAGAGCGCTGTTGTACAAAAAGTCACCTGTATTTATTTAGATGCTCATGATCATATCACACATCAGACAGAACTCCAATAAACATGTTTCTCTTTTCACTGGTATGACTGAACACGGATAACTCTCTGCTCCATTTAACATCTACACACTAACCCTGACCCCCAGCTGCATCAGCCCAGCCCAGTCCACCACAGCCTCTGGGCAGAAAAGTTTTTTTTTTTTTTTTTTTTTATAAGACCACCTGGTCACAGAAAAGTTTGTATTAGAGGTTGCAATAGCACATGGTCATGTGATGAAGTGGTTTTAAGCCTTGGAAGTCTGGAGTAAACCTTTCAAACAGCCAAGTCTGGCCCAGGAAGAGCAGCTGTTGCTGCTGCCTAGAGGGTGTGCCGGGTCAGAGGCCAGAGAAGCTTTAGCTTGGCGTGCCGACAGGGTTTTATTAGAGGCTGTACTGGCACACGGTCATGTGCTACAGTGGTCTTGAGCTCCACAGGTCTGGCGTAAACAACCTCAAAACAGCCAAGTCTGGCCCTGGGAAGGGCTGGTGTTGCTGGCTGGAGGGTGTGCCGGGTCAGAGGCTGGAGAATGTCTCGTCTGGGTGTGCCGAGGGGTGTGGGTCTGCTGCCTCTGGTCCTGGAGGCGCTCATGCCGTCTGCGCCGATGCTTTTGGGAAGCGCTCTGCCAGCTTCTTCTGCTTCTTCTTCTCCAACTGCTCCTCCCTGACCTTCGAGCGCAGGTGCTTCTCCAGTCGCCGCCTGGAAACACACACACACACACACACACATCAATGTAACCTGCCACATGTAATCAACTAAAGAGAAGAAATTTTACATGGTGGGGGGATAAACTGATGTAGTTAAGTGGAAGAATACAGTTATTGAGTATCCTAACGAGGCCAGTTATAGCACTATTTGCACTTACAGTAATCATACTTTAATTGCTTTTTCCTGATGAACCAGCAATACACTGTTAGTCTGTTTACTGTGTGTGTGTCTCACGAATGTGACCCTTCTTACCTGACATATGGTTCAACAAACGCTGGAGTGAAGAAGCGCTTCCTCTTGTAGCGGGTGTTCAAGTGCCAGGGACTGGCATGCTCTCTGAAGCGATACCTGGGTGGGGACCACGGGAGGAGTTTACAGACAGCAGATGTGTGTGTGTGTGTGAGAACACCATTGATGATGAAGATGATATTGAGACAAGGATCTGACCTTCCCAGAGTATGTGTGTATAAGAACACCACTGATAATGGGACAGGGATCTCTCCTTAGGAGTATGTGTGTGTGGGACAACACTGATGATGGGACCAGGATCTCTCCTTAAAGGTGCTCTAAGCGATGTTACGTGGTTTCTAAGCTAAAACATTTTTTGTCACATTCAGCAAACATCTCCACCATCTTCTCGCTGCCTGTCTCCTGGATACACCGAAAAAATGTGATCTCTGTGGACAGCCCAGACCTTAAAAACAGCCTGGACCATGAAACATAAACTGTTCCAGCCAATCACCAACGAGAAACGCGTTCAGGAGTTTCAGTTGCGCAAGAAGGAGGGGCGGTTAGTGCTGGGCGGTATACCAGTTCACACCGTAAACCGGTGTATATTTTCGTTATGATATGAATTTTTAATATACCGCCATACCGTGTATTTGATTACACAACGTTTGGAACGCTGCCGGTAGGTTCAGAGTATCAATGTAATTTGCTGCCGGTAGGTTCAGAGTATCTGCACATTTTTCAAGTGCAAATTTAAAGACTTTTAAGACCTTTTCAAGACATCTAAATGGAAAAAAATAAGACTATACCACGCCAAAAAAGACAAACATGACAACACTGTTTTATGCAATGTTTTTTTTACTAACTTTAACACCCATCCCATTTTGGATGTCTACAGAAGTTACCAAATATAGTTTTTTGGGGAAGGAAAATTAATTGTGTGTGAATCACCTTCACAGCTATAAATGGCCAATTTTAGGCTGACTGTTCTTCACCTGTGTCTGTAGTAGCCTAGGCTACTTGCCAAAGACATGTGTACTGGACTGGATTCTCTTCAATATTTCTTTTCAAATGTAGACTAAAGCTATTTAAATATTTTAATAGGCCTATTTTATATACTTTACTATGTGCATCTAATATGCCGTATGCAGCACAGCAGATCAAAGTTAATCCATTAGGCTACTTTACATTTTGCATACATTCTGTTGTATCTAAACCAACCAAAGCTGAACAAAAACATTGTAAAACCATTGACTTGTTTTAAAAAAGTGTATGGGAAAAGTGAAATCCCCCTATTAATTAAGAGACAGGTCCTCCTCGCATATTATTTTTATTAGAATATTATTTACAAAGTTATTATTTACAAAGTACTGGGAAAGGCTGACAAGCAAGCCTATTTACTTCCCTGTTGGGTAGGCTAGGCCAGCAACACAATCTGGAGAGATGCAAACAGATGAACTTTACGTGTATTTCCTCCTGATTGCGAAAACTTTCTTTTTCTGTCAGTCTGTGGTTCCTTCATAAATTGCGCATCAAATTATCAGACAAGTGAAAGAAGCACCGGGCATAATTTGACCAGCAGTCTCCACTTCCATGGTTTATAAAACGCTGATGTTGCTAAGGGGTTGACATCATTTTCATTAAAGCAGTTATTTTAGAGTGCATTACGCCTTTGGTCGGCAAGCTTGGGCTTAAGAATGCTTTGGTGCTGAAGATGTTGACTGGAAGTTGTTTCGTGGGGAAAAAACAGCTTATTGGTTGATATGGGTGTGAGTGACTGTGACAATAATAAGCAGAGAATGACATTGACCATTTTCTCTATCTCCTGTTGCTATGTCACTTTTCAAGTCCAGGCCTGTCTGGAGAAATTATATTTCGCCCACTCAATTAGAGGCACTCAGCGGCAGCTCAACCTAAGGGGGTGTAGTGGTTAAATAAGAGGTGGGTACACTATCAGTTCTGTGATCACAAAGAGGTGGACTGCGCCATGCAGTAGTGGGTTTTTAAAAAAGGCATTTAGAACATGTTTGATGAAGGTGGAGGGCAGACGCACAATATTCTCCAGGTGCATTGTAGGCTATAAATGCCCTCCGCTGGCTGCAGATAATTGCAGATTAACAATAAACAGTAATGCTAATCTGGTACCTGTCTAGTTTTATTCCATACATATATTGTTTTTATAGACGTTATTGGCATGCGCGATCAAGAGCTTCCATGTACGCTTGTGGCTGTTGACATGAATCAAACATGTTCTGAATGCCTTTTTTAAGGGCGATAAGTCGAGCAACGAGTAAGAATGAACAGGTATGATAAGGGATCAGATTCCAAAAATAATTCAGTGGAAATGCATGGATTCCAGTTTCTTCCAGTAGCAGCAACTGGAATCCATGCATTTCCACTGAATTATTTTGGAATCTGATCCCTTTATCATACCTGTTCATTCTTACTCGCTGCTTGACTTATCGTGACTAAATTCAAGATGGCTGCAAACGCTTAAACTTCGTGGAAGATACTGTCTGTATAAATCGCCTTGTAAGTAAACTACCAGTGCTTTTTTTCAAAGTTCTCAACGTCTCGTTTTAAATGTCAGGGACCTCGGAAGTCTACCAATGAAGTGTGGAGATACATTGAGCCTCATAAATGGGTGTAAAACAGTGATTTATTTGCATGGCTAGCCCGATGCCGAAGCACCACTTGAAAAAGCTGTTGGTAGCCTCGGCTAACTAGCGCCAGATTTTGGAGTGCAGGGGACAAGCCGAGATGGCCTATGAGACATACGTTCACACTCGGTATCATGTTTCAATACACTTTAGGTCAATATCACACCGGAATTCTCCTTTAACATAGTGAAAAGCCTAATATAACTTTTCACTGTGGCATAGTTCGGAAGTTGTGTTTATTTAAGGCCTGAACAATGGTCCTTTTGGTCACAACATGTGATTTTTGACACAATAATGATAGTGACCTGCCCAATCAACAACAAAAAAAGCATACTGTACCTCACCCACAGAAAACCCCACCTCCCCCCCACGACCAACCCCTGTACCTGTCCTCTGCCAGCGTGAAGAGGACACTAGCCACCATTAACCCACGCAAAGCAGCAGGCCCAGACAACATACCAGGACGAGTGTTGAAGGACTGTGCAGAAGAGCTGAAGGATGTTTTTACAGACATTTTCAAACACCTCTCTGGAGCAAGCAGTCATCCCATCACTTTTCAAAACTGCCACCATCATACCCCGTGCCAAAGAAATCATCACCATCATGCTTCAATGACTACCCGCCCTGTAGCACTCCGCTTCATAATCATTAAGTGCTTCGAACGGCTAGTCATGTCACACATCAAAGCCACCCTACCCCCACCCTGGACCCCTTCCGGTTTGCATACCGAGCCAAACGATCCACGGAGGATGCAATCTGCTCTGCCCTCCATCCAGCCCTCACCCACTTAGACAATAAAGACTCATATGTGAGAATGCTGTTCATAGACTTCAGTTCAGCATTCAATACCATAATACCACAACAACTCATCAGCAAACTGGACAAGCTAGATTTAGTACCTCCTCTGCAACTGGCTGCTGGACTTCCTGTTGCAGAGACCACAAGCAGTAATGGTCGGGACAACACCTCAAGCACTCTGACCCTGAGCACGGGGCCCCTCAAGGGTGTGTGCTCAGCCCCCTGCTCTTCACACTGCTAACACATGACTGTACAACCACTCACAGCTCCAACCATCTGGTGAAGTTTATGGACTACACAACACTCACTAAGGGCTTATGAGGCTCACTACAGAGAAGTAGACCTGCTGGCTAAATGGAAAAGACAACAACCTCCTGCTAAATGTCAGCAAGACCAAGGAGATTGTTGTCAACTTTCAGAGAGGCCACAAACAACTGCCACCACTGTCCATCGACGGAGATGCTGTGGAGAGAGTGAGCAGCACAACATTTCTGGGGGTGCACATCAGCAACGACCTCTCCTGGACCATCAACACAGCATCACTGGCGAAGAAAGCCCAGCAGCCTCTACTTCTTGGTGCAAATTGAAGAAGGCAAGTGCCACGCCTCCCATCATGACTACATTCTACAGAGGGACCATCGAGCATCGTCTCCAGCAGCATCACAGTGTGGGGCTGGAAGCTGCACAGATCAGAACAGGAAGACCCTCCAGCGCACTGTTAACACAGCTAAGAGGATCATTGGAGCACCACTCCCTCCCTGCAGGACATTTACACCACCCCAAAAGCACTAATGATTGTCAAGGATACAACCCACCCTGCACACACTAACTGTTCAGCCTCCTGCCCTCTGGAAAGCGGTACAGGAGCCTCCGCCCCGCACCACCAGACTGGCAAGTAGCTTCATCCACCAAGCAATCAGGATGCTGAACACTCTACCCACTCTCCCATCACTGACAGCCCCCCCACCCACCAGCCAGCCAGGAACCCAGGAAACTAGGATCCTGTCTACCCTAACCCCCCAACACCGCCCTGTGGAACTGCACTGTGACTGGCAAGAGCCTAACGTGTTGCTGCTTCACATCAAGCCTGATATACTTGAAATTACTGCATATCAATGTAAATATACAGGTCACACAAGCACAAGTTTAAACTTCATGTAACTGTTAAGACTATATAAATATACAACACAACTACCTCTATTTTTTTATATATATGTCCTATATTTCTATTTTGATACATACATGTTCTATATTTCAGTCTTGCACTTTAATTTAATGTTTATTGTCTATGGCTATGTCTATAGTATGTCTATGTCTGCATGGGAAAGTAAGAAACGAAATTTCAATTCTTTGTATGACCAGTGCATGTAAAAAAATTGACAATAAAAGCCGACTTGACTTGACTTGACTAGAATCATGAGTGGCTCTTTGTAAACAGCATCATTTTCTGGGGCCATGCAAAACTGCATTACCACTAGTGTGGAGTTATTCTACATCATGACAGTAAAATAGACCATCCTTAGTCAATGTACTGCAGCAATTCCTCTCTCAACCTGTAGCAAATGCTGTGAACATCTGATTATGCATGAAAAAAAAATAGTCATATACCGTAAAACCGTAAGAATTTTGAAAAATACCGTGATATACATTTTTGTTCATACCACCCAGCACTAGGGGCGACCTTGCTCTCTGTTTTGTTTGAACGCAACAGAAGTGACGTTATCCAACATCGCTTAGAGCACCTTTAAGAGTATGTGTGGTGTGGTGTGTGTGTGTGTGTGGTGCTGATGATGGGACCAGGATCTCTCGTTCCCAGAGAGTGAGTGTTTGTGTGTGTGGATCGGACAGGAATTTTTCCTTACCAGTGAGTGAGCGTGCATATGTGTGTGTGTGTGTGTGTTTGTGTGTGTGTGCGTGGATGGCTCGTTACCAGTAGACATGTCCAAAGACGTCTCGTCTCCAGGCCCCGGGCCGTCCCTTCTCCTGACCGGTCAGCAGCATGCGCAGTGCTCCCTCTCTCTCCTGCACCACAGAGTCCAGCCTGATCATCGACCGCTCCACCTGTCAGCAACAAGGGCCGGGTGTTCAGTATGTGAGGGAGTGTTGGGCGCTTCCTGATGTTGGGGTGTGTGTGTGTGCGCTTACTCTCCTTACTGAGCAACAGCAGTCCTGATGAGAGGGTGTGTGTGCTAACTCGCCTTACTGAACAGCAGGCCTGATATGAAGGTGTGTGTGTGTGCTAACTCTCCTGACTGAGCAACAGCAGTCCAGATGAGAGGGTGTGTGAGAGCGTGTGTGCTCACCTTCTTGAGTCGCTCTGGGCTGGGCATGGACAGGCGCTGCCTCTTCGACTCCTGCTCGATGGTGAGCAGCATGTTCTTCTCCTTCAGGAGAACATACCTGTCACACAGACGTTAGACACAGACAGTGTTATATAGAGTACACACTCATCCCTAACACTGCAGATGTGCATGTCTGTCATGCATTCGGTGGTATGGCGCACACTCATCGACTTACCACAGCTTGTGTAATTCCTCATTGCTTTTGGCCCGTAGCTGTTTTCCTGTCCATGGGGCACCTTTGGGATAAACCAGGATATAACATACAGGAGTGCACGTAATTCCTGCATTCATTCATTTACTAATCATATTATGCCATTTTAAGACTATTCTATATCATTTTGTAACGTTAATAATAACGTTACTTACCAGACTTGACATGCGCTTCGCCCCAGTTCTCTGGAAGATCGAAGAACTCCTCCAGGCCTTTTCGGCTTTGTGATGTGTGGAAAAGTCTATAGTGCACCGGCTTCACAACCGGAGAGAATGAGGTCAGCCTGAAACAAAAAACAAGTGACATTGAGGACCGACTTGAGTCTCACACTTAACTGTAACGGCAACGTTGTGGTAATAACAAGCTAATTTCACATCGCTCAAAGTATCAGACTCATGCGAATACATCTCTAAACATTTACCTGTGTGAGAGACTAATACATCTGGACGAAGAATATTCTGTCTGCTGTAATTTGAAAGATGAAGATATTGATACACAACGCTGAAATTGCCTACATAAACCAACAATGCGTCCTGCAGAGGTCGCAGCCATTTTGGAACTGTGACCAAGTGGGGGCGACTTCCTTTAACCCAGGATGCACTACTCATGTGTAATTTTTTTCTTACGTATTTTTTTTTTTATTATATGAAATTGATGACTTATTTATCCTATATTTAAACTAATCATGTACAGTTAGAGAATAATATGTTTACCAGCACACGGATAATCAGAACTCTCGCCAAAGCACTGGCCAAAGGCATTTATTTTTCCCACAGTAAAGATGGCGTTTCAGGAGTCGTAGGGAACGTAAGAACCAATCATAAGAGCTCTGTGGCGGAAGTGTGCCCACAGTAGCGATGGTGGGCTTGAGCGTCCTGCGGTCTGCTGCTGCTCTGGCAGCCAGACTGAATCCTTTAAAACGTGGCGTTCCCGTTGGGACTTTGCTCTCTGGGTCTGCGCTACGGACAGAAAAAGGTGAATATTGTATATAAATACCACGACAACAGAACTGGTTGCAGTGGACGTCTGTTTTGGTTGTGACCTTGCCAGTCCTCACAAGTGCTGTCGGTGCTAGCGCTAACGCCAATGTTTGCTAGCTGCATGGCTAACAGCTACTTGGCTTTGTAGATTGTTTGCCAGTGAACTGACCTACAAAGTATCCACTGATCGGTAGAAATAGATTAGAAACGGATTCGTTGTCCCGCTTTGTCATTTACAGTCATAACTACAAACTGTGCTAACTGTCGATAGCTTGTTTAGCTGTAAGTGTCAACTTCATGAGGTGACAGCCCTGTAACTTTGACAATTGGCATACCCTTAACTTGCGTCCACACTTTCTACTTTGTTAACCGGGGATGAAACATTATAGTTTTTAACGTTCGAGCGTGCCTTGCTGTATGTTAGACTGGGAAGTTGTTTTCTATTGATTATAATGTATATCGTCCTGATCTGTTTCTCTTCCAGCGGTGGTCCGTTATGGGAGCCACGGGAAAAGTATGTTTGTTATCAAACCTACCGACTACTACGACAGAAGATTCCTGCGTCTCATGGTAGTCTATTTTTACCTTCGGATCGTATTGCTCATTTCTCATGGCATTTTCTAATCAATCTATTACCTGAAAACATTTGCTGACGAATTATACAGAACTTATAATCAAAAATCACAGACATTACCTGGACTCGGTTTGTTATCACCAGCAGACCTGAACTATTTTCTCTTTTTTGTCTGTTCTTCTTTTTCAGAAATATTACGTTCTTTTGACTGGTATACCTGTTGCGGTTCTTCTGACCTCTGTGAACGTGTTTATCGGTGAGCTCAACACTTTACCACGTCCAACTGTTAACAAAACAGTAGCATGTCATACTCTAAGATTAAGTTGGATAAAATATGGTTTATTGTAGGCAGAAATGGGATTGATGTCATTGAAGGAAATGTGATTTCTACCCATAGCTGCCTGTCTGCCATGTGTTGTACGACAGACTCTGATGTACGCTACTTAAGTAAAAACAGGGAAAGCTAAGGAAATGTTTATCTTGACATTTGATGTTGAGTGTTATGAAAGCTGAATTACTTAGCAAAGGCTGAGTGGAGAGTAGAAGTGTTCATATACGATTTATAATTTGTAATTTTATTTGTTCAATAATGTAAAATGTTATTTTCAGGAGAGGCAGAATTGGCGGAGATTCCAGAGGGCTATGAGCCTGAATACTGGGAGTACTACAAGGTAAATCCCACTTCTGTGCATCTAGTCAAACCTGCTGCTGTGTAATACTGAGATCCACTCTGACCTGAAGTTAAGACAAGTTGATGTGGGATATAAACATTTGGATATCAGAAAGACGTACGTGGCCATGTCTGACAAGCATTACGTGCAACAAATGCTTCAACAGTGTGCCCAACATGGGAGTTTGTCAGCAGCTGAGTTGGGCTTCAACAAGATCTTAGCTCTTCATTATGTCATGATTCTGCAGATCATTGACCAATGCCACATGATATGTGGTGGATTCTGTGAGCTGGGTTTGTTGCCATGGCACCGTGCTGTCGTAACCAGTCTCTCTTCTCCCACAGCATCCCATCACTAGGTGGATCTCGCGGAACCTTCTGGATGACCCGGCAAAAGACTACGAGAAGATGATGGCGTTGGTCCATATAGAGCAGGAGAAGGGGCAGATGAGGTACAGCAACCTGCTACACACACATTCGTACACACACATACACTCGCACACACACACACATACATACACTCGCGCGCACACACACACACACACACCCATACACTCGCGCGCACACACACACATAAATACACTAGCACACACACACATCCAGACACTCTTTCTTACACACACACACACACACTCCCACCACCACCTCACTGCAGACTGTAGTCACACCTGTAGTCTAACGCAGTCCTCCTTCCTGGTTTGGTCTGGCTTGGCCATTTCCACTGGCTACCTGCTCCCTCAGGCTAACACCAACTGACTATGACAATGGGTGTGTTTGTACTTAGCCTAACACTAGCTGGTAAAGTAGTGTGTGTGTGTGTGTGGTGTTTGGGTACCATGTGTGTCTATTGGTCAGTTTGTGTGTGTGTGTAATATGTGTTTAAAATGTGTGTGTGTGTGTGTGTGTGTGTGTGTGTTCGCTTGCAGGCTAACGCATCTCGAGGTGAGGAAGCACATGCGACAGAAGGGCGACGGGCCGTGGTATCACTACGAGATGCTGGACAAGGAGATGATCGACAACAGCCCCAAGTCCACTCCCGACAACTGAGCCCCCCCGCCCGCGGCCTTGCCGCCCGCAGCACCTGTACAATGACAACAACTCTGTGTTGATACTGCAAATACTATTTGTCTGATTACTTTTCTCTGTCTCTGCATCACTAAAGTGTGCAACAACTATTTAAACAGCTTCCCTTATTCATTTCACTCGCATGTTCATTTATATAGTACTGTTAACTAGAGGTCTGCACGCAAAAGAGTGTGGCGCGGGACAACTTTTGAAAGCTCTTTGCTGGAGCGGGCGGGATGAGAGAGGTGTGTTCGCAGGTGCGGGACAAACCGGTGATTCACTGCACTCCCGCAAATTAAATATGTGCAGTAAAATTAAATATGGAAATTATTAAAGTATTGTTCATAACTATAGTTCAGCTGGATGTTCTGTTAGGCAGCATTATAAAACGTAGTTTAAGCATAACTGACGGATAGCAGGCCTATAGCCTATATTGTCGTTTACGTGGGTTCAATTTGTTCCTGCTGCTCATCGTCAAAACTCGAAATCGAAAGCATGACAGAGGAAAAGGGCACCAGACTAGGCCTACTTCAGTTGTTAGCCTACATTCAGAACCAAGAAACTGACATCTGGAGTCTTTCTCAGGTGTGTGTGTGCTCCTTTCGTGAGACTGAATAGGCTATCCCTCCTGCATGCGGGCTTTAGCGGGCGGGAGCGGGACATCATGTTACAGATGCAGGCGGGAGTGGGACAGAATATTGCAGGAGCGGGACTGAAAAATCTCTACCGTTAACATACATGGTATCAAGTGCTGAACCCTGCCTTTGAACAGGAAGGAACCTTGAAGCAGGTCCCAGAAGGCTGCTTAAGGGTGGTCAGATGGGATGGGATGGGAGGGGAGGGGGTTGCAACACCATTCATACATAATCAAGGAAACATTTTGTGTGTGTGTGAGAGAGAGTAAGAGAGAGAGATGTATTGTAGGTAGTATATAGTTACAATAGAATATTGGTGACAGTAGTTTGGTGACTATGATGGACAACAGGAATCAGTTCTGAGGGAAACGCCCTCACAGTTTTGGCCTAGCCCCTACACTGGGCGGAGGAGGATTGTTCATGTTGGGAAATGGAGAATATGTAGTCCAGGGGTCCCCAACCTTTTATGTACCATGGACCGGTTTGATTCCCTTTTTTTTTTTTCACGGACGGTGGTTCCATGTTCCAAATGTGTTGTGCATGCATTACTTCAAAAGAACTAGCTCCAGTTAACAGTGAAGGTAACGAACTCTTACAAATGTGAAAAACGTGAACTTGAAGAAGTGAAAATTGAACAATATGAACTATGAAAATTGAACAACTTGAAGCTACATCTATCAAGTGTGAACATGCTTAACAAAATATGGGAACAAATGGAACTAAACATGCATTACGAATATAATCAGTGGGAGCCCTGTGCTTGTTTCCCTGCAACAAGAAGGTTCCATCAGGGGGTGATGGAAGACAGTGACACCCTCAGTGTGTTTGAAATGTCCAGTCGATTGCGCAATTTGGTCTTAGTTGCAGTCATTGCAGAAAACCCGGCCTCGCATAGATACGTGGTGGGAAATGGTAGCAACGTTTTCAGCGCTTTTACGGCTATCTCGGGATATTCTGCTTTGGTTTTGATCCAAAAACCCGCCAGAGAGGTTTCCTCATACACACTCTTAAGACCACCGTCATTTGCAAGATCAATCTTCCTCCTGCGCTGATCAACTGACTCTTCGGGATATTGCTGACATTGGTTTGACTGGATTCGAGGATATTGCCTAACGCTCAAACTCATTTGAAAGCGCAACAAGGTGATCGCGCACCAGCTGCGAGAGAAAGGGCCCTGCCTCAGTCTCTCTCAAAACCCCTACTACTGTTTGGAACATATCAAATACACCCCGTCCCCATTAGTCCCCACAAATCAAGCTTGGCTTTAAATGCAGCGACTTTATCTTCCAGTTTAAAGACAGTTGTCATTCTCCCCTGGAGTGACAGGTTGAGGTAATTAAGCAACCGAATATGCCACACAGGTAAGCGAGTTTTGGCACCCAGTCCTCATCACTAAAATGTGCAGCGGTGACTTTTTTTCTGTAAGAAATCTCTGCAGCGGCTCTCGAACACTCTAACCAGTGACCTGCTAAAGATGCTTGTTTTTTGTTGATCATTCTAGCAGTTCAGCTAACTTTGTGACACTAACATTCGCCAAGAACTGATCAAGTGAAGTGAGCTGACCTGAGGCTGCGCAGCGCTGAAGGCAATATGTAAAGTGTTGAAGGCGCGACAGACAGACGTAAGAAATAAGACCTTGCAAAATGCGTGCAATCAAACAACTGCATATAAGCCTATTGCGAATTAAATAGAGTTTAGTTTGCATGCATTTTTTTAAACTCATGTCGTAGGCTACGGCCCGGTTAGGAATGTCCCACGGCCCGGTGGTTGGGGACCGCTGAGTAGTCTACAGCTGCTCATTGGGAAAGGGTGCTGGAGAGAGATGAGCAGGTGAAATGTTCCAAGGGGCGGTGGTGAGATCCTGGGATCTGTTGGAGCAGTGCGCAAAGATCCCTCCAGAGGGCAGCATTGGCGTCATGAGCTCAGCCTGATGATGTGCTTGATGCTGGTGGAGAGACCCGCGACACTCCTATCCTGCATCCCCGACAGGACTAATGCAGGTTTAATCAGACATAAGTCTCTCTGGCGTCAAACGTGACTATATGAAACGTAAAAAGACACTGTTAGATTAATAGAATTACACAATGCAATGGGCTAATGTATATTTATTTAGGTTATTTGCAGAATTGCCATTTAAGTCAGGACATTTTAAACGTTCAGAAATGGTGACAAATATATGCTTGTAAGTGACCAGTCGACTCCATCTCCTTGTGTTTATGTGAGCTAAACGGCGGTGGTAGGCTACTGAGGGTAACGGAACTTCCTGGTTGTGCTATTCGAGTAATTCACTGATTGTCATAGCTGTCAAGATAACGGGGTGTTTTGAGACGAGGCGTGGGCTCGGGTGGACCAGGGAAACGAAGCTAATGTATGCGCTTCCTCTGTTTCCATCGAGCGCCTTTGGATGAGGAGCCAATGGCCGGACTGTACGCTATTGCGCTGGGATGAAATCAATTTCAATTGGCGCCCCAGAAAATTACAAAACATTAGCGTCTTCCCCGACATCCCCCCTTTGTGTTTGCAGTCCCCTCCCCTATGTTTTGATCGTCATATCCCCCTGATCCTAGAGGAATGTCGGAGCTGTATGATTTAAAAATAGCACCAACTCCTCTCGGCATTGACAGTCTGCGCGGCTAACTCTCGCAGCACTGTGGAGCGAGACACCGGAATCCGAAGATGGCTACAGATCTGGGAGAGCTCCTGGTTCCGTACATGCCCACCATCCGAGTGCCCAGGACGGGAGACAGAGTCTTCAAAAGCGAATGCGCCTATTCCTACGATTCTCCTGTAAGTACACTGTGCTGTGGCGTTATGGCATGAGTGGTTGTGGTTTTGAAACAGCCTGTCCCAGCGCGGAGTCTGTCTCGCACACGTGAAGCGCTGCGCAGTTCTCGTGTCGTGGCTGCCCTGGTCACTGTTTACGTGAACTTGAGCGAAAGTCCATGGAAATAAATAATTAAATAAATACGATGTTGACATCTTGAACGAAGGTATTGCCAGTGGTGTTTGCGAACTGCAGAATACGCTGGTCAGAATTAATTGCCATCATCTGCGTGTAGCCTTCGTGTACAGCTAAATGATGACTTTAGGTTTGCTCCTTCTATCCAGTAAATTACAGGCTACACCTAGCGAAGGCTGCAGTATAGCTGTCTTGGTAGAAACAGACGATTGTCTCTGGACAAACCATCGGCTAGGGAAGTGGGGGACAGTCTTCCCCGCTTCAAAGTTACTGTAATAATTCCTGAGTCAGAATCAAGCAGTATCAACAATATCTTATTGTAACGCACAAAAGTAGCCTACATGTTGCCCAGCGCATGCCTCCAGGTTGTTGGTCTGGGAGTAGGCCGCTTGATTCGCCGTCGGCTAAATGACCTATAAGAATCCAGGTCAAGAGGCTCTCCAAGTGACCTATTGAATTATCGACGCATGAAAGTTTAGTTGTTTTCACATTGAAGCCTAAATGTCTACAATCTATTTGAAACGAGGTTACATCGCCGCGCTTGAGCCATAATTTCTCCGGTAAAACAATTTAAAAGGTGACTCAGCTGTTTGGAGCCCGTCGTGTCACACTGGGGGGGTTATTTTTACCCGCGCGCTGCGAAAGCTCGTGTGTCACTCCACTCCACTTTAAGGTTTGTCAGAAGCTAGAACCCTAGGCCCACACGGATATAGGACGAGTATGCAGTCTGAAGTGGGCGTTATGTCTCGGGCCAAGATGCTGAAAACTTCTTCAGCCCGTGGCCTAATTCCTGACAAACAAGAACAGAGTTTACACTGGCTGATGGTGGCAATGTGTGGAGCATATTCGTGGTTAGGCTATGTCCACTTTGCGTCATTGGGTGTAGGGTTTGGCATGTTGTTGTGCTTGTTGAGTTATTATTGCGTCCACTCGTGCCAGATTCAAGCCTGAGGTGGTCTTGTCTCTCTCCTGCTTTATTCGCTGACGCGCTTGATTCCTTTCCGTACCCCTCAGATCAACATTCCAAACCAGACAATGTTTCATGTTAATGTTCGTAATTACAGTGTTATAAATGTGTGTTGATATAAAAGTAGCCTACATCTATTTAGGCCTATTCCTACCAGGCTACCACATGTCTTCAGGGCTGTTCAAAAACTCAGTCTGCGTTATGGATGATTCATGATACATACGGATGCTATAGATTTTGTGGATTGTGCGACAGAACGATCACCTTCTGTAATACCAGTGCTATGAAAAAACAGTTAACTGTGTATCCCATAGTCTATATTCTACATGGTTCAAGGGAGATGCTTCACTGTCTCATGGTTTTATTAAGATACTTGACTTGATTGTAATGATGTGTTGGCTG
>NC_063197.1:30765314-30770314 GCF_017589495.1 Alosa alosa | reverse complement strand
ATATATATATTATATTATTTTTTTTTTTCTCTTCTATTTGTTTTATCTGTAAAAGTTTACCTTTGGGTGTCCTGAAAGGCGCTCTTTAAATAAAATGTATTATTATTATTATTATTAATTCTATTGTCAAATCATCATTATCATTTACACAGTGAGGGCCAGATGTACTAACGGCTTTTGCCCATTTCAGGCGTATTTGTTTAAGAATGTAGCGTGTAAAATCATTCTTGAGGTATGTACAAACAGGCGCAATGATGTAAAGCGCGAAACTGCCTGTCGGCGGGGAGCTGAAAGTGGCAGATTTGCGTTTGTCATGTCATGCATATGCATTATTGTTATGTATTATTATGTCTAGTTATGTATTCCGCGGTATGTACAAAGACTGCTCCTGAAAGCGCCGCGTCTATTCTGCGCCTAAATACTTTGTAAAAGCGGGTGTTAATCCAAACTGCAGTTCAATCGTTAAATAAGAGAACCTTTCAAAGACAACAGAATCGCTATTTAGAGCACCAGTTTTTGTGGTGAAAGTATTTGTACTACCAAAAGCAACCTTAACTTTCGTTGGCCTTCCATAGCCCTCACATTACAAGTAGTTTGAGTAGAACTACTGATCTTCATCATCTCCCTGCTTGTTTTACATCTTATGGAGTGTATGGTATTATTTCATGATCATTTCGCGTTTAATTCTTTAATGTTTGTCATCAGTTAACTTCATTCAACTGCGGCAGTATGTAGGCGCTGCCATTCAGTTGTGGGGTTAATTAAATTGCGTTTATGGAAGGCAAGAGGCGCGGATTTACACTAAGGATTGAGCGATTGATAAATCACGGCCCGAACTTGGGTCTGACGGCGTTAGCAATCTGCGGTGTCCATGGCTGATATGCTTCTCGGATTCGCCAAATGTACGTACATCTGGCCCTGAGTGCATTTATCGAAACATTTAGTACAAACAGCATCACACGCTAGGCTGTTCTAGTAGTTTTGAGAAGTTACATTTTGATCTGAGAAATGAACTGAAAAAAACTGTAAAAGTAAAATAATTATATCAGATAAAGACAAATTGATATGTCTATATATTGTAGCTGTATAAAGCTGTTGTAAAACCTGACAATATTTGTGTGTGTGTGTGTGTGTGTGTGTGTGTGTGTGTGTGTTTTCACAGGTACGTAGGAAATCTGCAGAGGATCTTTGACTACGCTCCTCTGGATCCAACACAGGACTTTGGCACACAGATGTAAGAATTGGAATTGACAAGACGCCAGTGTGTGTGTGTCTGTGTGTGTGTGTCTGTGTGTGTGTGTGTGTGTGTGTGTGTGTGTGTGTGTGTGTGTGTGTGTGTGGCTGAAACACATTCTCATACTGCAGTATCCGATTTCGTCCAGGAATTATTCAAGTGTTGGGAACTTGGGGCTATAACTAATGATGTTTTCAAAGCACAGTTCAGTAGGACCCCACACGTTTGATTGACAGCCATCACTCATCACTTTTGTTTTGTAGGAGATTTAAAACCTCCTGCCTGCCCATTATACCACACCCTCCGGCACCCTCACACCCTCTGGAACCCTCACACCCTCCAGAACCCTCACACCCTCCAGAACCCTCACACCCTCTGGAACCCTCACATCCTCCAGAACCCTCACACCCTCTGGAACCTCACATCCTCCAGAACCCTCACACCCTGCAGAACCCTCACACCCTGCAGAACCTCACACCCTGCAGAACCCTCACACCCTCCAGAACCCTCACACCCTGCAGAAACCTCACACCCTGCAGAACCCTCACACCCTGCAGAACCCTCACACCCTCTGGAGCCTTCCCACCATCCCCCTCCTCCCCTTCCTCCTCCATTTCACTGCTGGCTCTAAGCTATTGGCCTTTAGCCATTGGACTCTCTGTGAGCATCTGACCTCCTGTCGTTTGTTTATATGTGTATTTCTGTGTGTTCACGTGTGTGTGTGTGTGTGTGTGTGTGTGTGTGTGTGTGTGTGTGTGTGTGTGTGTGTGTTGTCTTGCAGGGCTAAGCTGGGACATGGTCTTCTCTCTGGACTGTACGCCAAACCACCAATGAAATCTGAGCTCATTGAACAGGTGATGAAAGAAGAATACAAGGTACATCCCTTGAATAATATACATGCAGTATTCTACTGGTGCTGTAAACACTAACACATGCAGTATTCTACTGGTGCTGTAAACACTAACACATGCAGTATTCTACTGGTGCTGCAAACACTAACATGCAGTATTCTACTGGTGCTGTAAACACTAACACATGCGGTATTCTACTGGTGCTGTAACACTAACACATGCAGTATTCTGGTGCTGTAAACACTAACACGTACGGTATTCTGCTGGTGCTGTAAACTGCTGGCAGTATTCTACTGGTGCTGTAACACTAACACATGCAGTATTCTACCGGTGCTGTAAACACTAACATGCAGCATTCTACTGGTGCTGTAAACGCTAACACATGCAGTATTCTGCACGGTGCTGTAAACACTAACACATGCAGTATTCTGGTGCTGCAAACACTAACACATGCAGTATTCTGCTGGTGCTGTAAACACTAACATGCAGTATTCTGCTGGTGCTGTAAGCACTAACACATGCAGTATTCTGCTGGTGCTGCAAACACTGCTTTATGCAGTATTCTACTGGTGCTGCAAACACTAACACATGCAGTATTCTACTGGTGCTATGTACTAACACATGCAGTATTCACTGGTGCTGTAAACACTAACATGCAGTATTCTGCTGGTGCTGCAAACACTAACACATGCAGTATTCTGCTGGTTGCTGTAAACACTAACACATGCAGTATTCTACCGGTGCTGTAAACACTAACACATGCAGTATTCTACTGGTGCTGTGGCTTTAACATGCAGTATTCTGCTGATTGCTGTAAACACTAACACATGCAGTATTATTCTGCGGTGCTGTAAACACTAACACGGTATTCTGCTGATTGCTGTAAACTAACACATGCAGTATTCTGCTGGTGCTGTAAGCACTAACACATGCAGTATTCTACCGGTGCTGTAAACACTAACACATGCAGTATTCCCACTGGTGCTGTAAACTAACACATACGGTATTCTACTGGTGCTATGTACTAACACATGCAGTATTCTACTGGTGCTGTAAACACTAGCACATGCGGTATTCTGCTGGTGCTAAAAACACTAACACATGCAGTGTTCTGCTGGTGCTGTAAACACTAACACATGCAGTATTCTACTGGTGCTGTAAACACTAACACATGCAGTATTCTACTGGTGCTGTAAACACTAACACATGCAGTATTCTGCTGGTGCTAAAAACACTAACACATGCAGTATTCTACTGGTGCTGTAAACACTAACACATGCAGTATTCTACTGGTGCTGTAAACACTAACACATGCAGTATTCTGCTGGTGCTGTAAACACTAACACATGCAGTATTCTACTGGTGCTGTAAACACTAACACATGCAGTATTCTGCTGGTGCTAAAAACACTAACACATACGGTATTCTGCTGGTGCTAAAAACACTAACACATGCAGTATTCTGCTGGTGCTAAAAACACTAACACATGCAGTATTCTACTGGTGCTGTAAACACTAACACATGCAGTATTCTACTGGTGCTGTAAACACTAACACATGCAGTATTCTGCTGGTGCTGTAAACACTAACACATGCAGTATTCTGCTGGTGCTGTAAACACTAACACATGCAGTATTCTGCTGGTGCTGTAAACACTAACACATGCAGTATTCTGCTGGTGCTGTAAACACTAACACATGCAGTATTCTGCTGGTGCTGTAAACACTAACACATGCAGTATTCTGCTGGTGCTGTAAACACTAACACATGCAGTATTCTGCTGGTGCTGTAAACACTAACACATGCAGTATTCTGCTGGTGCTGTAAACACTAACACATGCAGTATTCTGCTGGTGCTGTAAACACTAACACATGCAGTATTCTGCTGGTGCTGTAAACACTAACACATGCAGTATTCTACTGGTGCTGTAAACACTAACACATGCAGTATTCTACTGGTGCTGTAAACACTAACACATGCAGTATTCTACTGGTGCTGTAAACACTAACACATGCAGTATTCTACTGCGTGCTGTAAACACTAACACATACGGTATTCTGCTGGTGCTGTAAACACTAACACATACGGTATTCTGCTGGTGCTAAAAACACTAACACATGCAGTATTCTGCTGGTGCTAAAAACACTAACACATGCAGTATTCTACTGGTGCTGTAAACACTAACACATGCAGTATTCTGCTGGTGCTGTAAACACTAACACATACGGTATTCTGCTGGTGCTGTAAACACTAACACATGCAGTATTCTACTGGTGCTGTAAACACTAACACATGCAGTATTCTACTGGTGCTGTAAACACTAACACATGCAGTATTCTGCTGGTGCTGTAAACACTAACACATGCAGTATTCTACTGGTGCTGTAAACACTAACATGCAGTATTCTACTGGTGCTGTAAACACTAACACATGCAGTATTCTACTGGTGCTGTAAACACTAACACATGCAGTATTCTACTGGTGCTGTAAACACTAACACATGCAGTATTCTACTGGTGCTGTAAACACTAACACATGCAGTATTCTACTGGTGCTGTAAACACTAACACATGCAGTATTCACTGCGTGCTGTAAACACTAACACATGCAGTATTCTACTGGTGCTGTAAACACTAACACATGCAGTATTCTACTGGTGCTGTAAACACTAACACATGCAGTATTCTACTGGTGCTGTAAACACTAACACATGCAGTATTCTGCTGGTGCTGTAAACACTAACACATGCAGTATTCTGCTGGTGCTGTAAACACTAACACATGCAGTATTCTGCTGGTGCTGTAAACACTAACACATGCAGTATTCTACTGGTGCTAAAAACACTAACACATGCAGTATTCTACTGGTGCTGTAAACACTAACACATGCAGTATTCTACTGGTGTTAGACACACT
>NC_063197.1:30737814-30745314 GCF_017589495.1 Alosa alosa | reverse complement strand
GAGTAAGGAGGTAGTGTTAAACGTCCCACATACTCGACGCACCGACCTGTAGCGCGACAATGTGACGTCACAGAAGCGCCATAACCATTTATACTCGCGCGTGGTGGTCGCAACACTAGTTGGTACGGAAGGGGGCGGGACTTTTGAGCTCTATTGACATTACAAACTAACCCCATGCATTTGGAGGATTCTTTGAGTGCTGTGTGTCCTCATTAGAGAGTCTCTGCCTCTAATCAGAATCAAACAATCCCTAACACGGATAATAAACAGCAGAACATGAACAGAAAACAGAGACAGATTAGAAACAAACAACACGCACACAGAAGATATATTACAAGGGTTTATTTTTTTTAAAAGATTACTTTCATATATATATAATATATTATATATGTATATATGAAAATAACATATATATATATATATATATATATATTCATATATATTTATCCTGGAGATATTTGTATCGTTGTTGTGGTTGAGTACATTGTGAATAAGATATGTAAGTCGACTATAAAGGATCTAGTTTCATTCTGTCCTGTGAAATGTACACAGTATGTTTCTCCATACAGTACATTCTATGTAGTTTGGATATAAAGCATGTCATAGATACAGAGCATGTCATAGATACCGAGCGCAGTGCAGTAAGATAGGGCTCATTGTCTGGATAATAAGAGCGCTAAATTAAGAGGAGTGGATGCTATATGGGAATGCATGCAGGCTAAGTCTGAAGGCTAGGGGGGTTAGATAGGACATCATGCACTCTGCACACGCTGGGCTGCAGAAACTTCTAGAAGAAAACAGAATAGGGTGTCTGCGCAGTGCAGTAGCTCCGTCAGCAGGAGGATCTCAGCATCTCCGTAACACCCTGACACATGCTAACCTCATCACACACATGACAAGCAAACTAACCTCGTCACACACAAACACTCAACAAACTAACCTCATCACACACAAACACACACACTCAACAAACAAACTAACCTCATCACACACACAACAAACTAACCTCATCACACATACACACGACAAACAAACTAACCTCATCACACATACACACGACAAACAAACTAACCTCATCACACACACACAACAAACAAACTAACCTCATCGCACACACACAACAAACTAACTTCATCACACACACACACACACACACGACAGGCAAACTAACCTTGTCACACGTAACTCTTACACACAGCTCATTATAACATGACACATAACTAATTCTCTCACATACATAGTCATCGTCAAAATTACCGAGGTTTATCTGACTTTTGGGAAAATGTGCTTGAAAATCCACCATCAAGTAGCCACCATTCTGTCCTGTGAGTTCATATTATGAATATAGATAGTGACAGAATGTATATTTCTTTATTTATAATAGAATATAACTATCTTGCACTACATCATGTCAGATACACCTTGTTAATTGTGAGGCGATGACAGAATGGCTGTCCTGTACTGAACATGGCTTGGTACAGCTTAGTCGTAAATGCATCCAGTCTTCTCCTCTCCTCCTCCCCTCTTCCCCCTGTCATCTTTTCCTCCTCTCCTCCCCTCCTCATCTCTTCCTCCTCTCCTCTCTCCATCTCCTGCCACTCTATCAGAAATGCTGAAGCAGCAGCTCCTACACAAGCAAACGAACACATAGACACACTCACTCACACACACACACACACACACACACACTCACTCTCACACACATACACTCAGTGTCTCCCCTCAGAATAAATGGAGACATCTGAGTGCTATGAAATATGGAGAATGCCACTCCAGCATCTCTCAGCAGTTGCAACCTTTACCTGTCAACCTCCATCCATCCCTCAACCCACACACCGGCTTGTGACACACACATAAACACACACACACAATCACAAGGCAAGCAGGTACCCAACTTGGTCTGTAGAGGACACATGAACATGGTTCTCATGAGTCACCATAAGGTCAGAGTTAACCCTAATCTGTACCCAAACCCCCATCTTTACCCGAACCCCAATCTTTACCCAAACCCCCATCTTTACCCGAACCCCAATCTTTACCCAAACCATAATCCTTATCCAAACCCTAATATTTACCTAAACCCTATTCTTTGCCCAGAACCTAATCCCTACCCAAACCCTAACCCTTCCCCAAACCTTTACCTAAACCGTAATCCTTACCCAAGACTTAATCCTTACCCAAACCTTTACCTAAACCATAATCCTTACCCAAGCCTTAATTCTTACCCAAACCTTTACCTAAACCGTAATCCTTACCCAAGCCTTAATCCTTACCCAAACCTTTCCCTAAACCGTAATCCTTACCCAAGCCTTAATCCTTACCCAAACCTTTACCTAAACCGTGATCCTTACCCAAACCCTGGGCTCCAGGAACACATGTCCTACTGGCCACCACAGACATATATGTCACCCATACATCATCACAGAGACCTACATCATACATAAGCATTACATCATGTCATACATCAGCCATACATCATATACTCCAGCCATACATCATATACACCAGCCATAAATCATATACTCCAGTAATAAATCATATACATCAGCCATACATCATCACAGAGACCTACATCATACATAAGCATTACATCATGTCATACATCAGCCATACATCATATACTCCAGCCATACATCATCACAGAGACCTACATCATACATAAGCATTACATCATGTCATACACCAGTCATACATCATCACAGAGACCTACCGTACATCATACATAAGCATTACATCATGTCATACTCCAGCCATACATCATCACAGAGTGGTACAGGATCGTAGAGACATAAGGATTCACACTTACACAGGATCAGACAAACAGCCCCTATAGAGTCGTGCATGAGTACAGGGTCGCCTGTCACCCAGGACCATACAGTCATTCAGAGTCATAAAGTCACTTATTCACATAATCATTAGGTATTATTATGAAATCATCATTAAGTCATTATTAATATTATTAAATCATCATTAAACCATTATTAATTAATGATTAAATCATTCAGGATGATTATCGTTCAGTATGGATCATCTGCTGTGTGTGCATGGGATGGAGGTGATGTCAGTTGAGTGAGTGCTGCAGTGTATGTGTGTGTGTGTGGTGTCTCATAATAGAGATTAGACAGTATACACCAGACAGATAGCATGGATCAGACAGTATGGATCAGTGCAGTATTAATCAGACAAATAGTATGGATCAGGCAGATAGTATGGATCAGACGGTATGGATCAGACAAATAGTATAGATCAGGCAGATAGCATGGATCAGACAGTATGGATCAGTGCAGTATGGATCAGGCAGATAGTATGGATCAGACAGATAGTGTGGATCAGACTCTATGGATCAGACAGATAGCATGGATCAGATAGTATGGATCAGACAGATAGTGTGGATCAGACTCTATGGATCATATAGTATCAGGCAGACAATATGGATCAGTGCAGTATGGATCAGATAGATAGCATGGATCAGGCAGTATGTATTAGACAGTATGGATCAGGCAGACAGTATGGATCCAAATCTATGGATTAAACACTATGGCTCAGACAGACAGTATGGATCAGGCAGACAGTATGGATCAGACAGTATGGATCAGGCAGACAGTATGGATCAGTGCAGTATGGATCAGTGCAGTGAGATGCTCTTCCACAGCAATATGACTAAAGGAAGAGCACTGAACTAGAGCTGATTCGGCCCTGAGTCAGCTTGTGTGTGTGTGTGTGTGTGTGTGTGTGAGTGTGTGTGTGAGTGAATGTGTGTGCGTGTGTGTGTGCTCTTTAACATGCATATGCAGTGAAGCAGCTAACCAGCCTAATGCCCACAGGGAAGAGATTACATGACTGCTCTGTGGATAAAGGAAGCTAATCAAACTAGCCTAATCACATGCGTGTATGTGTGTGTATGTGTGTGTGGACAGATCAGTTGGCTGATGGATGGAATGATTGAAATGATGATCTGAAAAGTGAGAAAAGTGAAAAAAATGTGTGTGTGTGTGTGTGTGGAGTGTATATGCATCCAGAGGCAGAAGATGGCTTATGTTTGTACCATACAGGTGTCATATGGCATGCACCTAGAGTAAGACGTTCACTCCAGGCAGCTAACTACAGGATGTCTGTATGCGTGTGTATGTATGTATCTGTGTGTGTGTGTGTGCAGTATGTGTGTGTGTGTGTGTCTGTATGTGTGTGTGTGTAAGGCTGTCCCCGTGGAGTGACCAGTGGCAGTAGGGTCGTTGGGAAGAGCAGGAGAGTAGAGGAACATTCTGGAAGCCTGATCCAGGAGCTGCTTCTGCTCACGCAGTGCCACAGTCTCCAGGACAACGGTCTCCAGGACAACGGTCTCCAGAACAACGGTCTCCAGGACAACAACAGGTAAGGTAAACACTAAAGAGGTCAGATGGCATCCCATGACGGACAGCAAATGACCCTTGGGGTCAAAGGTCAGTGCTGCGTCTGTGGGGTTCCGTCTGTAAGGTGCTTCAGTTCTACATGGTGTGTTCTCTAAGGCAAATTTAGTTCTGCTGCTGTTCTGAATTCCTCAGTGGAACCGTCTGGAACAGCAGCAGGCAGAGCTACGCTACAGTGGTACGCAGGAAACAAAACAAACAAACAAATAAATAAAAAGATAAACAAACAAACAGTCTCTCAAATTCTAGTGCTTTTATCGTGCAAATCCAAATCCCACCCCCAAACACATGCCCCGCCCACGAGTAAAGGGTTCGCCTGCTCTCATTGGTGCAGGCGGGGGTGTGGAGGGTCGAAGGGAAGGAGCCAATCACATGTCCAGGTTGAAGGCGCGCATGAGCTGGTCGAGGTCCCCGATGTTGGCGGCCTGGAAGAGCTCGGGCTGGTCCAGCATGGAGAGGGCGATGCGCAGCGCAGCCCAGATGTTCCCCTGCATCACCTGCTGGGACAGCTGCCCGCTGTGGCTCTTCCTCTGCAGGCTCAGCGCCGTCAGGAAGTTACTGGCCGCCTCCCTGCACACGCACACGCACACACACACACACACACACACACACACACACACATACACATAAAGACTGTCAGAGATAGAGATTTGTGTGTGTGTGTGTGTGTGTATGTAAGTGTGGGTGTGCTCATATTTATGTGTGTGTTTTTGTATGTGTGTGCTTATGTTTGTGTGGGTGTGTGTGTGTATGTGTGCTAATATTTGAGTGTGTCTAAGTCAGCGTTTCTCAAACTGTGGGTTGCGACCCACTACTGGTTCGCGAAGACATGCCAGGTGGGGCGCGAACTGACGTGAAAAACAGGAGTCTTTTTTATTTTTTTTATGTGTAGCCTAGGCATGAAGATTATCACTGGCCTGAGCAGCAGCTCTGTGGGGGGACCTGGACAGGGCAAACCAGTTGAACCACTTCTACAACAGGTTTGACTGCCCTGCTCCAATGGCGGTGGTCTGTCCACCACCCCCAGCTGACTCAGACACGGCTCTTGTTTGCGTGCCTGCCCTACCCCCAACTCCCAGCCTCCCAGTCTCTTCAGCTCTGCATCCCGGTGACACCCAACGACCTTAGCCACCATCACCTCACACCCTGCCCCCGCCTGACGCCTCCTTGCCGGTGCCTGTTGAGGTGTCCACGACTCTGGCAGCCTTGACAGGGACATCAAGGAGGTGGTCATCCCCCAGCCCCACCCCCAAACCCCCTCAATACCAGTGCAATACTCACCTCCATCATAACAGGCTATCGTACCCCCACCATCACTGTATATTGCACCCCTCCCCCACATGGCGATCACGAACAATGAGGTGACAACGACCTCAGTCAACAGCCATCAGACACACAGATCCCAGGACGCTCACCTGGTAACCTGGATTACAGCGACCACAGTTCGTCAGACTGAAGAACTGTCACTCTGACACTGTGATCAGCAGCGCCACAGGGAACTGTGCTCTCTCCAGTCCTGTTCACCCTGTACACATCTGACTTCTGCTACAACACCGAGTCATGCCACATGCAGACGTTTTCTGACGATACTGCAATTGTGGGGTGTATCAGGAACAGTCAGGAGGAGGAGTACAGGAGCCTGGTGGAGGACTTTGTGCAATGGTGCAAACTCAATCATCTACAACTCAACACTTCAAAAACCAAGGAGATGGTGGTGGATTTCCGCAGGTCTAAGCCCATTCTGCTACCAGTCCCCATTGATGGGGTCAATGTGGAGGTGGTAAGCACCTATAAGTATCTGAGTCTCCACCTGGACAATAAACTGGACTGGTCAGCCAACACTGATGCACTCTATAAGAAAGGGCAGAGCAGGCTGTACTTCCTGAGGAGGCTGCGGTCCTTCAATGTGTGCAGCAAGCTCCTCAGGATGTTCTACCAGTCTGTTGTTGCCAGCGTCCTCTTCTATGCAGTGGTATGTTGGGGAGGAAGCAAAAAGAAGAAGAATGCTGGACGACTTGACAGGCTGGTAAGGAAAGCTGGCTCTGTAGTGGGAGCTGAACTGGAGTGCATCACTTCAATATCTGACCCACTCACTCACCCACTCCACAACACTATTGTTAAGCAGAAGAGCCTGATCAGCTGGAGACTTCGCTCACTGCCTTGCACAACAGACAGACTGAGGAAGTAATTTGTCCCCAGGGCCATTGAACTGTTCAATGCTTCACTTAAGGGAAGAGGAGAGATAGACTTCTCTGCATAGTCTGTCTGCCTCTTCACCACCTCCATGTCTTGAACTGTCTGTCCACTAGCCACTTTTTACCACTGTCTTCTGCCTCACTGTTTGCGTGCTATATTAGAACATTATCACAACCCCTCCCTCCATGCCACAGCCGAACTGTGGCCACACTTATACCTTTTCTTAAAATAGTTATACATATAGATATATAGATATATAGACTTTATTCTTGCACTGTTGCACTGTTGGACTTACTCATTTGCACTATCACCATGACACTCACTCACACAGAGCACCTTACCTTACCTTACTATGTACAGAGAATCACAGGCTCAGTCCCTGCCTCAGTCATTGCAAGCGCCTCTTGATTGATTAATCACCACTATGTGGATACTGTTTTTAGAATTGATTTAGATTAAGTGTTAGTTAGTATAATTTGTATTTTAGTATATTTAGTATATTCTTTATCTTCTACTGTCGTTATTGCTTAGTTGTGTTTTTAAATTATATACTTCTAATTACTTTTTCTGCTGTTAGTGAATGTGTGTGTGTTGTCTATATGCTACTGAGACCTTGAATTTCCCCTGGGGATCAATAAAGTATCTATCTATCTATCTATCTAGGCCCAGGTAGCACCCGAAGCGCAATGGACGCACTGTGTTATTCATAGGGAAGCGCTCGTGTCAAGGCAACTTAGTTAGTCCCGACCTGAATGAGATTTTGAACGAGGTTGTGAGAGTGGTGAATTTTATCAAGACACGGCCCTTAAAAGCGTGTCTATTCTTTGCACTTTGCGAGAAGATGGGAGCTGACCAAAAGGCTGTACTGTTTCACAGCGAGGCAAGGTGGCTTTCCCGG
>NC_063197.1:30712814-30725314 GCF_017589495.1 Alosa alosa | reverse complement strand
TGCACAAATGTGCGATTTTCCCATCCTCACCGACCTTGTCATGATCATATGATGCCTCCTTGCTGCTTTGTCGTCTACATCAGCCTTTCTCAAACTTCTTTGACCTGAGGCCCAGTCAAGGCATACTTTGGGGTCATAGGGCCCACCTACATGAACCCACCCCTCCTCCCACCCCCATTAAATTATCATAATGATATCACAATTATTTTTATTTTTTATACTATATTGCTATACATGCACTTCAAAACAGTGTTTAAAGTGCTAAGATTGTTCACAAAAGTTTGTGCAAACATGCACATCAGAGTACTGCTTTACTAATGTAAAATGTATATAATTAGGCCTACAATAGTTTCATTGTTTTTGCATTGTTTCATGATGCTTGCATGAGAAATAATGCCGTTGTTTTGGGATGTTGGGATGCAAGCATCATACACTGATAGAATATTTATATGTTATTTAATTACATTTAATTTGAATGCCTGAATGTAAGGATTCAGGAGACATAATACCAGCTTTTGTGAATGGTAAATGGCGGATCAGATCATGCGTAAATCACTGATCTCGAGATCTTTAACTATCTTTTACTAAGACTAATTAATAGCTTTTGGCTGACTTTAATACTTTATGCCAAACAGTGTTTTATATAGTCTGTGCTCTGTTTTTTATGGAAGTTGCATAAATCCACGTTGTTCTATTAAATGTCGTTTCATAATTAGCCTTCCAATAGGTTGAAGCTTAGCTTTGCTACCAACGTGCACACGCATGCATTGAATAAACGCTCATACCACAACTTAATTATATGCCTCTATGTTTGATGACACCAAATTAACAAGTATTTCCTACTAATTGCAGAAATGTTTGTTTTCTTTTTCTGTTCGCGTCTCCTTGACCAATTGCACAGCAAATTATCAGACGATGGCCCTGGAATAATTTCACTCTGCAGACCATTGTCCACATTGCGGACCGCACCGTTTGACAAATGGTGACCTGCATGCTGCCATATTAAGGCCTTTTTACGGTGTGTTTTAGCCGGGTTTTCGCGTAGAAGGCTCTGTAGAAATCTGGCACCCTATTCAACAAAGTTAAACTGAAGAGCGTGCCGTTCACAGACACCAGAATGAACGAGTTCACAGTAACGTTCATCAGGCAGTAGTAGCCTAATACGAATGCGTTCAGTTCACGTTAAGCTCCAAAATACATATGAGCAGTGACTTTCATTCAATGAAGCGTTCAGGCACAACACTGGGGAGGGTAGCTAAAGTTGACATCTGCCCTGACTGAATACTGATGAATAATGAAGCCCGAGGCCCACTTGCGGCGCCGCAGTTCGTGGGCTACCGTTGCATTGTGGGGAATGGAGTATTGATGCGAAACAGCAGCAGGCGGCTGTGGCCTGCGTGCCGGTTGTAATACTAATCAAATATCATCCCAGGGGCCGTAGATAATTCATTCGCGGGCCTGCCTTGACTTTGACATGTCTGATCTAAACCCACAAGGACATCTGAGCATCTAAACCCATAAAGAGACCAGAGACCTGAGCATCTAAACCAACTAGGAGACCAGAGACCTGAGCATCTAAACCAACTAGGAGACCTGAGACTTGAGCATCTAAACCAACTAGGAGACCTGAGCATCTAAACCAACTAGGAAACCAGAGACCTGAGTATCTAAACCCATGAAGAGACCTAAGCATCTAATCCCATGAAGCGACCCGAGACCTGATAATCTAAATCTATGTGGAGATTTGAGACCTAAGCATCTAAACGCATGAGGAGACCTCAGCATCTAAACCCTTGAAGAGACTTGAGACCTGAGCACCTAAACTGATTAGAAGACCTGAGACCTGATCATCTAAACTGATTAGGATACCTGAGATTGATCATCTAAACAGATTAGGAGACCTAAGTATCTAAACCTATAAGGTGATCTGAGCATTTAAACCGATGAGGAAACCTAAGACCTGATCATCTAAACCCATGAGGAGACCTGTGCATTTAAAAATGATGGCTCTGAAGTGCACTGCTGCAACTGGACACAACTGCCAGCGGACATCACTGTCTGAGCATGCTTTGGACATCACATGCATCACTGTCTGAGCATGCTATGGACATTACATGCATCACTTAGTGCTGGGCGGTATGACCAAAAATGTATATCACGGTATTTTTCTAAATTCTTACGGTTTCACGGTATATGACGGTATTTTTTCCCCCCATGCATAATCAGATGTTCAGCATTTTCTACAGGTTGAGGGAGGAATTGCTGCAGTACACTGACTAAGGATGGTCTATTTTACTGTCATGATGTAGAATAACTCCACACAAGTGGTAATGCAGTTTTGCATGGCCCCAGAAAATGATGCTGTTTACAAAGAGCCACTCATGATTCTAATGAAGAATCTAATCAGAATGCAAAAACAATTGCAGTCAAAAAACAGAACTTTTACTGTGCAAATTTCACAAACATCTTGTGTAGCTGGCTAGTAATCAACATTACTAGCCAGCTAGTTACAGCTGTTAAAACAATCTCAATAGAATTTTTGTGACGGTAAATCCAGAAAGGGTTAAAGCGGCGCAGCATTCCAAACGTTGTGTAATCAAATACACCGGTATGGCGGTATATTAAAAATTCATATCATAACGAACATATACACCGGTATACGGTGTGAACCGGTATACCGCCCAGCACTAGCATCACTGTCTGACAATTCTATGGACATCACATATGATATAGATGAGAAGCAAGATCAGAACAAACACAACATTACAAATAAAAGATCATGGAATAAAAATGTCAATAAAGAAACACAAAAAAACCAAAACAATATATACTTATACTGCTACACTGCAGCCTGACTACACCGATGGTATGTTATGTTGCTCCTCACACACACACACACACTCACACACACACAGGCCCTCAGCTTATCTGTTTCACTATTCTAAAGTGTGTCCACTTGTCTCTCACACACACCTTGGGCTTTTTCACACAGTGGAGTGTGTGTTCTGTGGTAGCTGGTGTGTGTGTGTGTGTGTGTGTGTTGGCTGTGTGCTGACCTCAGAGTCCTGGGGGTCCTGTAAGATGGCGGACTCCAGCAGCAGGACTGCGTTGGGCAGGTCGCCCTGGCGACGCTTCCTCACCCCCTCCTCAAAAGCGTTGGGCCACTCCTTATACGGGTTATCAGTGTGGAAATAGTAGCCCTGCACACACAGAGGACAGAGAGAGAGAGAGAGGGATAGAGGACAATAGAGAGAAAGAGTGGGGGAGAGAGAGAGAGAGAGGAAGAGTAAGAGACAAGGCCATTTAATTTATATAACGCATTTCATACCAAGGCAGTTCAATGTGCTTTACACAGGCGGCAGTAGAGTATCACACTATTTTATAACAGGAAACATCAGCAACTCACAACAATTACAATATAAGCTTAGTAAAAGCAGTAAAATCAGAGAGGGAGAGAGAGAGGAGAGAAAGAGGGAGGGAGAGAGAGAATCAATACAGGAGACTCCAGAGGATGTCAATTTGTGGACGTACTGTAAGGCAGTATGTGTGTTAATGTGGTGATCTGTGTGTGTGTGTATTAATGTTGAATGTCGTGATCATATGTGTGTGTAGAAATGTTGTGTGTGTGATTGTGTATGTACTGTATAAATGTTGTGAGCAGGTGTGTGTGTGTGTGTGTGTGTCCTTGCTGGCAGTAGTTGAATGAAGTGTTGGTGAGAGTTGCTGTGCTTGAGATCTGTGGCTGCCTCAGAGTTTTATGAGTTATATATCCCCCTTAGCCAGCACACACACACACACACACACACACCTCAGCCAACATCTACACACACACCTTAGCCAGCATCAACACACACACACACACGCACACACACAGCCAGCATCGACCCTCCCTCCTAAAATCACCCTGTAAATGTTAAAGTGTGCATTTCTCCCCCTCATATTACCCTGATGGGCTGCAGCCAAGTGCACTCACATCCACTTTGTAGTCGCGCAGCTTTAAGTGGCGTAAAGACACATAAAGGCCTCTGCTCAGAGTCTGGACTTTCAAACTACCAGAGCTTCTCTGGAGTCATTAGTGTATTCACATCAAACATCAGCCTGCACAGCGCCTTTCTCTCTCTCTCTCTCTCTCTCTCTCTACACATCACACACACACACACACACACTCACACACACACACACATACACACACCACACATACACACACAGACCACACATACACATCACACACACACACACACACACACACACACACACACACACACACACACACACAGACACACACACACACACACACACACACACACAGACCACACACATACACACACACACACACACACACACACACACACACACATACACACACACACACACACACACACACACATACACACACACACACACACACACACACACAGACCACACACATACACATCACACACACACACACACAGACCACACACATACACACACACACTACACACACACACACACACACACACATACACATCAAACACACACACACACACACACACACAGACCACACACATACACACACACACACATACACACACACACACACACACCAGCCGTGACCCTACTCAAAAGTACTGTAATTACACACAACTACGACTACACTGTCAACCCAGCTCAACCTCTGAAACCCCACATGTCAGTTGTCCTGTGGAGAAGATCTTTCGTGTGATTAAAGAGTATGAGCAGGCTGAGCAGTGTGTGTTGATGTGTGTGTGTGTGTGTGTGTGTGGTGTGTGTGTGTGTACGTGTGTCAGTGGTGTGTGGGTCCATTCAGGAGTGGCCCCCGCTCACTCAATATGTAAAATCCTTTGAAGGCATGAAAACTTCGAACTTCAGACATTAAATTAAGACAAAATTATACCCGACCTGCTTGTTTTACAAAATAATGCTTTTTGGTTAATGTAGCCTAACATTATTACATTATCCTTATTGAGCTATGTAGAACAGGAACAGAGACAGAAACCTTCCTAATTAAATCAGCCTACCCATAACATCACTTGTCAAATGCCGCACAAGCACAATGTGTTTAACTTTTACACCGCTGGCTGTGGGCTAACAGTTTAATGTGTGCTACACGTGGCCTTTGTGGATCATAAAATACTGGTAGGCAGACTGACTCACTGAGCTACCTGTCATTGGGTCTTGTGCCAACACTGAGCCTAGGCCAAAACAAACTGGTCCACTGCTCAGTGCGCATAAAGCAATCTATTGCTTAAAGTTTGGGAATTGATCTTGAAGTTACTTGGTTAGGCTAGGAGGGCTTACCAGTGCCGCATTTGTGACAAGCTTTGAAATGGCTTCACAAGAAGTGCACAGAACATAACCAGCACTGCTGTCATCTTCTTAAAGAACCTTATATCTTAGATACTTCCTATATTTCGCTTTTCCCTGAGGAGTCTTTTTTATTTTTAATTCTTCCTTCTCCAGCATCTCCATGTAGCACAATTAGTCAGCCCCGCACACCACTGGTGTGTGTGGGTGTGTGTGTCGTGTGTGTGTGTGTGTGTTTACCTTCTCCATTGGTGATACAGTGGACGGGATCTGTGGCTGATCATTCTCAGTCAGCCAGTTCCGTCGAGCAAGCTCCTCCCACTCCGCCTGCATCTTATCCCAGAACTCCGTATCCGACTGGAGAGAGAGGGAGAGAGAGAGGGAATGAGGGAGAGAGAGAGGGAATGAGGGAGAGGGGGCAGAAAAAGAGAGCGGAAGAGTGTGAGAGAGGGAGAGAGAGAGGGAATGAGGGAGAGGAAGGTGGTTCTCTCAATGGGGACGGACCTAATTAGACCTCTTAGAAGTTTCTAGACTCCGTGAGTCATGAGGGGAAGAGAGCAGTGAGCACAGAGCAATGGCCCAGAAGACACACACACACACACACACACACAGGCATACACACGCATGTACGAAGGCACATAGACACACACACACACACACACACACATACAGCATCCTCAGAGCCACTGTACTGCTGTGAGATTAATGAGTCGAGCTGTAACAAGCCTCACTAGGCCACCTCAAACCAGACCCAGAGGAGAAAGAAGGAGAGAGAGAGAGAGATAGAGAGAGAGAGAGAGAAAGGGAGAGATGGAGAGAGAGAAAGAGAGAATGGAGAATGAAGCTATCTTCTTCTTAGAGTGATGGATAGCAAGGCAGAGTTTGAGCGTGTCTGTGACAGCTAGAGAGAGAGAAAATGAGTGAATGAATGAGTGAGTGAGTGAGTGAGTGAGTGAGTGTGAGTAAGTGAATGAGTGAGTGTGAGTGAGTGAGTGTGAGTGAGTGAGTGAGTGAGTGAGAGAGAGAAAGTGAGTGTGTGTGTATATGTGTGCATGACAGAGAGAGAAAGAGTGAGTGAATGTGTGTGTGTCAGAGAGAGAGTGTGTGTGTGTATGTGTGTGTGTGAGAGAGAAAGAGGAATGAGAGAGAGATAGAGAGAGAGAGCGAGGAAGAGAGAAGAAATATCTTGCCACAGCTTCATTAGCTGTTCTCTGATGCAGTGAGAATCCCAACAGGAGCTGACAGCAGGTTCAACAACTGCCTGACTGCTATAGGGCCTGTGGATGCTGTGTGTGTGTGTGCGTGCATGAGTGCGTGTGTGTGTGCGTGCGTGTGTGTGTGCGAGTGTGTGCGTGCGTGCGTGTGCTGCATGACCTGGGGTTCTCTGAGGAGATGAGAGTAAAGCTGTAATTGGCAGGTGCTGCAGGTGGAACAAACAGCTCGTTAGCCACCCTGATAGCACCATGGGGGATGTGTGTGTGTGTGTGTGTGTGTCCAGCCCTCTCTGTTGTGTACCAGTTTACCAGTAGAACTTTGTAAAAAAAAGTATGTCTCTAAGTATTCAGGTTGATATGTATGTGAGTGTTAAGGCTGATGTGTGTTAGTGTTAAGGTTGATATGTGTGTTAGTGTTAAGGTTGATATGTGTGTTAGTGTTAAGGTTGATATGTGGGTTAGTGTTAAGGCGTTAAGGCTGATATGTGTGTTAGTTGGTGTTAAAGTATTAAATGTGTGTGTTAGTGTTAAGGTATATGTGTGTGTTAGTGTGTGTGTGTGTTGTGTGTATTGTGTGTGTTAGTGTTAAGGTGGATATGTGTGTTAGTGTGTGTGTGTGTGTGTGTGTGTGTTAGTGTTAAGGTGGATATGTGTGTGTTAGTGTGTGTGTGTGTGTTGTGTGTATTGTGTGTGTTAGTGTTAAGGTGGATATGTGTTAAGCCTGATATGTGAGCTAGTGTTAAAGGGATACTCCAGAGCAGTGGTTCTCAAATGGGGGTACGTGTACCCCTGGGGGTACGTGAAGGTACTGCAGGGGGTACGTGAAATTTAACCCGTAGAAGCAATTGACAAAGTGCGTCAAAAAACAGCCTTTATTGTGTGACAGAGCAGAAGTGGGTCTTTCTAAGGAGACCAGGCACTTGTCTGTACGTTAAAGTATGAAGATTAAAAAAATCCTGAAATGAAATTGCATCATATTTACAGTCTCTGCGTTCACCTGCGCACCCATTACTCTCGTTTGAATAACTCGCGAACCCGTGAACGCATAGATATGCCATGCAGGTTAGATGAAAGAGGAGACACAGAGCTATCATTTGATACCAAGTACATCCTTCTAGGTTATACAACAGACAAAGTGACAGCAAAATAATAATTTCATATAACTCGACTTACCTCACGTTTTTGTCTGTTTTTGTGGCAAAGCATGTTTTATAATCCAACGCTATTGTGTGTGTTTCTCTATGGCAAAGGATGTTCATAATCCGGTTTTGAGATCTAGCAAATTCCTGCATGGCATTCAATTCAAAGGCTCACATTGCATCCCAATTTGTTCGACAAAGAAACACCTTTTTGCCTTTGCTTTGTTTATGGCAGCACTTATGAGTAAAAAGTTGTAAGAGAATCATGAGTGCAGACAGGCACACACCGTAAACTTCGGGTCAAGTCCAGGTCAGATCAGTTCGTGTTCCAGATATGGAGCACAGAAAAGGTCATAAATAAAAAAATGGCTTTTATTTCTGTAAGGCGCACACCACATATGTCTGTAAATTGCTCAGCCCCAGAGAATCCCTCCACCGTGGCAATGATATTGCCAGATTCAGGACAGTCTGCCCTACACACATGCAATGCATGTAGAGCTATGAAGCTTGCTGTGGTGAGATACATGTCAAAATATAAGATTTTTTACTATACACTTTTTATATTTTAATTCTTTAAAAATCAAAATAAAATCAATGCTAGTACTAATACTAATAATTGATCAGCTGGAGACTTCGCTCACTGCCATGCACAACTGAAAGGCTGAGGGGAAGTCATTTGTTCCCTAGGGTTGAACTGTTCAATGCCTCACTAAAGGGAAGAGGAGAGAGACTTCTCTGCTTAGTCTGTCTGCCTCTCCACCCTCTCCATGTTTGAGTACTGACTGCCCACTACTGCTTTACTACTGTTTTACTACTGTTTTACTAATATCCACAGCCTAATGTTTTCACTACTGTTTTACTGCTACACTGTTTTTCATGCTATATTAGCACACATGATCAATGGCTGCGGTCAGGCTTCTGCTACAATACTGAATGAATGAATGGCTATAACCCTATTACCTCAACCTGTTCTTGCACTGACATAGTTTTTTTATATATTACCTTGTCTACATTATACTTTACTCTCCTATTTGTCCATATTATTTATGCTGGTCTCTAGACCTTATTCTTGCACTGTTGCACTGTTGGACTAATGTTGGACTACCTTTTGCACCTTCACCATGACACTCACTCCCTTTAGCACCTTACCAGTCCCGGCCCTGTCACTACAAGCGTCTTATGCTTGATCACCCTCAAGCACATTGGACTTTTTAAATGTAATTTATATAGTGTATTTAGTATTTAGTTTTGTTAGTTTTCTTATCTTTTACTGTCTTTATTGTACAGTGGAGTTTAGTTATATGTTTACACTTATACTTATGTTTACTATTTCTGCTGTAAGTGCATGTTGTGTGTGATGTCTGTATGCTACTGAAGTATCTATCTATCTATCTATCTATCTATCTGTCTATCTATCTATCTATCTATCTATCTATCTATCTAATACATGAAATGATGGCAGATCTGGATAGCCTAGACTAGCCTAGGAAAAAAGCAATATATAATATGTGTGTGTGGCACTTACAATGACCAGAATAAATCCTTATGAATAAAGGTAGTGAAAATGCCCTAAAAAAACTAAGGGTTAAAATATACATATATTTAAAAAGTAGAATCCATGTAAAAATACTTTAAAAAAAAAATATTCAATAAATATTTCAGGAAAATATAAGTTGTATGTGTATGTGTTTATTAGTTCCAAAGTTTAATAAATTAGACACTGATGGCACAGTGCTCTGTTTTAAGTCTTTTTCTCAACTAAAAATGCTTTAAGCTGGTTAGGGGGTATTGCGCTGAAAAATATTTCAGGGGGCAACACATCACTGAAAAAAGGTTGAGACCCACTGCTCCAGAGTAAAACCAACCTGATCAAAATATAATTACACTTCTGTGGTAGTGTCGTGAGGGTGCCTTCACACAAACCGAAGTATTGTAAATTCGTAAAATAAATGTACAGAGGGGTTATTACAAGACCTGTTTCTGAAGGAAGCACATTTTATGACTTTGTGTTCCAGTGGGCGGTATTTAGTGTTAAGGTATACAGCTGTGGAAAAAATTAAGAGACCACTGCACATTTTTCTTATGTCATCCTACGGTTGCTGAGTGACATTCAAATGAGTTGACGGTCATATTCAAATTTGCAGTGGTCTGTTAATTTTGAATATGACTGTCAACTTATTTGAATGTCACTCAGCAACCATAGGATGACATCAGAAAAATGTGCAGTGGTCTCTTAAAGCTGTATGTGTGTGTTAATGTTGAGGTATATGTGTGTGTTGCTGTTAAGGTTGTATGTGTGTGTTAATGTTGAGGTATATGTGTGTGTGTTGCTGTTAAGGTTTTATGTGTGTGTCAGTGTTGAGGTATACTGTACATGTACAGTATGTGTGTGTTGCTGTTAAGGTTGGAGTGTGTGTTGATGGGTGAGATATGTGTGTTGGTTGGGGCTGATGCCTCTGCTGTCCAGTAAGCGGGCAGCCTTTATGACTAATCTGTGATCGCAGCAGACTGAAGGAAAGTAAGCAGCTCTTGGTTTATGTAAGTCAGACAGATAATCATATCAAGAGCCGCTAACTCCACTGCTCTGTCCCAAAAATAAAAGCATCTGACAGACAGATTTAATCCCCGACTTCCTGCTGAGGATGTCTGTGTGTGTGTGAGAGAGAGAGAGAGAGTGTGTGTGTGTGTGTGTGTGTGTTTGTGTGTGTGTGTGTGTGTGTGTGTGTGTGCATGTGTGCGTGTGCGCATGTGTGCGTATGTGCGTAGTGTGTGTGTGTGATGTGTACTGAGTGACTGAGTATGTGTTTATGTGTGAGAGAGAGAGTGTGTGTGTGTGTATGTGTGTGTGTGAGAGTGTGTGAGAGTGTGTTTTGTGGGTGGGTATGGTGCTGTCACTCAGAGAGGGTTTGATATGGGCACCTCAGAGACACACACACACATACACACACACACAGAGTTGAACACATGCTCACACACACTACAGCACACTCACACATACACATATTAGAGTACACACAAAGAGCTGAGCAAGTAAGCACGCACACACACGCACACACACACACACACACACACACACACACACACACACACACACACACACACGAGAGCATTGATGAACTGTCAGGGACACAGAGGTGAGAGAAGACTACCTGCTGCTACGTAAGCACATCTGCCATTACTCATAAACTTTAACTCACGCATGCACACTGACTGACCTGCTCTCACACACACACCGTCCGCAGTTCACCGCAAAACATAAGAAAGGCAAAGTCACAAACAAAATGTGTTGGAAGAGACAAACTACCTCAAATCAGCTCAAGCCCCTTCTAAAGGAGCTTCCTCAACATAGGCTACACAAAGACACACAAAGCAGTTTGCTCACCTTACTCCTGCTGATTTACTTTAAGCAATCCTGGACGAGCCCCCGTGTTCATGATAATGACCCAGGCTCAGAGGGGAGCCCGATGTTCATGATACGACCAGGCTCAGAGGGAACCCGATGTTGTTAATGACCCCAGGCTCGTGGGGAGCCCCCGTGTTCATGATACGACCCAGGCTCGTAGGGAACCCCCGTGTTCATGATACGACCCAGGCTCGTAGGGAGCCCCCGTGTTCATGACACGACCCAGGCTCGTAGGGAACCCCCGTGTTTATGATACGACCCAGGCTCGTAGGGAGCCCCCGTGTTCATGATACGACCCAGGCTCGTAGGGAACCCCCGTGTTCATGATATGACCCAGGCTCGTAGGGAACCCCCGTGTTCATGATACGACCCAGGCTCGTAGGGAGCAAACAAGAAAGGGACGGCAATAACAGATGAAACTTCAACACAGTTATTGACTAATAGAAAATGAGGGCCAGTTGTGGTAATGCTTTTGCGCCCACTTCAGGTGTATTTGTTTCGTAACATGCGTGTAAAATCATTGCAAGGTATGTACAAACAGGCCGTATTGAGGTCAAAGCGCAGACTGCCTCTCGCGGGAGCTGAAATTGGCAAACTACGCTTTTCTGTGTCATGCATATGCATTCATGGGAGGATTCAGGGGAAAGTGGGAGTTTAGCGTAAAAAAATGGGAGGGGAAGCGCAAAGAGCGCGGTATGTACAAAAACTGCTTGTGAAAGCGCACGTCTATTCTGCCCCTAAAAACTTCCGCCTTGTAAAAGCAGGTGTTAATCCAAATTGCAGTTAAATGCGACAAAAAGAGAACCTTTCAAAGTCAACAGAATCGCTATTTAGAGCACCAGTTTTGTGTCTTTATACTATATCAAAAGCAACCTTAACTTTCGTTGGCCTTTCGAATGTCTTACTTTCACTTTCACGTCATTCACTTAAACTTTCCTACTTGCCAGATTTGACCAATCTTCCATAGCCTACATTCACAAGTAGTTTGAGTAGAACTACTGATCTTCATTATCTCCCTGCACAAAATCTGTGTGTGTGTTAATGTTGGTTAGAGTGTCTGGATGTGTAGGGGTGAGCAAAAGTGTGTGTGTGTGTGTGTGTGTGTGTCAGTGAGTACAAGAGTCAGAGAGTGAAGTGAGGCTGATGGTCAGGCCTATATAGTCCAGGCCCACTGCAGGTGTGGCCATTACAAATGAACAACCCTACAGTCTCCCCACAGTCAACGCACAGGCCTCTACATAGACAACAGGGGTAGCAGAGAGTCGTCACACATGCATGCACACACACACTCTCTCTCTCTCTCTCTCTCTCTCTCTCTCTCTCTCTCTCTCTCTCTCATACACACACACACAGTTAAAATATGGACACTGGACTATGCATTCAGTTTGTATCAAAGATCTTAGAGTCTTAGAATCTTTGGTTCATTTTGAATTGAAC
>NC_063197.1:30697814-30707814 GCF_017589495.1 Alosa alosa | reverse complement strand
TGTGTGTCTCTCTGTGTGTGTGTGTGTGTGTGTGTGTGTGTGTGTGTGTGTTGTGGCGCTTATGCGTTACAAGTGTGTGTGTGTGTTTGTGTGCGTGCGTGCGTGTGTGCAAGTGTGTGCGTGTGTGTGTGTGTGTGTGTGTGTGTGTGTGTGTGTGTGTGTGTGTGTGTGTGTGTGTTTGTGTGCGCGCATGCGTGCAAGTGTGTGTGTGTGTGTTTGTGTGCGTGCATGCGTGCAAGTGTGTGTGTGTGTGTTTTGTGTGCGTGCAAGTGTGTGTGTGTGTGTTTGTGTGCGTGCGTGCGTGCGTGCGTGCAAGTGTGTGCGTGTGTGGGTGTGTGCTTTACCTCCACTGCTGCTTTGGCTCTCTCAAACTCTTCCTCCAGTGACTGGTTTCTGGACAGAAGAGCGCTGCCCCATCGCTGCTCTTTACCCAGACGACCCTGTAGTGAACACACACACACACACACACACACACACACACACACACACACACACACACACACACACACACACGAGTCATGAGGTCTTCTCCTTGTGAAAGCCCAGGGTACTCTCTCAGCCATACCCATCCCAAGACTCGTACACACACACAGACACACAAAACACACACACACACACACACACACACACACACACACACACACACAGACTCTCTATTTCTCTCTTTCTTTCTTTCTATCTCTTATTTATATACACACTCACAAACCCATACACACACAAACTAACTGTTACACTCTTACATACACACACAAACTAACTCATACACTCTTACATACACACACAAACTAACTCATACACTCTTACATACACACACAAACTAACTCATACACTCTTACATACACACACAAACTAACTCATACACTCTTACATAAACACACAAACTAACTCATTCACTCTTGCATACACACACAAACTAACTAACTCATACACTCTTACATACACACACAAACTAACTCATACACTCTTACATACACACACACTAACCGTTACACTCTTACATACACACACAAACTAACTAACTGTTACACTCTTACATAAACACACAAACTAACTAACCATTACACTCTTACATAAACACACAAACTAACTCATACACTCTTACATACACACACACTAACCGTTACACTCTTACATACACACACAAACTAACTAACTGTTACACACTTACATAAACACACAAACCGTTACACTCTTACATACACACACAAACTAACTAACTGTTACACTTACATAAACACACAAACTAACTCATACACTCTTACATAAACACACAAACTAACTAACCGTTACACTCTTACATAAACACACAAACTAAATCATACACTCTTACATACACACACAAACTAACTCATACACTCTTACATAAACACAAAAACTAACTCATACACTCTTAGATACACACACAAAGTAACTCCTCCATATCCATCCATAGATGTATAGATAGGTACGCTCACAATCTTGTATCCCCAGGTTGTGTAAGAGCATATTGATTCAACCTCTCTCTCTCTCACACACAGACACACACACATATAGTACACACACACACACACACCCACATAGACACAACCTGCTCGCTTTCACTATTCCTCTATAACACATACACATACATACATACATATATACCGACAAATATATTCACACACTTATACCACACTCATACATTTTTTGAATTTCCCCTTGGGGATCAATAAAGTATCTATCTATCAATCTATCTATCTATCTATCTATCTATCTATCTATCTATAAGTATATATATAAGTATATATACTTTTTTGATCCCGTGAGGGAAATTTGGTCTCTGCATTTAACCCAATCGGTGAATTAGTGAAACACAAACAGCACACAGTGAGGTGAAGCACACACTAATCCCGGCGCAGTGAGCTGCCTGCTACAACGGCGGCACTCGGGGAGCAGTGAGGGGTTAGGTGCCTTGCTCAAGGGCACTTCAGCCGCGGCCCACTGGTCGGGGCTCGAACCAGCAACCCTCCGGTTACACCAGAGTGCTAACCAGTGGCTATCAGATCTATCTCATTCTAACTCTTTAATGCCTACTAACACTTTAACTCTATGCCAACTAACTCTCTAACCCCACTGAACACACACACACACACACACACACACACACACACACACACACACACACACACACACCCTCTCTCCCCTACTCCTTGATAAGTGTATATCTAGGTGAGTGTCATTTCTCTCTCATGAATAGTTTGGGAAAGATCACACACACACGCACCTACAAATACACACTGACACTTATGCAGGCACATTCACATACACACACACAGACACACACAGACACACACACACACACACACAGCCCAGTAGGAGCGAGAGCAGATCTCTGATGCTAATCAGCAACGACGGCTTCAAGGGGTGAGTAATCGATGGCCAATCAGACTAAGCAGAGAGCAGCGTGTGCTAGCTACAGGAGTCCACGCTGAAACACTCTGGAAAGGCTGCCTGACACACACACACACACACACACACACACACACTCAATCAACCTGACATGGCTGGACAGCAACACAGTTACTTATTGCTTTAAACCAGAGTGATCAGACTCTAACACTCTAACTTCATCTCACACTCTAACATTCTACCCCCAACATTCTTACTCCAAGTAACACTCTAACCACAATTTACACTGTAACTAAAACTCTAACTCTCTAACACCAACTAACACTCTAACTCTTTACATAATGCCACCTAACTAAGGATGCACGATATATCGGCGGCTGATATATTATTGGCCGATAAGTGAAAAAATGAAAATATTATTATCGGTCCGATATTTTAAAGTCCTAATTTAGGCCTATGTAAGGTCCGTCTGGCTACACTGAGCTACTTGAGCTTGGTTGGCTATACTTTTTCCTCAATATAATGTCAGCTGTGTGGAATGTATTTCACCACTCTAACAAAAATCTGTGGATATGCTCATTTGGGAATCTGTGCATCTCAAGATCCTCTTGTGAATGATCCGCCATTTAACCCATTACCAGAGCGGAGCTCAGCCCTATCTAGAGTCGTCTTGTGCTGATGTGTTTGCACTTTACCGCGCTGGTCGGGGAAACAAATAAACACACTTGTTAGTGGGACGATTACATAAGTAGGCCTAGTTCTCTAAGTTGTGTTTTAGTATTATATTTGCATTACTTTAGCTTGGGTTTTGTATTATTACCTAGAAATATGCTAACCATTCCTGCTTCAGTTCCAGACAGGTCATCATAATAAGTTATTAAAACCTTGGGGCTAACCCCTTTCATTTCTGCTGCAGCAGGTTGTTAACAGAGTAGACGGACATAAGATACAGTCTGAGGAGTTGCAGCTTTATTCAGTTCCCCGCAGTTGAAACTAAACCTAAGTTTCTCTCACAAACTCTGATTTGGTCGCTATACTGTAGCTTATTCTCAGCTGAGCCGTTTATGAGTGTTTAGTCCTAAATGAAAACGATTCATAATCTCTAGCCACTCACTCGCAATTCACTGACGTCAGGTTCACTTAAAGGAGCCACACATACTGTAGGCCTAGGGCTACTGTTACGTTGACTGGCTGTACCATTGAGGACTATTATGAGTTCTGTCCATCATTTGGTGGTAGGTAAAATTACTGCAATAAAATTATGCTTATTAAATGCTTTCCCCAAATCACTTTTCACAACTTTGTTTTTAAGAGTAATATTATCGGTTATCGTATCGGTATCGGCCACAACAAACCAATAAATATCGGTTATCGTTGTCGGCCCTAAAATTCCATATCGGTGCATCTCTACACCTAACCCTCTATTGCATGAATTATCACCTATACTTTGAAAAAATGTTTTAAAGTACTTTTCTTACTTAAAATGGATCAAATAAAGGAATCTTTTTAAAATATATATATATATATTTTTTTTAAAGGTTGGTAATTTGTTGCCATATGGCAACAATGCGCAATCGTGGAAAATGCTGTCAAATCCAATTTTTCTTTAAAAACGTATTTTTATTTCATTACAAATCTTTTAGAAATTAACTAAATTAAGCTTGCATTAGTTATGCTCTAATGCATCTAGTTATAAACCTAACATAATACAAATTCAACTGTATTTTGGGCAATAAAGTGATAATGTCATGGTAATATTGTCATAGTGTAGTCCGCCTTGGAAAATAAATAGCCTTCCTGTAGGGACATAAAGTAATTGTTTTGATCAAAACCAATGTTTATATTAAATAATGTCATCATTTAGATGACTTTATTTCATTAAGATGACTTTCAATTTCCAAATTCATAGGGTTATATTGCAGTCAGAGGACATATTCAACTGTAGTGAGACCACATAGTCACAGAGCCCTGCCCCTCAGAAAGTGTGCCAATCCATGCCATACACACAGAGAGACATAGGTATCCTTCACATATCCCCCTGACAGCCTGTCCCTACCCTGTAAAGCCATGCCTCATCCATATTTAGGGTCACACACACAAGGGTCAACGTAACGTAGGGGTCTCCGGCTGTGGGTCATACTACAGGCTCACACTGCATGCCTTGGATGGCTCCACAGCAAGCCAGCCCACTTCTTACACCATTTATAGTGAGAGGAGAGAAGGGTCACCCCATTTGCCCTTGAACTTTGGGCCTCTGAAGTGTTAAAACTGTAGCTAAAGAGACAGGATGGGTGACTGCAGCCTCTATCTGCTACACATATAAATGTTTTTCTCCTCATTGCTGGATTATAGCTAATCCTGACAGTTCTTTGGTGGAAGAGCCAACAATGTGCTTTTATCTTTCCCAAAATCCCAAAAAAAAAAATGATTTAGAAAACAGCATGTCTAGTTGACTGTGCATTGAACAATAACACAAAAATACATATTTACCGCCTCCAGTCACTATACTGTCTGAACCTCATTCCATAGATAATTTGCAAATTGGTAAACATTTACAATATCCTAAAAGACTCCAACATTTCTGAAATTACAAATAAAAGTGTAAATAATGTTTTTATTTTACTTCAAAATATTGTCAAAAGTTGTATATATTCCCAGAGTATCCTAGTGCAATGCAGTCCTATTGTAATCCTATGATACCATTCATTTGAATAGACACAAAAAGGTCTGTATTTGCATACTGTTGCCATATGGCAACAATTATATTTTGCCAATTTACAAAAAACTCATTATATATAAACTTGTTTTAATGATACATTGTTCATGTTTACATAGTCCAGATAGTGTTTTATTTTCAAAGAAATTATGCATAAATTCAGAATTTTGACCATCAGCGGACAGGTAGTGGTGGTCACAGAGGTACCTCTCTGTAGAAATAGGAAGTACTAACAATGTATCCTCATCATGTGACCTAACAATTATTTTTTTTATACCAAAACGAAAATCCCCTTTTTCACATATGAATAGTAAAATATAGGTTTTGTGTTACTGCCAATTAGAAACACTAAGATAAATTAATCAGTGCCATATGGCAACAACATGCAATATTAACACCCTAACCCCAGCTAACTCTCCCATCTAACTCTATGCCAACTAATACTCTAACCCCAACGAACACTCTAACTAACACTCTTGCTAACTCTCTAACCCCAAGTAATACTCTAATCCCAACTAACACTCCAACTAACACTCTAATCCCAACTAACACTCTAAGGGCCCTATCATGACATTCTAAAGTGCATCGGTCACTCATCAAAAGTCTATTCAAATTTAGTAGGATGTCCAGTTCACATTGGGAGGGGTTTAGATTTATCAAACATGGAGTGCATGGCGCAACAAGGTGTTCCTAGAGTTTTTAATCAGTCATATGGGTGTGTTTGGGCGAACATCATTTTAAACCAATGAGAATGACATCTGTCATTCCTTTAACGGCAAGAAAGCGCAATATGTCAAATAAATGCATCGGTATTTTGGCATTCAACGGGCGATTTGAAGGAGGCTGCTTTAGAGACCATTATGGAATAGTCATTCTTAAACCATGCTTTTACTAAAACCTAGCATAGCCTTCAATGATTTGCAACCGTCTATTATTTGAACTCATTGGCAAAGTGAAACTAACTTCACCAAGGAGTCAGTCAATGACAAGACAGTTATATGCAGTTACTTTCACTATTGACTGACAATGGGTTACCATTGAAAAACATAGGCTGGAAAAGCAACACTTACCCTAATATTGCTCAAATGACTGAATAAAACAACATTTATCCTGCAGAGGAGTTGCTTTATATCTCGTGACAGTGCGTGTCTTCAGCTGTGCTCCATACGTGTCTCGCCTCTCCCCTAATCACTTTTAACCGCCATTACTAATTTGCAAATGATGGTGAATAACTACTCATCATGAGATGTACAGTATTTCGTAATATCTTTATTCTAATTATGTTTCCCATTGTAATCGTTGGTGTGCGTTCATGAATGATAGAAGGATGGTGCGTGCACCTGCCAATATGACTATTGACATGTGCTCTTAAAATAGCATATGAACAACTCACCATTGACTTCTGACCAGGTTTAGGTGGTGTATGATAGCGATTTTAGACAACGGCTTGTGGCCCCTCCCTAGGTTGTTAATTGCCACACCCCTGGGTGCAATGTTTAAAAATAAACGGCAAAAAATAATCAATTAAACTTTGCGCGGGTGGAAAACGAACTTTACGCCATGCGCTGGTGCCCAAAATACAACCCTAACACTCCAACTAACACTCCAACTAACACTCCAACTAACACTCTAACTAACACTCTAACTAACACTCCAACTAACACTCTAACTAACTCTCTAATCCTAAAACTCTAACTAACACTCTAACTAACACTCTAATCCTAACTAACACTCTAACTAACTCTCTAATCCTAAGACTCTAACTAACACTCTAATCCTAACTAACTCTCTAATCCTAACACTCTAATTAACACTCTAATCCTAACTAACACTCTAACTTATATTTGAACACTAACATCGAGTCTCTACAACGCTTCTTCCTTCTTTCCTGCACACACACAGAGCTGTCTAACACAGCTGTCTAACAACACAGGCTCACTCACTCACACACGTACAATGGGAGGCAGGGGAAGTGTAAGCCCATGCCTCGGTGTGTGTGCGTGTGTGTATGTGTATGAAGTGTGTGTGTGTGGTATGTGTGTGTGTGTGTGTGTGTGTGTGTGTGTGTGTGTGTGTAAGTCAATGCCCCTGTGCTGACAGAAGCTTTGTGAGACTCTCTGGTGACAAATTTGGCGTTTGGTTTTCCTGTCCATGCAGTCAGAAGCCAGCCAAGTGGAGAATTCAAAAGGACACACACACACACACACACAGACACATGCACACACACACACGCACACACACACACACACACACACATACACACACACACACACACACACACACACACACACACACACACACACACACACACACACACACACATGCACACACACACACAGACACATGCACACACACACACACACACACAGAGACACATGCACACACACACTCCACACTCCATTCCGCCCTTCCCCCCCTCCCCCCAACTATACGAGACGGGACCCAAGCCGTGCATCATTTATCAGCTCCTCATCCAACAAGCAACGGTAGCATTACCACATGGGTCAGCAGTGTGTGTGTGTGAGTGTGTGTGTGTGTGTGTGTGTGTGTGTGTGTGTGTGTGTGTATGTGTGTGTGTGTGTGTGCAATATGTGTGTCTATGTGTGTGTGAGAGAGAGAGTATTTTCTAGTGTCTGCGTGTGTGTTCGAGGTGTGTGTATTTTGAGCCTGTGTGTGTTCGAGAGGGTGAGTGACTGTGTGTGTGTGTGTGTGTGTGTGTGTGTGTGTGTGTGTGTGTGTGTGTGTGCAATATGTGTCTCTATGTGTGTGTGAGAGAGAGAGTATTTTCTAGTGTCTGCGTGTGTGTTCGAGGTGTGTGTATTTTGAGCCTGTGTGTGTGTGTGTGTGTGTGTGTGTGTGTGTGCAATATGTGTGTCTATGTGTGTGAGAGAGAGAGTATTTTCTAGTGTCTGCGTGTGTGTTCAAGGTGTGTGTATTTTGAGCCTGTGTGTGTTCGAGAGGGTGAGTGACTGTGTGTGTGTGTGTGTGTGTGTGTGTGTGTGTGTGTGTGTCGCAAGCGATGCAAGGCATGCATGCGTCGCGTCGCGTCGTCGCGATGTGTGTGTGTGTGTGTGTGCGATCATAAGTTATTGTAACTGTTTTTGTACTAATAATTTTCAATCACAAGACCTTATAGCAATGGCTGCTGTATCATTACATGAATAAAATGTGTTTATTCCAAACCAAACGAGTCTCAGTTTACTTGGAGCTTACAATTTTAACATGTTTTATAATAATTCTAAAATTTCCCTCGGGATGAATAAAGTATCTACCATATCTATCTATCTAATGAGTCTAAACTGTTTCATACCTGTCTATGATATTTTATACTGGTGTTTACATGCATATAGTATACTTCACTTAAAGGAGAATTCCGGTGTGATATTGACCTAAAGTGTGTTTAAACATGATACCGAGTGTGAACGTATGTCTCATAGCCCACCTCGGCTTGTCCCCTGCACTCCAAAATCTGGGCTTAGTTAGCCGATGCTACCCAACAGCTTTTTCAATGGTGGTGCTTCAGCATCGGGCTAGCCATGCAAATAAATCACTGTTTTACACCATTTACGAGGCTCAATGTATCTCCACACTTCATTGGTAGACTTCCGAGGGCCCTGACATTTAAAACAAGACATTGAAAACTTTGAAAAAGCACTGGTAGTTTACTTACAAGACGATTTATACAGACAGTATCTTCACGAAGTTTAGCGTTTGCAGCCATCTTAAATTTAGTCACGATAAGTCGTGCGACGAGTATGAATGAACAGGTATGATAAGGGATCAGATTCCAAAAATAATTCTGTGGAAATGCATGGATTCCAGTTGCTTTCAGTAGCAGCAACTGGAATCCATGCAATTCCACTGAATTATTACTAACAAAGTTCTCAATGTCTCGTTTTAAATGTCAGGGCCCTCGGAAGTCTACCAATTAAGTGTGGAGAAACATTGAGCCTCGTAAATGGTGTAAAACAGTGAGCACAAGCCGAGATGGGCTATGAGACATACGTTCACACTCGGTATCATGTTTCAACACACTTTAGGTCAATATCACACCGGAATTCTCCTTTAAAGCAAAGACCTGCTCTATTTTTAATATTCCATCTTGTGAATTTGTTCAACTGTACCAGGACTGTGACCAGGGGGTGTAGTTATACATAGGCGATGATGGTCAGTGATATAATGCTTTATGCAACGTGACCTGAGATTCTCAGCCCTGAATGATATAATCTGGCATAACCATTAGTTATAATACATGAAGCAACAGCTCATAATCATAATCCATCATGAACCTGTGTGTGTGTGTGTGTGTGTGTGTGTGTGTGTGTGTGTGTGTGTGTGTGTGTGTGTGTGTGTGCGCATGTTTGTGTTTGTGGGACATTGAGTATATGATGTATCTTTTAGCGTCTGGGCATTTAGGTGCAGGGCCTGTGTGTGTGCATGTATGTGTGTGTGTGTGTGCTATGGCATGCCGTAAACACAGGGCACAGGTGAGCTTTCGTGTGTGCGTGTGTGTGTGTGAGTATGTGCTACGGCGTAAACACAGAGCAGAGATGAGCTTACATGTCTTCCACTAACAAGTTGCCTGTGGAGCTGCAATGAGAGAAGTCTGGGAGTTAACACAAGATGACATCACACACACACACACACACACACACACACACACACACACACACACACACACAAATACAGGGGAGTAGGAGCAGGTTGTGTGTGTGTGTGTGTGTGTGTGTGTGTGTGTGTGTGTGTGTGTGTGTGTGTTTGACCTACCTGAGGAGCAGGTGTAGCCTCTGCCTCAGCTTTGTTGTTGGAGTCCAGTTGGGATTTGGTGTCCAACTGGGCCTTATTGTCTACAGACCTGCATACAACACACACACACATGGGGCGTGAGTGCCGGTGTGTGTGCCTGCATCTGTGTGT
>NC_063197.1:30687814-30690314 GCF_017589495.1 Alosa alosa | reverse complement strand
TTCTGAGATCTGAACACACGCACACACACACACACACACATACACAAACACTCCTACGGGGGCGGGGCTGTGATGGAGCACGTTAAGTAGACGGCAGCGTTAAGTAGGACGGCCAATCAGAAAGCTGGAGGAGCTCAGAGATCCCAATTAAAAGTGTACAGGATATCACACACACACACACACACACAGACACACACACACACATACACACACAGCCTTCCTGTGTGTAGCCGCTGAGACTGATGGAAGTTCACTCAAATCACTCAAAGACACACACACACACACACACACACACACACACACACACACACACACACACACACACACACTCGAGCAGTGGTCGGATCATTATTCATCCTCTCAAATAGTGGTGGAGTAGGGGGATTGTTAGAGTGGAGTAGGGGGATTGTTAGAGTGGAGTAGGGGGATTGTTAGGGTGGAGATATTTAGGGTGGAGGAAGAGTGAAGTTAAGAGATAGTTAGGGTGGAGTATGGGGATAGTTAGGGTGGAGGAAGGGGATAGTTAGGGTGGAGGAAGGGGAAAGTTAGGGTGGAGTAGGGGGATAGTTAGGGTGGAGGAAGGGAATAGTTAGGGTGGAGTAGGGGGATAGTTAGGGTGGAGTAGGGGGATAGTTAGAGTAGGGGGATAGTTAGGGTGGAGGAAGGGGATAGTTAGGGTGGAGTATGGGGATAGTTAGGGTGGAGTAGGGGGATAGTTAAGGTGGAGGAAGGGTGGCCTTATGGAATAAATTTGCTACTACTTGTTAAAGGAGAATTCCGGTGTGATATTGACCTAAAGTGTATTGAAACATGATACCGAGTGTGAACGTATGTCTCATAGCCCATCTCGGCTTGTCCCCTGCACTCCAAAATCTGGCGCTAGTTAGCCGATGCTACCAACAGCTTTTTCAATAGTGGTGCTTCGGCATCGGGCTAGCCATGCAAATAAATCACTGTTTTACACCCATTTACTTAGGCTCAATGTATCTCCACACTTCATTGGTAGACTTCTCGAGGGCCCTGACATTTAAAACGAGACATTGAGAACTTTGAAAAGCACTGGTAGTTTACTTACAAGACGATTTATACAGACAGTATCTTCAATGGTTTACGGTTCACCGGGCATCTTGAATTTAGTCAAGTCGAAAGCAAATCCAGTATGAATGAACAGGTATGATAAGGGATCAGATTCCAAAAATAATTCCGTGGAAATGCATGGATTCCAGTTTCTTCCAGAAGCAGCAGCTGGAATACCGAGCCAGATTTTGGAGTGCAGGGGACAAGCCGAGATGGGCTATGAGACATACGTTCACACTCGGTATCATGTTTCAATACACTTTAGGTCAATATCACATCGGAATTCTCCTTTAATGAGACAAAGTCACATTAGGAGTATTTAAACAGATTGAAATCAGTGCTAAAGTATGCTCGAGTTTGCTCTTCATAGCAAACACTGCATCCTAAAAGGTTGGAATCAGTGCTAGAGTACGCTCTTCATAGCAAACACCGCTTCCTAAAAGGTTGGAATCAGTGCTAGAGTACGCTCTTCATAGCAAAAGTTGCTTTCTAAAGGGTTGGAATCAGTACTAAAGTACGCTCTTCATAGCAAACACTGCATCCTAAAAGGTTGAAATCAGTGCTAGAGTGTGCTCTTAATAGTAAACGCTGCTTCCTAAAATGTTGAAATCAGGGCTAGATGATGCAGCTGTTGCCTCCAGGCAGGAGGCGCATGGACCACTGAGGGCAGACAGGGCCTGGCGGGGAGCGTTCTTACGTAAGGGGTTGTGTAAGGCAGCTGCCCTGTCTGTGGCAGACCGCCTGTGATCATACAAAGCCATGGGCCCTGTTTGAAAGGACGGGTATTCTGCTAAACCAGTGGTCACCAACTTTTTTGAGGCCAAGATCCCTAACCTCACCCTGAACAAAGGCAAGATCTACCTTGAAGCGTCAAAAGAAAATCAAAGCTAAAATACTTCCAATTTAAGGCCTTTTATTTAGGCAAATGTATCAGGTCAAAAATATCACCAAAGTTGTCAAAGGACCTCATTACCCATACATCTACTGCAATTTAAGCATGTGAAAACAGGCACTCGGTCGTTGTTTCAAAATCCAGCACTAAATTAAACACAGCAACGATAGTCTGTAGAGTAGCCTTACGTTTGATGAAGGGATTTCCTTAATGTTAAATAATAATTTGGCCCTTGCTGCTAAAACGATGCACAAATTATTAGCCAATTATTTTGTTCATATTCACCCAGACTTGTGACATTATAGGTTTCTGCATATTAGGTTTACCGTTGGAACAAAATAAGCCCAGAGAGTTCATTGATATGTAGGCCTATTTCATTCTTGTAGGCTATATGAGAAAAGACCAAGAGTGTCTTAAGCACGATTTTATTTTATTTCGGTATTGTCTCACCTCAACAAGGCTACAGCTCCTTGAAAACAATCAGACATAACTCTATAAAATCTATAAAGTCTACAAAGTATTTTTATGTTG
>NC_063197.1:30660314-30672814 GCF_017589495.1 Alosa alosa | reverse complement strand
CGCTCCAGCTGCGATATCACAACACATGATTAGCACGATGTATTGACAACATTCCACATCCACTTAAACTTTCGTACTTGCTAAATTTGACCAGAGATTCGATCTTCCATGCACAAGTAGTTTCAGTAGAACTACTGCTCTTCATTATCTTCCTGCTTGTTGACATCTTACCATGTATTGTATTATTTCATGATCGCTAAACGTTTGATTCCCTTTTAGTGTTGTCATCAGCACTCATTCAATCCGCGCAGAGATTAAAGTGTGTGGTTCAGTTGTGAACATTCGCAAATTGGGGTAGGGGGCGGAGAAAGGTGCTGATTATCCAATGAATTGGGGTAGGGGGCGGAAAAATGCGCTGATTACCCAATGAACTGCTGGCAAATTGGGGTAGGGGGCGGAAAAAGGCGCTGATTACCCAATGAACTGCTGGCAAATTGGGGTAGGGGGCGGAAAAAGGCGCTGACCTAATGAACTGCAGGTTTGATAAATACCACGTACACTGAAGAATTACAGCGTGCGCTTTCTGCAGATTGGCCATGGCACTGATAACGTTACGTGTGTGTGTGTGTGTGTGTGTGTGCGCGTGTGTGTGTGTGTGTGTGTGTTTCTGCGGGTTGGCGATGGCGCTCATAACGCTATGTTCGGGCCCAGTGTGTCATTCTGGTGACACACCTTTATGGATGAGGCGAGTCGTTCCTGCCGTGACTTTAGTTTGCCATCAAATCTGGCGGAGTGTGTTATGAATGTGCCTCTCCCCCACCAGACACAGGATTGGGTGCTCACACACACGCTGAGCTCCACACACACACACACACACACACACACACACACACACACACACACACACACACACACACACTGTCTGCTGTAGAGGGCTGTAATGTAAATTGTTAGGAGGAGAAAAACGTCTCCAGTACTGCCATTTCCAATCAGCTCTCTTGCCAATGGCAGCCTCACACACACAAACAGACACTAAGATAAATGGCTAGGGAGAACAATGTCGACACACACATCCACACACACACACACACACAAGATGAAGGCAGAAGATTTGCTTTTTCCTTCCCTGTTGTGAGATGTCACCTTCACGTGGCCTTCCATTCGCCTGGTTCTACAATTTTACATTTACATTTATTCATTTGGCAGATGCCTTTATCCCCGAAGCCATTTACTAGATAATAAATAGCATTCAAGCTACATGCAGAGGAGACCTTAGGTAACAATAAATACCACTACAATAAATATTGCTATGTAGAGGAGACCTTATGTAACAATAAATACTACTATTCAGAGGAGACAGAGGAGTCCTTAGGTAACAATAAATACTACTACAATAAATACTAATATTCAGAGGAGACCTTATGTAACAATAAATACTACTATTAAGAGGAGTCCTTAGGTAACAATAAATACCACTATTCAGAGAAGACCTTATGTAACAATAAATACCACTACAATAAATACTGCTATGTAAATGAGACCTTAGGTAACAATAAATACTACTATTCAGAGGAGTCCTTAGGTAACAATAAATACCACTACAATAAATACTACTATTTAGAGGAGACCTTATGTAACAATAAATACTACTATTCAGAGGGACCTAGGCAACAATAAATATCCTACTATTTAGAGGAGACCTTATGTAACAATAAATACTATTCAGAGGATGGGAGTGTAAGAGTGTTAGTACAAGTCAAGTGTATCAAATGAGATAGTGGGGGAGGAGGTGAAGGCAGAAGGAAGGAGGAAGGGAAGTGTATCAAAAGTGCATGGATTGTTTGCTGTATGAGTGTGTGTGTGTGTGTGTGTGTGTCTATTTGTGTGTGTGTGTGTGTGTGTGTGTTTGTGTGTATATACACACACCGAGCCATCTGTGTGAGATAAAAGCAGTCTACCATCTTGCTCTCTCTTCCCCCTCTCCCTTTAAACAAGCATCTACCATCTACCTCTCTCTGTTTATCTTTTTGTCTCCTTTATCAGAGGCTGTTTCACTGGACTTTCATGTCCCATTCACATTGCCTGAGCGCGCGCGCACACACACACACACACACACACACACACACACACACGCACACACACACACACACACACACACACACACACACACAGGCACAGATGTGGTCTGGTCAATACTCAACAGCAGCTCAGGACTTCCCTCCCAGCTCTTTATACACTCATACACTATACCATGCTGGAAGGAGACCTCAGGGAGGTTGAGAGCATCTCTCCCCCAATGGCACTGCATGGAGCTCAGGGACCATCTCTCCCCCAGTGGCACTGCATGGAACTCAGGGAGGCTGTGAGCATCTCTCCCCCAATGGCACTGCATGGAACTCAGGGACCATCTCTCCCCTAATGGCACTGCATGTGCATCTGAGGAGGTTCCATGTCCTGCCACTGACCCAATAGGGTGGACACAGAATCTCTTCTCTCCTGCCCCCTGCAGTAGAAGCCTGAAAGGAGAGAGAGTTGCCTACTGCATTCTCCTCTGATCTTAGGATAACTGTTACATCGTAAACATGACTGTGGACACTGTGGACCTTGGAACAGGACTGAGACACTGAAGATGTTCTACAGCTGATTCAACAGTGACTCTACAGGAAACCACAGATGACCCATCTACACTCTCCTCTCTCCTCCTCTTCTCCTCTCTCCTCCTCTTCTTCTCTCTCCTCCTCTCTCTCCCCTTTTCTGTTCTCTGCTCTTCTTTCCTCCTCTCTTTGCCTCTCATCTCTTCTCCTCTCCTCTCTCCTCCTTTCTTGTCTCCTCTTCTCTTGTCTCCTCCTCTCTCTGCCTCTCACCTCTCTCCTCCTCTCATCTTTTCTCTCTCATATTCTCCTTATCTCTGTTCTTCTACTCTCCTCCTCTCTTCTCTCCTCCTCTTTCCCTCTTTCTTCTCTACTCCTCTCCTCTCCTCTCCTCTCTCTGCCTCTCTCCTCTCCTCTCCTATCCTCTCTACTTCTCTCCACTTCTCTTCTCTCCTCCTCTCTGCCTCTCTGCCTCTCCTCTTCTCTTCTCTTCTCTCCTCTCCTCTCTCTGCCTCTCTCCTCTCCTCTCCTATCTTCTCTACTTCTCTCCACTTCTCTCCTCCTCTCTCTGCCTCTCACCTCTCCTCTCCTCTTCTCTCCACTTCTCTCCTCTCTCTGCCTCTCCTCCTCTCTCCTCCTCTCCTCTCTTCCTCTCTTCTCTCCTCTGTCTGTTTATATCAGCTGCTGAGCTGCTGAGAGTGACTCAGCAGTTTTCTTACAGAAAGAAGATGGCTGCCCCTTATCTCAGTGGTCAGCCACTCGGAGGATTCTGCTACTCTCTGGCAGGATGAATAAACGCCTTCTATTCACAGATTCACAGACCGTGTTCTGGTCGTCACGGCGCTGGCCATTGTTACAGACTCGTTAATTTCAGACACCCAGTTTGCATTAGCCAATGAAAATGACCCGGCTGATTAGGTCATTCACATTTATCGTCCATGTAATTCATCAGTGCAGGGCCTGATATGAACTTGATACCAAGTTTGGTTGATTTTGAGCATCACAGTTTCGAGGAAGAGGTTATAGGTAAGGAATAAGGAAATTGTTGGAAAACTGTCATTTGTGTGTCTGTGTGTGTGTGTGTGTGTGTGTGTGTGTGTGTGTGTGTGTGTGTGTCTGTGTGTGTGTGTCTGTGTGTCTGTGTGTGTGTGTGTGTATGTGTGTGTGTGTGTGTGTGTGTGTGTGTGTGTGTGTGTGTGTGAGAGAGAGTTGAGAGATGTTTTTCATGAGATTTCTTTTTGTCGTATTTTTGCCAAGGACACATATCTGACTCCCCACTAAAATACAAGTTCTATGAGCAACCAAACAGCAGAGTTGTACATATATATGTATATATATGTGTGAGGGTAAGGAGGGGGGGGGGGGCTGTGTTTGTGTGTATCTGTTAAATCTCTCTCTCTCTCTCTCTCTCTCTCTCTGTGTGTGTGTGTGTGTGTGTGTGTGTGTGTGTGTGAAATAGGAGTGTTTTATGAATATAAATGGAACACAATAACTTGTGAACACAGCCCTCAGCCTTGTGAGGGATTTACAAATGTCACTTTAAATTCTTGAGGCGGCGTGTCGTTACAGTGGCCAAGCTCACGCTGACTCTGATTCCTCACACACACACACACACACACACACACACACAGACACACACACAGAGACACACACTCACACACACAGACACACACACTGCCTCTATCTCTTTCTCCTCACTCTCCTCAGGCTTTTTCTCAGCAGGACACCTTGCATCGCATTGCATCCCATCTCATCCACAACACAGCAGCCAGAGAAGACCCGACTGACCAGGTTACATACTACTCACCAGCTCACATACTAACTGACCAGATCACATACAACTGACCAGCTCACATACTAACTACTAACCAGATCACATACAACTGACCAGCTCACATACTAACTACTGACCAGCTTACATAGTACTGACAAGCTCACACACTAACTACTGACCAGCTCACACACTAACTACTGACCAGCTCACACAAACTACTGACCAGCTCACACACCATCTACTTACCAGCTCAGAAACTAGCTATTAATCAGCTAACATACTATTGACCAGCTCACATGCTAACTACTGACCAGCTCACACGCTAACTACTGACCAGCTCACATACTAACTACTGACCAGCTCACATACTAGCTTCTTACCAGCTCAGAAACTAGCTACTGACCAGCTCACACACTAACTACTGACCAGCTCACACACTAGCTACTTACCAGCTCAGAAACTAGTTACTAATCAGCTAACCTACTATTGACCAGCTCACATGCTAACTACTGACCAACTCACATGCTAACTACTGACCAGCACCAAAGCTCACATTGCTAACTACTGACCAGCTCACACACTAACTACTGACCAGCTCACACATTAACTACTGACCTGTTCATATATTTAAACTACCTGACCTGATGTTATCCACTCAAGCAAACCAAGGGCACGTTATGATCTGAGCAGACTGCTCGCTTGCAGAGACGGAGGACAGCGTAAGTCAAGCTGACAGACAGACTATTACATCCAAAGTGCAAACCCATCAGAAACCAGGCACCTCACAACAACACTGTCAGAAAAGAAGCTCCTCATTCAGAGAGCACTGGAGCTAATCATCCAGATAATTATGGCCTGACGAGGAGCTGACTGAATTGCTTTAATAATAATACTTTTCACTTTTATGGCACTTTTTTTCAAGACACTCACAGATGCTTAATAGAATAGAAACCACTCTATGCTCCATGTCTGATACCAGTCTGATAGCTGATAGCTGTCCAAGTAGAGCAGCAAGCCACTTACATGGATAAAATGAAGTACATAATAAATACACTAGGCAAAAACACTAGCAAACACACTGTCACACACACTATCAAACCATCAAACACACCTCAAGGTCAAGCTTGGGAGTTTCGGAGACCGGGATTCACAGTGGGGTGATTATTTTCTCTCCACACACACACACACACACACACACACACACACACTCACACTCACTCTCTCTTTCTCTCTCTCTCTCTCTCACAAACACATAGGCTACAATAAAAACACACACTCTCTCTCTCCACCCACCCTCCTCTCTTTTCCTCTCTCTCCTCTCTCTCTTTCTTTCTTTTCCTAATCCACCCTCCTTTCTTTCTCCTTTCTTTCCTCTCTCTTTCTTTCTTTCCTAATCCATCTCATCTCTTTCTCTCTTTCTTTCTCTCACTTTCTTTCTCTCACCCCACCCTTTCTTTCTCTTCTCTTTCTCACTCTCTTCTCTCCTAATTCTTCCTTCCTCTCTTTCTCTCCTCTCCTTGCCACCTCCCTTTCTTTCTCCTCTCTCTCTTTCCTCATTGCATTTGTTATTGTATCTTGTTGATTGGGACAGTGCTGAGCTCAGGCAGCCTGTATTTTAATGGCTTCGTTTGTCCCGAAGTGAACTTTCTCCTCACACACACAAACACACACACACACACACACACAAACACACAGCACTTCCAACCACACACACACACACACGCACACCACTACCAGTCTACCACTCAATCTGGCGTGGCCCTGAAGCAGTCGCCATGGAGACGGGACTACTATTGATCCACACCTCAGTACTCACGAGAGGAGGAGAGAGAGAGAGAGAGGAGAAGAGGAGAGAGGAGAGGATGAGAGAGAGAGAGGAGAGAGGAGAGGAGAGGAGGAGAGAGAGAGAGGAGAGAGGAGAGGACGAGAGAGAAAGAGGGAGAGGAGGAGAGAGGAGAGGATGAGACAGAGAGGGAGAGGAGGAAAGAGAGAGGGGCAGAAGAGGAGAGAGGAGAGGAGAGGAAAGCATGGAGAGAAGAGAGAAGAAAAGAAAAGGGAGGAGAAGAGAGGAGATGAAGGAGAAGAGAGAGATGAAGGAGAAGAGAGAGATGAAGGAGAAGAGAGAGATGAAGATGATAGGAGAAGAGAGGAGATGAAGGAGAAGAGAGAGATGAAGGAGAAGAGAGGAGATGAAGGAGAAGAGAGAGATGAAGGAGAAGAGAGGAGATGAAGGAGAAGAGAGGAGATGAAGGAGAAGAGAGGAGATGAAGAGAGGAGATGAAGGAGAAGAGAGGAGATGAAGGAGAAGAGAGAGATGAAGGAGAAGAGAGGAGATGAAGGAGAAGAGAGAGATGAAGGAGAAGAGAGATGAAGGAGAAGAGAGGAGATGAAGGAGAAGAGAGAGATGAAGGAGAAGAGATGTGGCTATAATAGGAGGAGATGAAGGAGAAGAGAGAGATGAAGATGATAGGGGAGGAGAGGGAGAAGATAGAAGGGGGAGGAGCAGAAATGAAAAAGAGAGGAGAGAGGAGGAGAGGAGGAGGAGAGAGGAGAGAAGAGAGGAGAGGAGAGGAAAGGAGGAGGAGGAGGAGCAGAAAAGAGAGGAGAAGATGAGAAAAGCAGAGAGAAATGTAGAAGAGAGGAGAGCACAACAAGATGACAGACTCTTCCCATTATAACAGTCAGAACCAAAGATAGTAGTGTAGAGATGTTAATGGATGTGTGTGTGTGTGTGTGTGTGTGTGTGTGTGTCTGTGTGTGTCTGTGTGTGTGTGTGCAGTGTGTGTGTGTGTGCGTGTGTGTGTGTCTGTGTGTGTGTGTGTGTGTGTGTGTGTGTGTGTGTGTGTGTGTGTGTCTGTGTGTGTCTGTGTGTGTGTGTGTGTGTGTCTGTGTGTCTGTGTGTGTGTGTGTGCGTGTGTGTGTGTGTGTGTGTGCGTGTGTGTCTGTGTGTGTGTCTGTGTGTGTGTGTGTGTGTGCGGTGTGTGTGTCTCTGTGTGTGTGCGTGTGTGTGTGTGTGTGTGTGTGTGTGTGTGTCTGTGTGTGTGTGTGCGTGTGTGTGTGTGTGTGTGTGTGTGTGTGTGTAGAGAGAGAGAGATGTTAGTGTATCTGGATGGATTCACTCTGTGAAGTCTTTCCAAATGTCTATGAGATAAATCAGATGAGGAGAGGGGAGAGGAGAGTAGTAGTAGAGAAGAGAAGAGAAGAGAAGAGAAGAGAGGAGAGGAGAGAGGAGAAGAGGAGAGGAGAGGAGAGGAGAGAGGAGGAGAGGAGAGGAGAGGAGGAGAGGAGAGGAGAGGAGAGGAGAGATGAAATGAGAGGAGAGAAGAGAGGAGAGGAGAGAATAGGATAGAAGAGGAGAGAAGAGAGGAGAGGAGAGAGGAGAAGAGGAGAGAAGAGAGGAGAGGAGAGGAGAGAAGAGAGGAGGAGGAGAGAGGAGGAGAGAGGAGAGGAGAGGAGAGAGGAGAAGAGAGGAGAGGAGAGAGGAGAAGAGAAGAGAGGAGAAGAGAGGAGGAGAGAGGAGAAGAGGAGAGAAGAGGAGAGAAGAGAGGAGAAGAGAAGAGGAGAGCTGAGAGAAGAAACTCAAAGGTGTGTGGGGGGGGGGGGGGTATTTTTAGACGTCCATTTCCCAGCTCCCGTTAGTTCAGACAGGAAGAGCTACTGTTGTCATAGCAATAGAACACACACAGGAAGAGCTACTGTTGTCATAGCAATAGAACACACACAGGAAGAGCTACTGTACTGCTGTCACAGCAATAGAACACACACAGGAAGAGCTACTGTACTGTTGTCATAGCAATAGAACATACACAGGAAGAGCTACTGTTGTCATAGCAATAGAACACACACAGGAAGAACTACTGTACTGCTGTCATAGCAATAGAACACACACAGGAAAAGCTACTGTTGTCATGGCAATAGAACACACACAGGAAGAGCTACTGTACTGCTGTCATAGCAATAGAACACACACAGGAAGAGCTACTGTTGCCATAGCAATAGAACACACACAGTAAGAGCTACTGTACTGCTGTCATAGCAATAGAACACACACAGGATTCACAGTCTCAAACACATACACTCTGAGAATCACATAAGACAATGACACACACACACCATACCTGTCAACATTTAGCTTTCCAAAACGGGAGATTTTTTTTCGGGGGTGTCGAGTGTTTATACGGATCTGTGTTTGCATATTTATCACGTTTCATACACGTGTTTCAAGACTGCGTTTCGGTCGTTTCTTTTACCTTACATGCCAGTTATGTATCCACCAGCTGCCTGCCTGCAGCCTACTTCCAAAACTCCAAAGCTGCTTGCTGTCTGATTTGGTTCCGAGAACACAAGTTCAGTGTATCAACAACACTCAATAACAGTTTATGTGATGTGTTCAAATCAATGTTCAATCAAAATGTCCAACAATTGCAACAGCTAGTTCTGGAGTAGGCCATTCAACTAGCCCGCTTGCTTCACAACGAGGACTCAGGCTTAGGTCGGCACCCCTTCCTTATATGGGTTTTGGGTTGCCAGGTTTTAGCCTAGGACAAAACGGTTGAAATTGAAACTAAGTGATTGTGTATGTGTAGGGTGTATTTCATACACAATCTGGCAACTTGGGAGATGTCAGACTAATAGAAAAATGAATGGATCAATGATTTTAAAATGAAGTTTGATGGCCATACAAATTCGCGGAGTTTTTCCGGGAGAAATAACAAACAGGAGGGTGCGAGGAGATGACCTTGAAATACGGGAGAACCGGGAAAAACGGGAGTGTTGACAGGTATGGACACACACACACACACACTCTCTCTCTCACATTCACTCTGACAATCGCATAGAACTTTCAGGGGCAGATGAGCGAAGATGGCGTAAATGCCACCTTTTTCTGCCCAGGGAAAGCACAAGTAGTGCCTTGCCATACTCCATGCTATTAACTAAGCTTTCGCTCGTTAGTGGCTTCTAAGCTCATTTGCAGCAGTCACAACTGAACAGTTAACCACAAGCGTAGTTGAATGGAGTCAACTGATGACAATGTTAAAAGGAATCAAAAGTTTAGCGATCATGAAGTAATGCAATATGTGATAATAAGATGTAAGCAAACAGCAAGATAATGCAGGGCAGTAATTATTTACTTAAAAAATACTTGAACTATTCATACAGCTATAGACTATGGCAGATGTAATAGCCTAGCAGGCATAGAGCATTTACATAGGGCATTTACTAGTCTGGCAGGCATAGGGCATTTACTAGTCTAGCAGACATAGGGCATTTGCTAGTCTGGCAGGCATAGGGCATTTACTAGTCTACCAGGCAGGCATAGGGCATTTACTAGTCTACCAGGCATGGGGCATTTACTAGTCTAGGGGCCATTTACTAGTCTAGCAGGCATATGGCATTTTAGTCTGGCAGGCATGGGGCATTTCTGAATCTGGGCAGGCATAGGGCATATGGGGCATTTACATTTAGGCATAGGGCATTTACTAGTCTAGCAGGCATAGGGCATTTACTAGTCTGGCAGGCATAGGGCATTTACTAGTCTGGCAGGCATAGGGCATTTACATAGGGCATTTACTAGTCTGGCAGGCATAGGGCATTTAATAGTCTGGCAGGCATAGGGCATTTACTAGTCTAGCAGGCATAGGGCATTTACTAGTCTAACAGGCATAGGGCATTTACTAGTCTGGCAGGCATAGGGCATTTACTAGTCTGGCAGGCATAGGGCATTTACTAGTCTAACAGGCATAGGGCATTTAATAGTCTGGCAGGCATGGGGCATTTCTAGTCTGGCAGGCATGGGAGCACGACCCATGGGGCATTTACTAGTCTGGCAGGCATAGAGTGGATGATGTGATAGTAAAGTAACACATTAAAGGTAACCAAAGTATGTTTCTTTCAACATGTTTCAAGAAGCAAGAACTGGTGCTCCTGAATAAAAGGTTTGTTGTTTTTTGAAAGTTTATCCTATTTTGTAATCTGAATTACATATGGTTTTTAAGGCAAGAACATTTTCACAGCAAAACAGATGTACTCTTTTTTTCATACATATGGCAAGAATACCTAATCAATCCTCTTCCCTCGACCTTCCAGAAATGCATATGAATAAGTAAGAAAAGCACAGCTTATCTATTAACCCTCTTGTGCCCACAAAACGATGTGTGTGTGTGTGTGTGTGTGTGTGTGTGTGTCTCCACTCCGCGTGCAGTCTACCATGTTTTAAAAAGGTGCAAAATAAGGTGTGAGTCACCGCAGCTGTTCTATTAGTACATCAACTCCTCCAATCTCAATCACCACACACACACTCCACACACACACACTCTGAAAAACACACTTAAAAGCTCACAGGTCTCAAACACACACACACACACACACACACACATATACACTCTGAGAATAACATAGCTCACAGGTCTCAAACACACACACACACACACACACACACATATACACTCTGAGGAATAACATGGCTCACAGGTCTCAAACACACACACACACACACACACACACACTCTCCTCTCTCACATTCACTTGACAATCGCATAGAACTTTCCAGGGGCAGATGAGCGAAGATGGCGTAAATGCCACCCTTTTTCTGCTTGAGGGAAGCACAAAGTAGTGCCTTGCCATACTCCATGCTATTAACTAAGCTTTCGCTCGTTAGTGGCTTCTAAACTCATTGCAGCAGTCACAACTGAACAGTTAACCAAAAGTAGTTGAATGGTCAACTGATGACAATGTTAAAAGGAATCAAAGTTTAGCGATCATGAAGTAATGCAATATGTGATAATAAGATGTAAGCAAACAGCAAGATAATGCAGGGCAGTAATTATTTACTTAAAATACTTGAACTATTCATACAGCTATAGACTATGGCAGATGCCAATAGCCCTGGCAGACATAGAAACATTTACATAGGGCATTTACTAGTCTGGCAGGCATAAATTTACTAATCTAGCAGACATGGGGCATTTGCTTCAGTCTGGCGAGGCATAGGGCATTTACTAGTCTACCAGGCATAGGGCATTTACATAGGGCCTTTACTAGTCTAGCAGGCATAGGGCATTTACTAGTCTGGCAGGCATAGGACATTTACATAGGGCATTTACTAGTCTAGCAGGCATATGGCATTTACTAGTCTGGCAGGCATAGGGCATTTACTAGTCTGGCAGGCATAGGGCATTTACATAGGGCATTTACTAGTCTGGCAGGCATAGGGCATTTAATAGTCTAGCAGGCATAGGGCATTTACAGTAATAGTCTAGCAGGCATAGGGCATTTAATAGTCTAACAGGCATAGGGCATTTACTAGTCTGGCAGGCATAGGGCATTTACTAGTCTGGCAGGCATAGGGTATTTAATAGTCTAACAGGCATAGGGCATTTACTAGTCTAGCAGGCATAGGGCATTTACTAGTCTGGCAGGCATAGGGCATTTACATAGGGCATTTACTAGTCTGGCAGGCATAGGGCATTTACTAGTCTGGCAGGCATAGGGCATTTAATAGTCTGGCAGGCATAGGGCATTTACTAGTCTGGCAGGCATAGGGCATTTACATAGGGCATTTACTAGTCTGGCAGGCATAGGGGAGTGGATGATGTGATAAAGCAAAAGTAACACATTAAAAGGTAACCAAAAGTATGTTTCTTTCAACATGTTTCAAAGAAGCAGAACTGGTGCTCTGAATAAAGGTTTTGTTGTTTTTGAAAGTTTATCCTATTTTGTAATCTGAATTACATATGGTTTTTAAAGGCAGAACATTTTCACAGCAAAACAGATGTGCTCTTTTTTCATACATATGGCAGAATACCTAATCAATCACTCTTCCCTCGACCTTCCCAGAAATGCATATGAATAAGTAAGAAAAGCACAGCTTATCTGATAGCCCTCTTGTGCCCTGCAAAACGTGTGTGTGTGTGTGTGTGTGTGTGTGTGTGTGTGTGTGTGTCTCCACTCACGTGCAGTCTGCCATGTTTTAAGGTGCAAATAAGGTGTGAGTCACACGCTGTTCTATTAGTACATCAACTCCTCAATCTCAATCACACACACACTCACACACACTCTGAAAAGCACATAGCTCACAGGTCTCAAACACACACACACACACACACACACACATATACACTCTGAGAATAACATAGCTCACAGGTCTCAAACACACACACACACACACACACACACATATACACTCTGAGAATAAC
>NC_063197.1:30640314-30652814 GCF_017589495.1 Alosa alosa | reverse complement strand
CTGTGTGTGTGTGTGTCTGTGTGTGTGTGTGTGTGTGTGTGTGTGTGTGTGTGTGTGTGTGTAAAAGATCTGAGGGCAATCGCCTTACCTGCTCCAACCACTCAGACAAATATGGAGACAACACAATGGACATTATAGAGTGTTTGTGTGTGTGTGTGTGTGTGTGTGTGTGTGTGTATTCCGCTGTAACTCTCCTGACCCCCTTCCTTTCTTTGATAAGAGCCTTGGGAGGCAGTTACCGTGGGGACAGGTTCAATCAGTTACCGTGGGGACAGGTTCATTCAGTTACCGTGGGGACAGGCTCATCATCCAGAGGAAGTTGTATAGAAGTTAGGAGCTCAGTGTGATGGTTCAGTGGTCTGCTCTTCACATGGGGCTAATGTTGACCAAAATAACACACACGCAGACACATACACACACACACACACACACACACACACACACACACACACACACACACACTGTTTTATGTATCTATGAAATGAGCACTCAGAGAGACCAGAAGGACCAACACAGCAATGGTCTTCGGCTCTGATCTGGCTCTGATCTGGCCTTGGTCCGGTTCTGATCTGAGCCCTGCGGCAGTTACTCACAGGTGATATGACAGACACATACGCACACTCACACACACACACACACACACACACACACACACACACACACACACACACGCACACACACACACACACACACTTTCACTCACACACATACATTCAGGGCCTCTCCTGCTGCAACAGAAAGTCATCAGCAACGTACAGTATGGAGACACACGCAGACACACACTCTTGCAAACAGATATGAAGACACACACAGACACACACTCTTTTAAAGCACAACATGGACCAGAACCAAAATACTATGCAAATATTTTAACCCTTTAAGAAGGTCTCTGTCTACTGCTTGACCATTTATTACTCCAGCTGAGGGTGCTCGGGCCTGCCATTGGAACTTGCGACTATATGTTATCATTTTATCCCTTGCAAACTGGGTTGTTTACAGCTTCCATAGATTTATCTAAGTTGGTAGATTAATTGTTTATTTTATTTGCGTTTAAGTGCATTGTGGTTGACTGACCTGCTCCTGCCCAGGCTCGAACCTGCAACCGCAGCAACTTAGATTGGAAGGTTGGCTTAGTGTTAATTTTGTCACCTATTTTTAATTTAGTCTTAGTCTTGTGATGAAATGTCCTTTTTAGTCTTTGTCATATTTAGTCATTCAAATATCATTTTTGTTAGTCAAGTTTTAGTCGACTAAAAGTCTCGCCATTTTAGTCTAGTTTTAGTCAAAAGAAAACTAAAGGTATCTTAGTCTTAGTCAGTTTTAGTCAACACATTTTAGTCTTTTTTTTTATAACAAATTATTTCTGATTACCATTTGAGTCAAATAGTGTTTCACACTTCTCAATTTTCCAACAATATTATGTGTCCACAGGGCTACTTTCGTCTGTTATAATTACTCATTCTGATTTTTTGTCAGTCAGTATGTTTACATGCACAGGTAAGTCGAGCTACAGTTATAGCTTCGGCTGGGATTTGACCATAGACAGTAAAGATTTGACTGGACCACTGTCATATTAAGTAGACCAGTGTTTCTCAAAGTGTGGTCCGGGAACTGGTGGTCCATAAAGCTATCCCAAGTGGTCCCATGAGCAGGCGATGGTAAAATATAATATAGATGAGTTGTTTGCAATATTGAACCAACTTGTATGTAAAAACAGTTCTGCAACACTGTCTATGTAAGATATGCCAGTTTAAATCATACAGTATGAATCCACACAATAAGCAAAGTGCAAAGACAATAAGCAAGGTGGTTCAGTGAGTAGGCCTATAGTGTAGACTAATTATAGGCTACTGTTGAAGTAGGTCTAATCTTTTTTTTTTTTTTTTTTTTTAGCTAGGGTGGTCCTGAAACTGAAAAAGTTTGAGAAACACTGTTGTAGACCAAAGTATTAATGTTTTACTCCGCCTCGCTAGATGGCGATATGCGCCCAAACACAACATATTCCCCAAACAGACTCTCCATCTTAGCCATAGCTAACTTGCTAGCGAACTTTCCATATTAGCTTACTTGCTAGCAAACTTTGCATCATCAGTCTAAGTTAAATAGTTGTTAAATAGTTGACATTACATGATGAACATTTTCGTATGGACATTCTGGGGGATGTTAATTTGTATGAGAGAAGCTTCAACTTCTGGGTATGTAGCATTGTGGCATAAAGCTTAGGTAGTTAGCTTGCTAACTCTGGCAGAAATCTCCAGTGTTCTTGTTCCATGTAGTTTCGTGTTGCAGCCACAGTGTTGCAGCAACAGCACGTAGACTAGCCTACAGGAAAGCTGTTGCATTATGAGCGTAACAGCTAGATATTCTGTCTTCTCATTTTGTAGACGAAAATGAAGAGATTTTATCTTAGTTTTTTATTTCATGCAAAACATTTTAGTCTCATCTTTTTTTCGTCAACAATAATGCATCTTAAGATAGTCTTAGTCAGTGTTTCAGGACATTACTGCCGTCTCATCATCGTCTCGTCTTAGTCATGAAAAAAAAGGTCGTTGACGAACATATTTCCTCTTGTCTCGTCTGACGAAATTAACACTAGGTTGGCTATAAAATATATTATTATTATTAATATTATTATTATTATTTATTATTATTATTATTATTATTATTATTATTGTTGATGTTGTTGTTGTTTGGATGTGGAGCATAGAAGCAGAGAGAGTAGGAAGCAGCAGTGGTTGCCATGGAGAAACATATCAACTCAAATGCTTCCTCTGATGTCTGGGCAAAAGCCTCTGATGCACAGATGAAACATCTGCTTTACTTTGTGTGTGTGTGTCTGGGGGTGGGGTGGGTGGGGGGGGGGGGTGTCTGTTTCTGTGTCTCTAAATGTGTATGTGTGTGTGTGTGTGTGTGTGTGTGCGTGCACACATGTGTGTATGTGTGTATCTGTCACTGTCCCTGACATGTGATAGCTTTATCCCATCTGGTGTGTGTGTGTAAGAGAGATAGATAGAAGGCATCTCTGATTGCTGTAGTTACTGGAGTAACATAATGCATGAGGATTGGATAACCTCAAAAAGCAGCACTTAACACAAGCCTGATCTGCCTGGAACTGAACTAAACCCAACCTTGATCCGACTGGACCCTTAACACAACCCTGATCCACCTGGTCCTGAACTAAACAACAGCATTCTTCTCCAGCTGTTATGTGAGGTCAGATGTACACCTCCAGTATACCTCCATCCTGTGTGTGTGTGTGTGTGTGTGTGGGTGTGAAGGCAGTCTCATGCTCCCCTGTCTCCTACTACTGGCTGGTTAAGAGCACAGGGCATTCCTGTACACAAGAACAATGCTGTGCTTCTCTGCAGTTGTATGCTCTCTCTCTCTCTCTCTCTCTCACACACACACACACACACACACACACACACACACACACACACACACATTCACACACACACATACACACACACATACACACTCACACACATACACACACACACACACATACTGTACACCACCCGGAGATATATATGAGGAATTATTACATGCTGCAAGGATTTCCCTTCACTAAGGTGATATTAAAATGCACTGGCTGAAATAAGATTACCCTCATGATAAGTCATCCTCTCCGTTACTACCGAGTCCGTTTCACAGCACTTGTGCCGCTGAGGCAGTGCATTCACAGAAAACAATGAAAATAAATTCAAACTTGTTCTTCCTGTGGGACACTGTGCGCCATTCATCACTTTTAAAATACACTTGTGCAATTAATTTATATGTTTCTAGTGCGTTTTAACCTCTTCTATATTTCAAGTAATCAAGTGATTTACAACAGAGGAATCATCACACACCCTTGCATGCGCGCAATCCTGCTTCCCAAAGGAGCGTCAGCCTGTATACGGTCGAGGATCTGGCACGGGAGCTGCTCTGTCTCTGTCCAGTTCGGTAGGTTTTGCACACAATGAGGCAGGAGGCTTCGGCTCTCCTTCATGAAATATTTAACTTCAGTCGTAGCCGGCATGTCGGCAGCTGGCGCGATTACATAATGAAAGAAACTCTGGCATTGGGACGTTAAAGCAAATATGTACACATTATTATTCACTATTGGGATTCTACAGATTATGTGTACATCAGTCCAAAACTGGAAGTAATATAGCTCATCTTCTGGACCACATAGACATACTCTTGGTCATATCAGAATCATACCATTATCTTCATTATCATACCATATGACATGAAACATGATGCTCGCCCTGGAGGCCACAAAACACACCTGAACACCACGTTGCTTTGGCTGGGTCTTTTTATTTCAGTGTGTTATGAACTCATTTAATTTGGATAATTTTCTTAATCCCGTTTTCCGACCGGAGACCTTGACCTTGGAAGGTAGTTTGAGTTTAAAATAGAATCAAATAATTGACTGACCCACAATCGGAATTGTGTGACGAGTGTCTGCTCTTGCTCCGGAGTTCGCTGCACTTTGGTTTCGAGACAGAGGCGCGAGGACAGGTGAAGCGGGCAGCACGAGCTCAGCAGTTCCACGTAGACTTGCCTGATCAGACTTTCTCTGAACTGCACAGGTATGGCTAATAGACTTCCAAATAACTATCACTACTATCACTAAAATCAACTAAACTACTTGTCATTAAATTACACCTCCCATAGTAGATTTCCCCGGTATATAGAAAACATCTGGCCGAGGAATGATGGACAGTCTCGTCCCTTCGGCAGCCTCCGACAGAAGCCCTGACTGGCTTTTGGCGTTGTTTGAAAACAATAGAACGTCGCTCTGCTCTCGGTCTCACGAGGATGGGACCCGCGCAGCCCATCCGGATGGGCCGGTAGTTGTGTAAACAAACGCCTATGGTGGATAGTGTCGTTTCTCATCAAGATTTGTATAGTCTAAAAATGACACTTTTAAAAGAGTCAAATGCCGCTTATTTACAAAGAACATATTGATGTGGTATTTGCAAAAGACCGTAGGAGAATTGAGCCTTACCTGCGAATGGCCCTGGTACATATTGAGCTGGAGTCGGATCGCTGACGTCCGGTGGTCGTAGTGTGTTAGTGGAACTCTTGCGATGAGTCTCGTGCTGTTCCAGGGGTGCTCATATGTGCAAAGTGTTCAGGACCTGCTCAGAGAAAACGGTAGGGCGTTTGTTTGCGGAGTGAGAAGTGTAGCGGAGCTAGCGGGCGTGTGAGGAAGTGGAGCTGTCCTCCCCCCGGTGCTGAAACCAGGAGTTCCGATTTCCCTCGCCAGCGGCTTGCGGGAGTGAGCAAAGGAGCCGCAAGCCCAGGCTCGTTATAAGGAGTACTGAAATCCTTTTGTGACTGCCTCGAGTCTCAGCGCGCTCTTGCGTGACAGCTGTCAGACTTGTCGTTCTGAGACGCACCAGACGCCCGAATCAGCTGTAAGCAAAAGAATTTGACCCGCCGCTGCTAGTGCATGCAGTTGTTGTAATGCTTCCAGAGTTCGTTCTCTTCTTTGATCGCGCGCCTCTCCTGTCTAACCCAGCCCTCCTGCTCTCGTGCGCCGCGGGGCCGCCTCCTTCATTCACGTGCTCGCGCAACCAAAGGAGGCACGAAGTTAACACGCGAAGCTATGGGGTCGTGTGTCCAACCATGTCAACGCTCCAGTTCGAGAGAAAGAATAATTACCGACACAATGCTTGTTGCAAAACCGGCTGTGATTGGTGCTGGAGGCGGCTCTGATGTTTAAATGAAGGGCTAAACAAAACGCGCATAATCATTTGACGACACCTCCGACCCCACTTACAACAACAGAAAGCCTGCTGTCTGCGCGGAAAGCACTTTTCTTTGAATATGTTACATAAGGGAATGTTCCCTTGAAGGTAAAGCAGATGACATAACGAGCCCAGTTTAAAAAGCGATCGAACTCAGGCGGCAAAACAACTGGCCTCATTAAGACGCGCGCCAGGAACGCTTGCTAATGGTGTGAGACGCGTGCGGGAGAGATAATGAGTCTTACATAAATGACCACTTCCAGCACCCGTTCGCAACGCTCGCATGAACTTTTATGGGACTGCTGCCAGAAGGCGTCCATTCCTGGATCAGGGCCGTTAGATGCGCCATACCTGTCAAAAGTACACATACAAGGCAGAGAAGAGCCGTTCAGAGACAGTGGGGCTTTGACTATATAGCTGTTCTTTAAACACCTCCTGGAGAAATAGGTCAAATCTAAAGGCTATCAGATATCAAATCGCAGCTACATGCAGGTATTGTCAGAGATGTGCGTGTGTGTGTGTGTGTGTGTGTGTCTCTGTCTATCTGTCTGTCTCTGTGTGTGTGTGTGTGTGTGTGTGTGTGTGTGTGTGTGTGTGTGTGTTGGAGTCGGTGTTGATGTAGCAGTTCATGCAGTGGGTTCACACTCACCAGAGGCCTTTCACACACTCACCTGAAGCGTCTCACACACTCGCCTGGCTGGCTTGACATGGGTCCTGAGTCAGAGTGCAACACACACACACACACACACACACACACACACACACACACACACACACTGATCTGAGGCAGATCACACACATTTCTGAGCCTAACACAGAGGCAGGTGCAGCAGCAGGGCAGATAGAGGAAGATGAGGCTGGGCTCTCCCCCCTCCTCTCCTCTCCTCCCCCTCTCTACTCTTCACCTCCTCTTCTCTCTTCCCCCTCTCTACTCTTCACCTTTCTGTACCTCTCCTCTCCTCCCCCTCTCTACTCTTCACCTCCTCTTCTCTCTTCCCCCTCTCTACTCTTCACCTTTCTGTACCTCTCCTCTCCTCCCCCTCTCTACTCTTCACCTCCTCTTCTCTCTTCCCCCTCTCTACTCTTCACCTTTCTGTACCTCTCCTCGCTCTCCCCCTCTCTACTCTTCACCTCCTCTCCTCTCTCTCCCCCTCTCCCTACTCTTCACCTCCTCTCCTCTCTTCTCATTCAATCCTTTCTTCCTCCATTGTTCTCTCCTTTCTATTCCTCTCCTCCTCCTCATTACCCCTCTTTCTATTCCTCCTCTCCTCCTTCCCTCTCTTCTCTACTCATCCTCTCTATTCCTCTCTTCCCCTTCTCCTCTCTGTCCCTCTCCTCCTTTTCTCTTCTCCTCTTATCTACTCATCTTCTCCTTTAATCCTCTTCAACTCCTCCATTCTCCTCTCTTTCCTAATATTTTCCTTATTCTCTCCTTTCTATTCTACTTTCTATTCCTCCTCTCTTCTCTCGCATCTCTACTACTATGCTTGAGTCCTCTCCTCTCTTCTCTACTACTTTCCTCCCCTCTCTACTCCTCTATTCTCTACTCCTCTCCTTTCTACTTTCCTCCTCATCTCTTCTCCTCTCCTCCTCTCTACTCCTCTCCTTTATACTTTCCTCCTCATCTCTTCTCCTCTCCTTCTCTCTACTCCTTTCTTCTCTACTCCTCTCCTTTCTACGAATCTACTCTTTGGCCGGCTCGTAAGCCCAACCAAGTGTGTGCAGCATGCCTTTACGTAGCCTACTAACGGCGCATCATCAGAAAGATAGGCTACATTTAATCTGCATCACGCCCCATTTTAGCGGAAAACAAGTTAACATACATATATCATTGATTCTAATGGGAAAGACAGATAGCCTAATCACACCTTGACGTTACATCTAGTTATTAATTTACAGGCCATTCAATGAATTTTACTAACCGCGGCGGTTATAAAGAATTATGTGTATGTAACTTAGCTAACTGTGGAACTTCAGTTTAACAGGCATAGCCAATTATCTCACCCTAGTTGTGGGACAAAGGCTACGTTCATATTACAAGTGATAGAATGAATGTGTGACTTATGTTTAGTTGATGTTGTGACATGTAAAAGTTAAGCTTGCGAGGAACTTAGTTATAGTCAGCCGCGGGCAGTTTGACTGTGCCTACATTACGTGACACTCCTGTTAGTAGGCTAAACTGGAAAGAGCATAAAAATAGGAACATAATGGTCACATTATCCCATAAACACACAGATAACTCTCACACCAACCTTATTTTGTGCCTTTTTATTCCGTTTGTTTCCAGATTTAGTAAGTATAAGCCCTTTTGGCTCCCCACTTCTATGCAGCATAGGTTTCCATTATCCAAACAGCTCCTTTCCCCTAAAGGGGCGTGTGTACATCACAACGGTCTGGCTAGATCCAGTGTGGTGTTGTTGTAGTTGTTCTAACGTTACTAGTTGTTGCAACAGCTTGTGAAAAACTACAAATTTTGTTACACCAAAATAGCGTTAATCTCGCGATAAAAAATTGACACCGTTAAAATAGGTTTCACGTTAGCATGCCCGTTAATACTTGGCGTTTAACTGACAACTATTTTTTTTTTTCATAAGAAAAGTCAATAGCAATTCAAAGAAATAAGGAAAGTCAATTTCAATCAATCAATCAATTAATCAACCTTAATCTGCTCAATCAAGCTCAGTCTGCCCTGGCCCTGGGTCTCCAGAACAGCATGTTTATTCTGTAGCTGTGTGTATGTGTGTGTGTGTGTGTGTGTGTGTGTGTGTGTTTATACGTGCTCATATAGTCTCTTCAAATACACTCATTCTGCTTCTCCTCTTCCTCACACACATCTCCATCCCCTCACACACATATTTCCCTCACACACACACACACACACACCTCCTGCTGTTCCTCACACACACCTCCTGCTGTTCCTGACATGTGAAGGAGCTTGTCTGACAGAGGGACAAAGAGGTGGTGTGTGTGTGTGTGTGTGTGTGTGTGTGTGTGTGTGTGTGTGTGTGTGTGTGTGTGTGTGTGTGTGTGTAAAAGAAAGGAGAGGTGTGTGAGTGGTGAAGTGTGTGTCTGAGAGAGAGCAGAGGTGTGTGTGTGTGTGTTTATGTCAAAGAGGAGAGAATGGGAAGGTGTGTGTGAGAGAGAGAGAGAGGAGGAGTGTGTGAGGGAGAGGAGGTGTGTGTGTGAGAGAGAGAGGGGAGATGTGTATGCGTGTGTGTGAGGGGAGTTGTAATTGTGTGTGTGAGAGTGAGAGAGAGAGAGAGAGACAGAGAGAGATGGTGAAGTGTGTGAGAGAGGTGGAGGTCTAATTCTGTGATGATGTACGGCTGATGGTCCTGCAGTATTGTCCAACCCACCCTTGATGGAGGATTGTGTGTGTGTGTGTGTGTGTGAGTGTGTGAGAGAGAGAAAGGGAGTGTGATGAAGGGCTTCTCTGATGAGCTTCTTCAATATTCATCATCAGAGGAAAGAATAGGAACACTGGCATCTGCAGGGTATCCATCAGCCTGGGCCACACACACACACACACACACACACACACACACACACACACACACACACACACACACACACACACACACACACACACACACACACACACACAGAACAGAGAACAGCCCAGCAAATTAACCCATTAAACTTGTAGTGCTGGGTTAACGCAGGCCCGCATCTTGTACCATGTGGGTGTTTGTATATACAGTATGTGTTTGTGTGTTTCCTTCGGGGAGGAAGTGACCACGTTGAGTGTTACGTCTCCACAGCAACATATAAATGCAGAAATCACTCGGCAACAAACAAACCTTTCAAATCCACCATGTTGCCACGGAGATAAAGAGAGTCTTCCACATGCTGTCAACACCTGAAATGAACCTCCGACATAAACACACATACACACATACACACACACACACACACACACACACACACACACACACACACACACACACACACACACAAACAAACACATACACACATACATACTCACACACACACACACACACACACACACACACACACACACACAGACACCCAGGGGCCTGCAGACGTGCCGGCCATGTTCACCTGCTGAAATAGCAGCCCTAAAAATGGCTGGTGTCTTCTCTATTCTTGGGTTTGGAGTTGGGGTGGGAGGGGGGGTGTCAGTCTACATTGGTGTGTGTGTGTGTGTGTGTGTGTGTGTGTGTGTGTGTGTGTGTGTGTGTGTGTGTGTGTGTGTGTGTGTGTTGTGGGGGGTAATGACCAAGAACTAATTGACCAAATAAAGGAAATGATGTGAGCAGAGAGGATGAGGCTGCAGACCCTACAGCAGTCCATAGATACACACATATACACCTAATGCACGCACACACACACACACACACACACACACACACACACCTAATGCACACACACACACACACACACAATACACCAAGGACACAAACACACACACAAACATCATGTGATGTGGCTGTGCTGCTGGAGGGGTAGTGTGTGTGTGTGTGTGTGTGTGTGATAATGATGTCTCTTGTTCACGTCCTGCCCACAGTTTATAGAGGTAGGGGACTGGGATTACAAGGTCTGTTGCTTTCTCTCTCACACACCATCACTTCTCTTCCTCTCTCTCTCTCTCACACACCATCCTTCTCTTCCTCTCTCTCTCACACACCATCCCACTTCTCTTCCTCTCTCTCTCTCACACCATCAGCTCTCTCTCTCTCTCCTCACATTAGCCTCTTCTCTCTCTGCCTCTCTCGTTCTCTCTCTCTCTCACTCTCTCTCTCTCACACACACCATCACTTCTCTTCCTCTCTCTCTCTCACACACCATCACTTCTCTTCCTCTCTCTCTCTCTCACACCATCACTTCTCTTCCTCTCTCTCTCTCTCACACACACCATCACTTCTCTTCCTCTCTCTCTCTCTCACACACACCATCACTTCTCTTCCTCTCTCTCTCTCTCACACACACCATCACTTCTCTTCCTCTCTCTCCTCTCTCCCACCCCACACCCATCCACTTCTCTTTTCCTCTCTCTCTGCCTCTCTCAGAACCTCTCCTCCTCTCACTCTCTCTCTCACACGCCATCAACTTCTCTTCCTCTCTCTCTCTCCACACACCATCCTTCTCTTCCTCTCTCTCTCACCCTACATCACTTCTCTTCCTCTCTCTCTCCGCATAACTTCTCTTCCTCTCTCTCTCACTCTCTCTCTCTCCCCACACACACCCATCACTTCCTCTTCCTCTCCTCTCTGCCTCTCTCGTTCTCTCTCTCTCACTCTCTCTCTCTCACACACACCATCACTTCTCTTCCTCTCTCTCTGCCTCTCTCGTTCTCTCTCTCTCTCTCTCTCTCTCTCTCACACACACCATCACTTCTCTTCCTCTCTCTCTGCCTCTCTCGTTCTCTCTCTCTCTCACTCTCTCTCTCTCACACACACCATCACTTCTCTTCCTCTCTCTCTGCCTCTCTCGTTCTCTCTCTCTCTCACTCTCTCTCTCTCCACACATACCTCACTTCTCTTCCTCTCTGCCTCTCTCGTTCTCTCTCTCTCTCTCTCCTCTCTCTCTCACACATACCATCACTTCTCTTCCTCTCTCTCTGCCTCTCTCGTTCTCTCTCTCTCTCACTCTCTCTCTCTCACACACACCATCACTTCTCTTCCTCTCTCTCTCCCTCTCTCGTTCTCTCTCTCTCTCCCCCTCTCTCTCTCACACCATCCACTTCTCTTCCCGCCTCTCTCTGCCTCGTTCTCTCTCTCTCTCACTCTCTCTCTCTCACACACACCATCACTTCTCTTCCTCTCTCTCTTCCTCTCTCGTTCTCTCTCTCTCACTCTCTCTCTCTCACACCATCACTTCTCTTCCTCTCTCTCTGCCTCTCTCATTCTCTCTCTCTCTCACTCTCTCTCTCTCACACACACCATCACTTCTCTTCCTCTCTCTCTGCCTCTCTCGTTCTCTCTCTCTCCCTTCTCTCTCTCTCACACACACCATCACTTCTCTTCCTCTCTCTCTCTCTCTCTCTCTCTCACACACACCATCACTTCTCTTCCTCTCTCTCTGCCTCTCTCGTTCTCTCTCTCTCTCACTCTCTCTCTCTCACACCATCACTTCTCTTCCTCTCTCTCTGCCTCTCTCGTTCTCTCTCTCTCTCTCTCTCTCTCTCTCTCCCTGTCACTTCTCTTCCTCTCTCTCCTCTCTCGTTCTCTCTCTCTCACTCTCTCTCTCTCACACCATCACTTCTCTTCCTCTCTCTCTGCCTCTCTCGTTCTCTCTCTCTCTCACTCTCTCTCTCTCACACACACCATCACTTCTCTTCCTCTCTCTCTGCCTCTCTCGTTCTCCTCTCTGCTCCTCTCTCTGCACACACCCACATCCATGTTATCTCCTCTCTCACACATCACTTTTTTCTCTCTCAGACAGACACACACACACACACACACACACACACACACACACACACACACACACACACACACACACACGTACACATACATATTTATACTCACACACACACACACACACACACACACACACATACACACACACACACACACAGACACACACACACTCTCTCTCTCTCTCTCTCTTGCTCTCTCTCTCTTTCACTCACACACACACCAAAACTGTATTTCTGACCAAGTAATTTCTCCAAAGTGGCCACTACACACATCAACGAGACAAGCATGATTAGGACTGTCTGCCAGGCTATTTTATGCCCAATTTACATCTGATGTGTGTGTGCTATGCGATAACAACGATGACGGCGTATAA
>NC_063197.1:30617814-30630314 GCF_017589495.1 Alosa alosa | reverse complement strand
ACACAAACACACAGAGAAACATACGCACACACACACACACACAGAAACGTACGCACACACACTCACACATACATCCCGCCCCACACACATACACACACTCAAACACATACACACACACACACACAGACACACAGACACTCAAACACACACACACTTAAACACACACACACACACACACACTCAAACACACAGTCACACACACACACACACACACACACACACACACACACACACCATTCCTAACTATGGGGCTTCAGTCATGCTCACTGGACTTCCAGGCAGCCCCCACCCCCTGTGATACTGTTGCTTGGTGATGGTGTAATGTTGTGTGATATGTTGCTTGGTGAGGTGTCATGTTGTGATATGCTGTTTGGTGATGGTGTTATTGCTCTCATGCTGTTTTTCGGTGATGGTGTAATGTTGGGATACTGTTGGTTGGTGATGGTGTATTGTTGGGATACTGTTGCTTGGTGATGGTGTGATGTTGTATTGTTGTCATGCTGTAATACTGTTGCTGTATCATCATGTGGCTGAACCAGTTGAGCTCCAGCTGAACTGTGTGTGTGTGTGTGTGTGTGTGTGTGTGTGTGTGTGTGTTCCAGCTGAAGTGCAGTAAATGTGGTGTGGTTGAAATGGAGCGAATATCCGCAGTGGTGGAGAAGCCAAGAGGCCTGCGGCCAGAAAGTGGTGTGTGTGTGTGTGTGTGTGTGTGTGTGTGTGTGTGTCTGCTCCAGACAAGAGTTACATAATCTGCAGTTCAGCAATCAGTCTGCAGATGTCAGAATGCAACTAATGAAGAAAGGTCAGGGAAGCGAACAGATTCCCCTCCAGCACTGTCAACCGCCGCAGAGAAACACACACACACACACACATACGCGCACACACACGCACGCACAAACACTCACACACACACATCCACAAACATACACACTCACACAGAAAGACAATGAGAGAGAGAGGGAGAGAGAGAGAGAGAGAGAGAGAGAGAGAGAGAGAGAGAGACACTTCCATATCTAAATGACTGCAGTAAATGTGGTTTCTAAGTCTATTTATATCAGTTAGTGTTGTTGTTTGCCTAATTGATTTTTGCTCAGAATAATAGAAAAACACAACAGACTTTTGTAAGGCATCAGTCACGCAGGTGAACAGAGCAACCAGAGCCACACACATACACACACACACACACACACACAGCACAGACACACACACACAGACACACATACACCCACCCACACAAACACACATCACAGTACGTTTGCAGGTCAGCATAGAACAAACTCTGTACAAAATCAAATCTTCTTTCCCCCATCATCCAACAGATATCATACACACACCCATTACCACCCCTCACACCCCTCACCCCGCCCCCACCCCTCACCCCCCACCACCCCCGCACCCCCGAATCAGCTCATGGCTGATAAATGAGGTTACATTACTCTCTTCCTTTACACATCCTCATTATACATCTCTCTCTAATTCATACCACACACATACACACACACACACACACAAACACACATCACACACACACATGTCACATACACACACACACACACACACACACACACACACACACACACACAAACAAACACACATCCTCTCATTAACACCTCTACTGTAATCAGGAACATGAGAGCCATTTCCCATCTCTCATCTTACAGACAGCTCTCAGTTTAACAGCCATTCTCTCCATTACATAACACACTTATCTCTCTCTCAAACACACACACAGACACACACAGACAGTCAGGCACACACACACACACACAGAAACGTATGCACACACACACACCACACACAGAAACGTACGCACACACGCACACACATACACAGAAACGTACGCACACACACTCACACATACATCCCCCGTCCCACACACATACACACACTCAAACACATACACACACACACACACACACACAGACACTCAAACACACACACACTTAAACACACACACACACACACACACCATTCCTAACTATGGGGCTTCAGTCATAGTTCTCACAGTTCACAGCATTGTCTGTTAAGAAAATGTAAGCATTGTGGAAATGTGTTCACTGGCTGCATATTATTGTGAAAACGACATGAAATATGTGGAATGGTATGGCCACAAAAGACCGACGCTGTGCTAATTGTGTTTAGAGTTTTGAAAATGTGACAACTGGTTAGACAAACGCTTGTTAGCGACTGAAACAAACTGTATGTTGGGTAAATTGGGCCAACCATAGCTGATTCCAGTCTGGCTTAGACTCAGTGGCAGGGGTTATTTTTTTTCATTACATTGACACGCCCACAGTAAAAGGAGGACTTTTGAGGAGTGATGTTTTTAGAAACAGAAACAGAAAAAGACAAACACTGTAATGTCTGGATGAGGAAGAGTAAGAGCAAGGCCCAGGGAGAAGAGCAGGAGCAGTGAGAGGAGCAGTGAGAGATGCAGGAGCAGTGAGAGGAGCAGGGCCAGGGGAAAGAGCAGGAGCAGGAGAGCAGTGAGAGATGCAGGAGCAGTGAGAGAGCAGGGCCAAGGAGAAGAGCAGGCCCAAAGAGAGGGCAAGGTAGAGGTGTAAGAATGCGTGGTGGTGGCATTCCAAAGGTTGCAAGTGATGAAATTCAGTGCCACTATCATTGACCATGTAATCAGTGCGATGTTGATGAAAACATGTGGCCTAACCCTGAAGATCCTGAAGATCGCAGAGATTAGATGCAGTAATTTTGTGCTTTTTAGCCCCCTTTTATCTGGGCTTTTTGCTGTTGTTTTTTTTGTTCTGAATGCTCTTGTGTGTTTCATGGATATTTTGTTGTTTACTGAAAGCAATACTGTAAAACTTTTTTCTGTTCTATCATACTGTAAACAGTACTTCTACTGTACCTCCTGTAGTAAACAGTAAAGGAAAAAATAAACTGATTTGCTTTTTTACTGGAATGCTTTTGAATGTGAACATAACATGTGGACATACAGTTCCCAACCAAGACATTTAGTGTAAAATTGCATGCAAATACCTGTAAAACTGAAACATAAAAGTCTATGCAGTTTTGTAATGTCAACAATAGCCAGTATTTTGAAACCTGGTGTACTTTGATTGAATGTGTGTACCTTGTGAAGTGAAAACAAGTGTCATTCTTTGACAGAATAACTTCATTTTGAGTCAGATTTCCAGTGTTTTGTAAAGTTAGTGTGTGCAGAGAAATATGTGTTAGTAATATATTTAACAAAATGTGTTTTTGAGAAAAAAATTATCCATTTGGCCAATTGTGTTTTCTAGGTGTGAGTCTGTGTTAAGAGTTTAGAAAAAGTATCTGAAGTATGGGTAAGCGCTTGTTAGCGATTGAAAAAAAATGTAAATTTGCAGTGGCTAGAAAATCCAACCTAATTAACATTAGGCCTACCAAGGCATCGCGTTGGATGGTTCTCCACTTGTTCTCACGTATCTGGCAGCTAATCCATGTAGTGAAAAGGGATATAGGCTACCCGTTCAAAATGAGGCCTAAAGTTGTTTTATATAGGATCGCTATGACCGTGATGTAGAGGGCAAAGTACAGGACTTTTACGGGCTTTTCCCAAATCACGGAAGAAACGTCGACGCAGCAGTATAGTAGCAGATGCAGAGGCAAGTGTAAACTCCTTAAAACTCCTGGTGCACTTACAAGCTTTCTAATGCCTCGTTATTGGACTAAAGGTCATAGTTGTACTACTGTAGAAGTTTCGTACCATTCAGGGCATTATTAGTGGGGTAATTTACGAGATAAAAGTTGGTTCGATTACAACTGCAGAACATCACTAGTTTCTGACAGCGCTACTCGACAAGGGTTCGACCAAGGGAAAAAAGGTTCTAGGAGGGTGTTTGGCTCGGGGTCATGGTGCAAAGGACCCTAGGGTGAAATTACTCCGAACCATCGCTTTAAGCCTAAGAGCGTCGTAAAGTCCCTCTTACGAACGTCTTAAGATTTGCTGACTGTTTCCCGAAACCATCGTAGCTTAAGAGATTCGTAAAAACACTCGTAGATCTACAAGTGCTCCAGAGTTCTCGTTACGGGCTAAGAGCGTCTTGTCAGTATTTCTCACTGAGGTCACCAACAGGACATACAGAGGAATTACAACTTAGAATACATAATCCAACTTATGTTCCCATTCTTTATTGTGTTTACCTGTGATGAATCAGATTTTAGCGTGCAAAATAGCATAGCCTACTTTAATGGTCATAATAATGTGATGAAAACGGACAAAAATGCAATCAAGTTATGAAACGAGACATTGCCAGAATAGTTTGCCATTATCTTTGCTAAGTAAAGGCTATATTTTATTAGGCCTATGAGGTAAAAACAGAGAAAGGAACATGTTTAGTCTGTGCTGCGTCAAAATCTAAACATATTCTAGGCTTATATATGTTATTTAAGCCTAAACATTTCCTCACTTTCTTAGCCTACTTGACCTCTTTATCTTATTATCTGCAAACGTCTTCTTAAGTGACAGACATAAACGGTGCAACAATCTAATCTTAAATAATTATTATTTATGTCTGTGTGTGGTATATAACCTACTTGGGATGCTTACATGCAGATGTCAAAGTGTTTCTATTTTCGTATTGATGTGAAATAATGTGTAGATCTGAAGTTTAAACGGTAGGCCTATAGCTGTGACGTGCAGTCACCTGACATCACCATCAAATTAGAGGATATTTCAGAACTATTAATGTGGACAGCTCCCCTTAAGAGCATCTTAAGAGCAGTGCACGCCGCTCACGTTTTTGAGCATGTTCGGGAAACAGTCGGAAAACCAAACGAACGATCGAAGATGAATCGAAGAAAACCCTCGTAAGAGCGTGTCTCTGTCGTTATCGGGAAACTGGGCCCAGGTCACTTGCTCATGATTTGCAGGTAGCAACTTACAAATAAGGTAGCCTATTGCTTGCCATAATGGTAATGAAAAATATATTAGGCCTACTAGTAAAATATTCAAATATTTAGTGTTAACCTTACTCAGCACTGAAACCTGTAAAACTTCTTTTGAAGTCCTTCATCACATGAATTAAGATTAAAATAATTTAATTTCTGAGCACCACAAAGTCAGACCTCAGCACATTTTTAAATGTAAGATTGTTCTTAGGTCACATATCAATTTAAAATCATAACAACTGCAATGGTAGCAGTTTTAAAATCATGTGTAGTAGGCCTAAGTGTAAATGTGTGTTTCTAACACTTATGTGTTTTACATTAACTTACAATGTCATGAGCTCTCTCTCTGCCTGGTAACACGCGCTGATTGAAGCCTAACTAGCTCCACCTGTCCCTGCTCTGCTCTGCTCTAATTACTCTGCCAGCTGGGCGTTGCATTACCCACTAACCTCTCCCAGTATTTAAAGCCCTGTCTTTCAGCTCTCTTTGTCAGATCGCCTGCAAACCCAAGCACCAGTTACCTGCCTGTCTTGGAAAACGACTCTGACTCTTTGCCTGTGAACCCAGACCCGCTCGACTACTTCTTTGATCTCCAGCCCCGTAATCTTGACCTGCCTTCCGTCTCTCTTCTACGAATACAGCCTAGCCCTTGACTGTACTGCTGCTTCGTTTCAATTGCTGTTGTGTGTGTTTCCCCAGGACTTCCCGGATCATCCAGCTCCTGCCATTGCTGCTCGGGCTATTGGGGAACACACACACACGCAGACTCTTGGAACTCCCGAACCCCTGAAACCCCTGTAACCCCAACCCTCTAACTTTGGACGCTTTTGTGGTCCTCGCCCTGTTTGGTGTCTGACAGTAACGATCTGACCAAACATGGACCCAGCGCACGGTCGAACCAGCATGGAAACCGGCGAACCAGAACCAGCCACCGCCATGCAACGCCTGGAAGAGACTGGAGAGAGAGGCAAACCGCAACACTGCTGACACTGCCTCCTTACTTCAAGCTGCCTACCAACAGCTTCAGCAGTTCCAGCAGCAACAGCAACAACTTGCAATGATCATTCAACTTCTCACCAACCTTTCTCCTCTGCCTGCCCCCCACCGCCCAGCCCCAGCCAGCCTGCTCACCACCGCCCAGCACCCGAGTCTCCTGCCCAGTCCACTGCTGCCGTGGCTGCCGGAGCCCCAGAACCCAGGATCGGCAACCCAGAGCGTTCAGGCTTAACCCAACCCAGGCACGGGCGTTCCTGACGAGCTGCCGGTCCAGTTTACCCCTGCAACCCAGGACTTTTGCCACTGAAGGGGCGAGGGTCGGTGATCACTCACCTGACGGGCCGAGCTCGACTCTGGGGAACGGGCGAATTCGGCCAGACCCCAGCATGTGCAACCTTCAACCTATTCGCAGAGGAGATGCTCAAGGTATTCGATTTGGAATCCACAACAGCCGAGGCATCTCGGACCCTGATGAGTATTCGCCAAGGCAGAAGGACTGTTGCGGATTACTCCATTGACTTTCGAACTGTGGCAAGTCGGAGCTCCTGGAACATGGAAGCATTGGTGGATGCCCTCCTCCACAGCCTGGCGGACTACATAAAGGACGAGCTGGTTTCCCATGATCAACCCCCACTCTTGATGAAGCCATTGCTCTGGCTGTCCATCGCATCGCAGGATCCAGGTCCGTCGTCGAGAGAGGGCGCCAGAGTCCATCCACCAGCACACACGAGGTCCCAGCTGCCCTTCTGTCCCCACCTGCCACACCGCCTAGCCAGCCGGACCAGTCTGAACTGATGGAGATCGCCGGCCTCCCCTAACCCCTGCAGAGCCAGCGACGCATCACCTCCCAACTTATGCCTGTACTGTGGTGGTGATGGTCATGAGTCGCTACCTGTCCAGCAAAAGGCGGAGCTCACCAGATGTAGGAGGAACCGGATGAGCTCAATGAACATTCCGCCCTCCATCAGCCGTAAACCCCCATCCAAGTCTGTCTTCACCTGTCTGATTCCACCCACACCCTGGCAGCCCTGGTGGACTCTGGCGCAGAAGCAAACATTATTGACACAGGACTTGCTCGTCAGCTGGGCTTGGAAAGCCATCGCTATCCACTCCTGTTCCAGCCCGGCCCTGGACGGTCACGCACTGGCACAGTTACCAACATCACAGCCCCCATCTCAATGATGGTGTCAGGGAAACCACCGAGACCATCCGCTTCCACCTGCTCAGCTCCCCAGGCCAACCCCCTAATCCTGGGCTACCCTTGGCTCCGCCTCCACAATCCTCACCTCAATTGGGCCTCGAACTGTGAAAGAGTGGGGAAATGCCTGCCACCTGACCTGTTTGCGTGCTGCCTCGCTGCCCTCCGCTCAGTACCCCCAGCACTGCCCCGACATTTCTAATGTCCCTGAATGTTACCATGGCCTCCGAGAGGTGTTCAACAAGACCAAAGCCACATCTCTGCCCCACACCGCCCCGCACGACTGTGCCATTGATCTCCTCCCTGGGACTGCTCCACCCAAAGGTCACCTCTACTCACTATCCCTCCTGAAAGAAAAACTATGGAGGATTACATCAGGGACTCCCCTGGCAGCTGGACTCATCCGCCCGTCTTCCCTCGCCAGCTGGTGCCGGGTTCTTCTTTGTGGGAAAGAAAGATGGTTCTCTTAAGCCCCTGCATTGATTATCGAGGTCTGAATGATGTCACAGTGAAGAACCGGTACCCTCTGCCTTTACTCACCTCTGCTTTTGAGTTGCTCCAGGGATCCACTATTTTCACCAAACTGGACCTTAGAAATGCTTACCACCTAGTCCGAAAGTAAGGGAGGGTGACGAGTGGAAGACTGCATTCAACACCCACACCGGCCATTATGAGTACCTGGTAATGCCATTTGGCTCTTCCCAACGCCCCAGCGGTATTCCAGGCTTGGTGAATGATGTGCTGCGGGACATGCTGAATAAATTCGTCTTCGTGTACCTGGACGACATCTTAATTTTCTCCAGAACTCTGTCCGAACACACTCGTCATGTCCAGCTGGTTCTTCAACGGCTCCTGGAGAACTCCCCTCTATGTCAAAGCTGAGAAATGCGAGTTCCACGCCAGACTCAAATCGTTCCTGGGATACATATTAAGCTGAAGGCAACATCCAGATGGACCCCCCCAAAGGTCTCGCAGTTACCTCCTGGCCAGTTCCGGGGAATAGGAAGAAGTTGCAGCAATTCACCGGGTTTGCCAATTTCTACCGGAGATTCATCCGAACTACAGCTCGTCGCCGCTCCCCTCACAGCTCTGACCAGCATCAAACACCCCTTTTCCTGGACCCCAGAGGCCAACACAGCCTTTCATACCCTCAAGGCCCCGGTTCACCACTGCCCCCATCCTCCAGATGCGGATTCAGACGGCAGTTCGTTGTCCAGGTGGATGCCTCAGGCGTGGGAGTCGGGGCCATACTCTCTCAACGGGCAGAGAGGACAACAAGTTGCACCCCTGTGCATTTTTCTCTCGCCGGCTTTCACCTGCAGAGCGCAATTATGATGTTGGAGACCGCGAGCTGTTGGCAGTCAAGCTTGCCCTGGAGGAGTGGCGTCACTGGCTGGAGGGGTCCACAGTTCCGTTCCTGGTCTGGACCGATCACAAAAAACCTCGAATACATCCAACGCCAAACGCCTTAACCCCCAGACAGTCCCAGCTGGGCCTTGTTTTCACCAGATTCAACTTCACCCTGTCATACGCCCAGGTTCCCGGAACACCAAGCGGACGCTCTCCCGTCCAGTTTCATAAGGATGGCGCCCCTTCCCAGGAACCTGCATCAATTCTGCCCGATCCCTGCGCGTGTAGCTGCCCTGACCTGGGATATCGAGGAGGAAATTCAGGAGGCCCTCCGTGACCATCCCAGTCCCAGTGCATGCCCAGGCGGTCGTCTCTTTGTCCCAGAGAATTTGAGGTCCGGGTCATACAGTGGGGACACAACTCCCGCCTTGCCTGCCACCCCGGGCTCGGGCCCGCACCTGCCATCTCCTTGCCCAGCTTCTGGTGGTCTGCTTTGAGAGGGATGTCCGAGAATTCGGCCCCGTGCCTGCCCCACCTGCAATCAGAACAAGTCCTCCACTGGCCCCGGGCTGGTTTACTCCAGCCCTTGCCTGTGCCCACCACGACCCTGGTCCCACGTCTCCCTTGGACTTTGTAACTGGCCTCCCACCATCAGGTGGGATGACGGTCATTCTCACTGTGGTTGACCGGTTCAGCAAGATGGCACACTTCATTCCCCTCCCTAAACTGCCATCTGCCAGAGAGACTGCCCAGGCTGTTCTTGATCATGTCTTCCGTCTACACGGGCTCCCCAGGGATGTTGTCTCTGACCGAGGTCCATAATTCACCCCACATTCTGGAAGGAGTTCTGCTGTCTTCTAGGGGCCACAGTGAGTCTCACCTCTGGGTTCCACCCCCAGTCCAATGGTCAATCCGGCCGGGCAAACCAGGAGCTGGAGAAGGCGCGGTGCATGGTTTCTGAAACCCAGGCTTGGGGCACAACAACTGACGTGGATAGAGTATGCTCACAACTCCCTCACCTGCTCTGCCACTGGTATGTCACCTTTCCAGTGTGTGTGTATGGCTACCAGCCCCCCCCTGTTCCCCAGCCAGGAGGGAGATGTGTCCTGCCCGCCTGCCCTCGCCTATGCCGCCCGTTGCCCGTGCCGTACCTGGTCACAAGCTCGTGCCACGCTTACTCAAGTCAGCTGTCAGCTATGCCACTGGGGCTAACCGCCGAAGATCGCCCGGCACCCGCCTACCGTGTTGGCCAGAAGGTGTGGCTGTCAGCCAAGGATCTCCCACTGCGGGTGGAATCGCGTAAACTGGCACCTCGATTCCTCGGCCCGTTCCCCTATCCAGAGGGTCATCAGCCCAACCGCAGTCCGGCTCCAGTTGCCAACCTCCATGAGGGTGCACCCTACTTTCCATGTTTCAAAGTCAAGCCCGACGATGAAAGCCCGCCGCTGGTCCCGTGCGCTTCCTCCTCCTCCTCCTCGCCCTGGACGGTGGGCTGGTGTACACCGTTCGGCGCCTGCTTCGGGTCCAGGTCGGGCCAGGTAGGGGGGCCTCCAGTATCTCGTCGACTGGGAGGGCTATGGGCCTGAGGAGAGAACCTGGGTGCCAGCCAGTCGGATTGTGGACCGGACACTCATCGCCGACTTCCACCGCCTGCATCCTGATCAACCTGCAATCCGTGGGGGCCCCCCAGGGGGTCCCCTAACCCGTCCTGCCCGCCCGGCTTCCTGTCCTGTGCCTGACCCTGACCCCTCTGGGGGTACCTGTCCTGTCTTCTGTCCACCCTCCAGCTCCCCTCGAGGATGAGGATGTTCACTGACCGCTCCGGAGGAATTCTAGCCCTCCACCGGCTCCCCTCCGCCCCTCCCGGTGGTGTCACTCTTGGGGACTTCTGGGGGCCGTCCCTTAGGGGGTTCTGTCATGAGCTCTCTCTGCCTGGTAACACGCGCTGCTGATTGAAGCCTAACTAGCTCCACCTGTCCCTGCTCTGCTCTGCTCTAATTACTCTGCCAGCTGCGTTGCATTACCCACTAACCTCTCCCAGTATTTAAAGCCCTGTCTTTCAGCTCTCCTTTGTCAGATCGTCTGCAAACCCGCACCAGTTACCTGTCTGTCTTGGAAAACGACTCTGACTCTTTGCCTGTGAACCCAGACCACCTTCGACTACTTCTTTGATCTCCAGCCCCGTAATCTTGACCTGCCTTCCGTCTCTCTTCTACTTTAATACAGCCTAGCCCTTGACTGTACTGCTGCTTCGTTTCAATTGCTGTTGTGTGTGTTTCCCCAGGACTTCCCCGGATCATCCAGCTCCTGCCATTGCTGCTCGGCTATTGGGGGAACACACACACGCAGACTCTTGGAACTCCCGGAACCCCTGAAACCCTGTAACCCCCAACCCTCTAACGTGGCGCTTTTGTGGTCCTCGTCCTGTTTGGTGTCTGACATACAAAATAGATACTTTTGCTTAGTCCTCAGATAGAGGAGGGTTGCTGCTTGCTCAGTTAAGGTATTTCTACCCCTCCTAAACTGCATTGAAATGGTATGTTTAGCAGCCAGAATTTCAACATTTCCAGGAGGAGAAATCTCCAGCCCCCCTCTAACATGATCCCCCACCCCCCCGCCCCTGCACACACACACACACACGTCACATACACAAACACACACACACACACACGCGTCACATACACACACACACACACATACATATGCACACATACATATGCACACAGACAAACAAGTCACATACACACACACACACACACACACACACAAACACACACACAGTATAAACACAGGATAGATGCATTTTGCCGCTACATGAAGCTGACTGTGTGGTTCTGCTTCTGAGTAAGAAAAGGGCCGCTCCTCACTCAGTGCTTCTGTAGCAGGCAAAATGGGCTTTTGTTTGCATGCGTTCTGTTCACAGGCCATGGTGTAAGACGCACAAAGCCATGGAATAATGGAATAATGTGTGTTCTGCCTTTGTCAATGTATGTATTGGGGGCAGCAATGGAATAAGGCCCCTCAGAGTGCTAAAGGAGAGGAGTGTAGCTCAGTAAGTCAACATCTGCACATGCACATGAACACGCACACACACATGCATGGCTAACACGCACATGCACACACACACACACATGCACACACACACAGACGCACACACACATGCACATGAACACGCACTGCACGACACACACACACACACACAGGAAATGGGACCCTCAGAAATCAGAGATCTTGCAGATCTCCTATCAAGTGAAAGAGGATCCACTTCCCTCCGCTTATACTGCTATATGTCGAGCAGCGTGAACACACACACATCTAGGAACACACACACACATGCACATGAACACACACATGCACACACACACAGACGCACACACACATGCACATGAACACGCACATGCACACACACACACACACACACACACACACACATGCACATGAACCGCGACACACATGCACATGAACACGCACAGGCACACACACACACACACACCGCTATAAGTATGGTATAGCGTAGCAGACGCACACATCTATGAACACACACACACACATGCACATGAATACGCACATGCACACACACACACACACATGCACATGAACACACACATGCACACACACACACACAGACACACACATGCACATGAACATGCACACACACACAGACGCACCCACACATGCACATGAACACGCACATGCACACACACAGACACACACACAGACAAACAGACACACACACACACACACACACACACACACACACACACACACACACATATGTATACACACATATACATTCTACAGTAGTCTCAGGTAGCTTCTCACTTCTGACATCACTGCCATTCTCAAAGCCAAGTCTCTATGGCAATGGCCCTTGCTGACCCTCAAAATGTGTGTGTGTGTTCTTTAACGTGCTCATTAGTGTGTGTGTTTACAGGTTTGGAAATGTTTGTGTGTGTGTGTGTGTGTGTGTGTGTGTATGTGTGTGTGTGTATGTTTCAGAAGGTGGCTCTGTGTGTGTGTGTGTGTGTGTGTGTGTGTATGTGTGTGTGTATATGTGTTTGTGTTT
>NC_063197.1:30565541-30617314 GCF_017589495.1 Alosa alosa | reverse complement strand
ACACACGAACACCACAAGCTCTGAACAAACACACACACATATACACAAACACTAAGATCATCCTCACACACACAGCAATACACACACATAGACACAGACAAACACACACATATGTACACAAACACCAAGATCACCTTCACACATACACACATGCCCAGACATACACACATGCAACTGTGAGAGGTAGTAGAGTGTGTGTGTTATGCGGGTGTTAAAGTGTGTGTGTGTGTGTGCCATAACGAGCTGTCTAAAGGACCTATCCCAGAATGCTTATCTCTAGTCCGCCATGGCTGGTCATAATGGGCCTCATTTCCTCTTAATGCTCCTCCCATTTCGCCTCAGCGCACGGCTTTCACACGCCATCACCTGCTTTTACACACACACACACACACTCTCTCACACACACCTAATCACCTGTTCACCCATTTGCACAAAACATTATGACTAATTCCAGCATAAATCTCTCTTGGGAGGAAGGGTGTGTGTGTGTGTGTGTGTGTTTGTGGCCACTGTCAGCAGATGAACCACACACACACACACTCAGACACACACACACTCAGACAACTCTTAATCTCTTATCAGATTCCAGCCAGAGAGAATCCTGTCAGACAAGGTCCAGTTCTGCATCAGGAGAGAGGATAGGAGAGAGGACTACACACACACACACACACACACACACACTACTCACTCACTCTGGATGTGCTGAAAGTGAGAGAGAGAGAGTTGCTGTGCTTCTGTGTGGCATTTGCAGACGTCTACACGTGCCACACTAATGCAGATGTGTGTGTGTCTGTGTGTGTGTGTGCAAATACCTCACTCCTCGCTGTGACGAGCATGATACACCACCTCTGATCAGTGATGATAAAGTGATAGTTTATCCTTTTTGCTCATTGAAATTCGCTATGATGGGAACTTGAGCAAACATATTGTTTCTACGCTATAATCATCGTGTCTGCCCAGCTTTTCCAGAAATAAGGCCAAAACAGACGTGTGTGTGTGTGTGTGTGTGTCTGATGCAGAGGAAAGGCATTCTAGTCTTTAGTTAAGGGTGTAAGATGTTTCTATTGTGTTGTGCATTTGCAGTGAAGTCGAAGTCAATTGGACATTATCGGGGCAGTGCAGAAATCTTGAAAGGGTTTGTGAAACACAGATTTGGAAAAGCAAATGATATTAAAAGAGCTACATAATACAAAGAGGCACATAAAACAGCAAAAGTAGGACAACTTCCCTGATGGTGGGCTGCCTGGCAGCGCAGCAGCAGAGATGATGAGCGGTGTTGTGGATGGGTTTGATTGGCGTTGTGCTGGACCAATGAGGTGCTGAGGTGGGCTGCTGCGTGAGCTGCCATGTGTCCCACTCACGCAGAAAGCTGGCGCAGAATTGGCGCCATCAACGCAGCATGTCGGGGTTACGCCGCGTTTCCCAACAATTGGGACCATAAAGGCCAATCCATTACACGCCTTCGCGGCGCAAATGTGCACGGAGGAGCATACCACCTGCTTAAGGCTTAGTGTGGTGTTGTGGTGTCATTCCTCTGAAGCTCAGGGCATTTCTCCCCACTGGGAGTGTATGCTGAAGCAAACCCATCCCCACATCACACACTGTAATAGTATAGCCCAAATATACTGCAGTCACTCATGTACATATATAAATAAATAAATGTGTAATATAACATCAAACCATCAAACCTAACCTATATGTCCACGTAAAGCCTATGGAAATGTATATGTAACCAAATAAATCCTATGGAAATGTATATATAACCAGCCTGTCTTTATGGTGGAAAAGAATTGCTGGCAGCAGAGTCAGAGGTGGCTGCACATCCCATGAAACATAAGAGGCGACTGCTCTAGTTAATTATTGAGTCATGTGTCTGTGTTTGTGTGTGTGTGTGTGTGTCTGTGTAGATAGAGAGTGTGAGTGTGTCTGAGTGAATATGAGTATGTGTGGCTGAGTGTGTGCGAGTGTGTGTGTGTGGGGGGTGTGTCTGAGTGTATGTGTGTGTATGTGTCTATGTGTGTGTGTGTGTCTGAGTCGTCCTAAGCCGCTGTGATTATTTAGCTCTTAGAGTGCTCTGCAGCCCTGCAATGGCTTCACTGGATGTCAACTGCTGGAAAGGTTAATGTTACATTATTAATCCAGAAGACTTTAATGAGATTAACGGTAGACTCCACTCTCAGACTAATGGTGGGACCTTAACCATTAAGCGTCGGTCCAGGAATTTGGCATACAGTGGTTAAAATGTTGAATAAAGCATTCAGACATGGTTTATTCAAGCAATAGTTGTGAGAAGCTGTAGGTTCCAGTGATTTTAGGACAGCTAAGGGTTGTTGTTAGGCACGGTGTGCAGTGGAACCTACAGACTCGAGTGACTTATTGCGTTTCTAAAACGGTTACTACATACCTGGCAAGATTTCATAAAATAAATTGCACAGCAACTAGAAATGTCATTATTTATTCATAATCATTCTTACGCCAAGAATTATATGTTGCCAAGCAACATCGAGACGCAGCAACTCTAACTTTTGTATCAATTCATCGCAGCCCAGGAATATGTAATGCAATGCGAGAAGGGTTGTGCTGGGTGTTACAACAGCATTAAGAGCAATTCATCCAATCATAATTAAGGACTGGAGTTATCCAGACTCTCCACCCTGGGTGGCAGGTCCTTCAGTGTCTTGGCCCCCAAACTCTGGAACTCCCTCCCCCAACCTCTTCGTGCCTGTCCTTCTCTTCCTTTCTTCAAAGCACATCTCAAGACCTTTCTGTTTGTCAGACACCAAACAGGACGAGGACCACAAAAGCGCCACGCTCAAAAGTTTATTTAAGGGTTGGGGTTAAGGGGGTTTCAGGGTTCGAGGGGGTACAGGAGTTTCAAGAGTCCAGCGTGTGTGTGTTCCCCCCAGTAGCCGAACAGCGCATGGCAGGAGCTGGATGATCCGGGAAGTCCTGGGGAAAAACACACACAACAGCAATGAAAAAGAAGCAGCAGTACAGTCAAGGACTAGGCGGTATTAGAGAAGAGGGACGGAAGGCAGGCCAAGATTACGGGGCTGGAGAACACAGAAGTAGTCGAGCGGGTCGGGGATCACAGGCAAAGAGTCAGAGGAGTTTTCCAAAACAGGCAGGTAACTGGTGCTGGTTGCAGACGATCTGACAAGTGTGGACTGAAAAGCAAGGCTTTATATACAGGGCATGATGAGTGGTGAATGCAGTGCAGCTGGTAGGTAACGAGGGTGAGGCAGAGCAGAGCAGAGCAGGAACAGGTGGAGGTCAGACTTCAATCAGCGTGCAGTTACCAGGCAGAGAGAGAGCTCATGACACTGTTTAATGATCACTTCTCCTCCACAACACATACAGTAGCTCCATACAGATAACTTGTCTTGGTTGTATTGTTTTGTTTGTTTGTTATTGTGTTTCTTTGCCTTCCTACTATGTAAAGCGACCATGGGTTTGAGAAAGGCGCTATATAAAATAAACGTATTATTATTATTATCCGATTTAGAATAGTAAAGTATACAATGTTGCATTGATGGAGTGAAATGCCACTGTTTACAGAACTGTTTGATATGTCGTCATGGTGATGTTGTGGAAGTGTAGCTGCACAAGCAGAGGGCTGCCCACTGTGACCCCCTGACCCAGCGAGAGCCCTGAGGAGGGTGGACCCCACTGCGCTGGACATCTGGATGCATAGATGAAAATGTGGTTCAGGCATACCTGAAGCACACCTGAGGCATACCTGAGGCACACCTGCGTACCTGCGTGTGTGGTCCAGTGCAGGATTGCATCTGGGGTTTGTCGGTCAGTGAGTTTGTGGAATGGGGTGTCAGCTCCTTTTTGGTGGAAGACCAAGGAGGTCTGTGGGCGTGGCCAGCACAGAGAGGTAGGGGCTGGGACCACAAACCAGAGGAAGTCCACAGCACACCAGTCCAGATTACCTGCGTTTTGAGCACACAAGTCCAGATTACCTGCGTTTTGAGGACACCAGTCCAAATCACCTGCGTTTTGAGGCCACCAGTCCAAATCACCTGCGTTTTGAGGCCACCAGTCCAAATCACCTGCATTTTGAGGCCAGCATAGAGAAGGTCATCATCAGAGTGGGTCAAGAGATTAGCAAGAAGTTCTTGCAGCACAGTGTACCTGCCGGCTGCTGCTACACTTGTTTTCCCAGACTTTACGCAAGTTTGAACATCAGATTGTCAGTGTCAGAAAATCACAACATCTGTTGTGTTACCATCATGTTACAACCATGCTACAAACCTTTTAGACAACCAGAACCCCTCTACGAACCTATTAGACAACCAGAACCTCTCTACGAACCTATTAGACAACCACAGCCTCTCTACAACCCCCTAAAAACCGTCTCTAAACCCATGCAAATAATCTGTTACAACTCATGAAGTCAGAGTGATTACAAAGGCCTACAAAGTCGATGACTGATCCTGCCCGCTTGATAAAAATAGATAAATTTGATTGGCTGATAATTAGTCTGTCAATCAAAATGAAATTTGTCCATTTGCTGGACCTGCTGAGGATGCAGTGTAAGAGGACGGAGCTCAGGCTCACACTTCCTGCTGGAGTGGACGGATCTGGAGATGGATCAGACACGAGTGGCTAAAATCTCCGCCCTTCCTGTCTCCATACAGAAGCAGACATGATTTGGTCCAGTCTACACTGCCTTTACGGTCTGCCACTTACACTTGAGTATAATGAGACATTTATTCTATATTTATTTATTAATAATTTATTTATCCATTATTCATGAGTACAATTATTACTTCCTCATATTGAACATAGCTAAGCCTTCTGAGGGACTGAAAGACTACAGATGATGTTTGTCCTGTTTGTGTGCCCTTGCTGCTGAATGAATAAATAAATAAATACATACATAAATAAAGTTTTTGAGTTGGATGGAACCGAGTTGGACAGGTCAAGCACATGGATGTCGTGTGGCTCTCTACAGAGCACGTCCCACTGGGATATGACTCAGAGGATGACATATCCATCCTGCCTCCTGTCCTCTGTCAGTGGACTTGGAGTGATACCCGACACCAGGGGCAGCCGTGGCCTACTGGTTAGCGCTTCGGACTTGTAACCGGAGGGTTGCTGGTTCGAACCCTGACCAGTAGGCACGGCTGAAGTGCCCTTGAGCAAGGCACCTAACCCCTCACTGCTCCCCGAGCGCCGCTGTTGTTGCAGGCAGCTCACTGCGCCGGGATTAGTGTGTGCTTCACCTCTCTGTGTGTTCACTGTGTGCTGAGTGTGTTTCACTAATTCACGGATTGGGATAAATGCAGAGACCAAATTTCCCTCACGGGATCAAAAGAGTATATATACTTACTTATACTTATACACCATGAGCCGGGGCCTACACACTCTATTCTCTTGTAAAGAGTGCCCCCTGTTGGCCGGAGCCCAGAGTGACGGCTTATGTGTCTGATGTGTGGTGTGTTTTCAAGTGATGTGCTTTCTGAGCGATGTGTTTTCCAAGAGCCGATGTGAAAGCAGGGTCCTGCATTAGGTGGACGTCTGGTGCGGACATCCCTCAGTGGTGTCCGGGACATCGTCACCTCAGGCAGAGTATCGTACCCACGTGCCCCCTCTCCCTTACGTCTATGAAGAACTCCGAGAAACAGGCAGACAGAGTGTGTCCCTCAGGTGACAGTACAATTAGCATACTGAAGGAATCCATTTTTGGTGCTGTGGAGGAGTTAAATATAGCAGGCGATTCAGAGCTGCAAACACACACGTCTGTCTGCCCGACGAGCCTTCAGAAGTTAACCGTAGCCTTCTAACCTGTGTGCAGTGCACTTTACACAAACACACACACAGATTGATCCTCACTTTTCTTACATACACACATACACACACAGACATACACACAGACACACACACACAGAAACATCCTCTCTTTGCTTGCATGCATACACACACACACACACACACACAGAGACATCCCTCCCTCTCTTCTTGAGACTGGCACACATAATAACTCCCTTTGTTCTGTCCTAGGACCTGATAGATGCCCTTTTATGCCTCCGTGCTGGCGATAGCCGTGGCAAGAGGCCTTATGCTTTCGTGTTGTCAGTCCGTCCATAACTCCATCCGTCCCAAACTTGTAAATGTGATATCTAAAGAATTCCTCAAGGCACGTTCTTCAGATTTGGTATGAATGTTCATCTGGACTCAAAGATGAACAGATTACTGTAGGTTCTGGAGGTGAAAGGTCACTGTGATCATAAAAGTAAAGATTTTTATAACATTCCTCTCACTCAACTCTATAATCTATATAAGTAAGTATAAGTATAAGTATATATACTCTTCTATATGATACAAGTCTCGCAACCTAAATGTACATTGACCAAACAATCACTGCTGAGCTGAGGCATACCACCACAACGCCGTAGGCTAATTATGTTCTAAACACATTTACATAGCAGCATCATGGTCAATATGATATCCTCTCCTCTGCTGACTGTGCCATAGCAGCATCATGGTCAACATGATATCCTCTCCTCTGCTGACTGTGCCATGACTGGCCAGTTCCCCAATGTCCACTGATCAGGATCGCATGTCAGTATAGGCTACATAATATGTAATACATTAAAAGCATTTGTTACATGGCCTCTATTTATAGTTGTTGTAATAGATATTGTCCTGCTGTCTTTAGATCAAAATCAGAATCGGTCATTGCCAAGTGTTTTTTTTTTCCACACAAGAAGATAGCAAAAGGAATTTGACTTGCTGCAATGGTGGCCAGTCTTGCATAAACAATTGATTTTGCAGACTTTAAAGCATTCCCACTGATTGCAGGGTGATTCTTGATGCCTGTGTTCAGCTGGTGAGGCAGTAGTTTATGTGTGAGAGAATCATGACATGCATGTACAATTTAGATGCTTCAGCTGTTAGATTATTCCTTACAGTATATTAACATTTGATTGGTGTAAGTGGGCATGGAGCCAATCAAATTAATCTCACTCTCTGAACTCTCTGAATATATATGAAATTAGCTAAATTGAATTTGAATTTGTTCAAAACTATTTTAACCTGAGTTTTATTGTGAGTTTTGTTGTGAGTCTATTACTATACCAAAATATTTATATTCATTCACAGCTAATAACTTTCTCCCTGCCACTATCACAGCAGGCTCAGGATCTTTATTTGCAGACTTTCAAAAACATACTGAAAAAACATACATACAGATTTCCTAATATTTCAGATGTAAACATGAACTGGTCAACCAGTTGGATATGTTGACCATGACAGCTGATAGTTAATCTGCAGCTTCTTTCTTATTGTTAGAATGTAAATAGATGACCGTGAAGTTATGGAAGGGGGGCAAGCTTCAGGGAGGTCATTTAAATAAACAATAAGGGGCCTATGTAGATCCCTGTGGAGCACCAACACAATTGCTGACTATTTGTGAGTTTTTGTCACCTATATGTTTCCGCTCAGCAAGATAGTATTTAATCCATTTTATTACACAAGGTGAAAAATTTAACTTGCAATTAAAATGTTGTGGTTGACAGTATGAAAAGCTTTTTTAAGATCAAAGTAGACGGCCCTCACTATGCCTCCCTTGTCCAGTTTAGCTCTGATATTTTCCAGAAGAAAACTATCAGCTGTTTCAGTGGAATGATGTTTGCGAAAACCGAACTGAAGAGGATGAACATTTTGAATGTTTACACTCTCATGCCCCTCCCCCACTATCACCGAGCACCCTCTCATAGAGTTTGTGCTCGTCAGTGCGCACCAGACTGTGATTGACAGTCAGATCTCACACAGCCCTGCTCTGATTGGACCAGAGGAACCGGGAGCTGTGGATTTTTGCAAAACAAATAACAGGCTCTGGGTGGAGGTAGAAGTGCAGTTTTTTTTTCTAAAACCGGCTGATTTATGTTGTTCTGTCGGAGCATAGTGTAGGTTTCAGTGAATATGATCAAAAAAATCTTGCCAACTGCAGCTTTAAGGAAAACAGTATTCATCTCATTCTTTTCATAATGATCAGAAATGCATCAATGCTACAGCTTCTTAATTAAAAAGCTCAGTCAACAGCATGTGAGCACATCCCTAATCCTGCAGTCTGAGCTCATGAACACTCTGTTTAGAAAAATGATGGGCATACAAATTAAATCTGTCCAAAAGTGAATGTTTTCCCATCAATAATTTAGCTCTTCAGATTTCAAATAGTGAACTTCCTTTCCGCATGTCCAATTCAGGTTTTAAATACAAGTGATCTGTGTCTTTTCTGATCTTTATGAAAAGAATTTCAAGCTCCTCGTGAGTACACTAGAATCTGACCTTCAAAGATGGCCAGCACTATATTTATCTTTCACAGGAAGAGTTAATTGTATATAAAAATGAATGTTTTACCTAGATTTTTGTATTTGTTTCAGTGTCTCCCAGTCTTTTTGTCCAACTCATTTTTTTCAGTCATTGAATAAGCTGATCTGTCCGTCTGTGGGATGGTAAAAAATCTAGAATCCGCAGGGAATTCTTGGAGAGGCCCAGGAACCAAGGTGACCTAATACTTCAGCCTCCCAATTTAAATTATTATTGGGCATAAAATATACAAAAAGTTTTGGTTTCAATCTCCAGAAATGGAATAGTGCGAAGTTGAAGCAAACTCCTGTATATCAACGTCCCTCTCTGTTTTCATTGCAGCAGAATTCTCACCATCGCAATATACGTACATTAAAGGAAAATTCTGGTTTTTAGCACTTTAAGTGGTTTTTAGCACTGTTTCGGACAGTTAGCTACCATGAGCTAACTGTCCGAAAGACTACTAGCATGCTAACAACGGAGCTAATGTTACCTTACTTTTCTCAGGTTAATGTAAGTTAATCACGTAAACAAACATTTAGCTAACTATTGGTCAAACTGAACATAATTTTCGGTTATTTAATCAGAATTTTAATTTTTCAACAAGTGCATCAGAAAGTTCACCCACCATTTGATGTAGTAGCCTATTTGTCACAGCAGCACGAGGCATGGAGTCATTCATCTGGACTGAGAAGCAGGAGGAACGGTTGATGGGCAGAATTTTTAGACCCCTCCTCTGCCTAAAAAAAACATAACATTTATCGTTGTCTACATGATCAGTGCACTGTATATTTCACTTAAATAGTACAATCAACTCATTTCTTTTAGTTATGACATAGAGTTTTCACAAAACACACAAACATTAGTAGTGACCACCTAACATATTTGTAAATCTGGGTTTAGTAATTTCTAATCTCAAAATACGGGCACAATTTAGACAAAAACTCAAACTCAGTGACGTTTCCATGATTAGGAATCTAATCATTATTCAACTATTTCCAATAACCAACTCTTCCCTGCAACCAGATTGGATCATACCTTTACACGGTGGCAAAAAGCTGGTCTTATTAGATGTAGCGAATTTTATGTATGGGCTTTTTGCCAGCATTAATGATCTTGAAAAATGTAAACTACGGCAGTCAGACTTATTTAGATATTTTCAGATCCATCATTTTAATCAAACTTGAAGTTCAACCTTTCCTGCCTTACCAGAAAATTCAGGGTTGGACAATATTTTACAAACTCCTGTGCAGTGTAAATGATCTCATAAATGATCTCATGAATCTCATATAAATATATAACGATCATATATAAAAAACACACAATCATATCTCTTCAAAATGTGTCATTAGAATTGAATGGGCTGAAGAACTTTGGATGGAAATATCTGACTCAGCCTGGGATTGTGCTCAGAGACCAGGAACCTCCTGATAGTTGAAAGTCTTTCACAGAACTTAATACACTAAATCAAAACTATCCAGAATGTACTATCCAGACTTGTTTTGGACTTGGACTTGGTCCTTGGAGCCTTTTGGTCATCTGTTTGTAAAACTCTGAACCAAGCATTTTATAGAAACATGAAACCAAATGCAGAAATGTCCATTTTTGGTGTATTAGTAGGCTAAGTGAGGTCTTAATGGCCACTAATTTGAAAAATGCACTTGCCTTGGCCTTCAGGTAACACTTTATAATAACTACACACAATTAAGCATTTGTAAACATTTGTAAACTCAACTGTTCATCATTTGAAAAGTAGGCTACTGTTCCTACATTAATTATCATCAGTAAATCATTTGTAGACACAGTTACAAATGGTTTGTTCATAGTAAGCACTGACTCATCATCACACATCTGCACAAACCACAACACTGCCTTTTTTAAAGATGAACTGAACTGGAATTTGAAGTAAAGGTTGTAGTATATTGATACTATACATGTTAACTGCGCATTTCATATTATTTGTAGTTAAGCAGTGCCATCTAGTGGTGACTAAGTTATGCTGTAATCCCCGGATGTTGACTACATTAGCAGTCGGAGAGTTCCAATAAAGAGATTCAGACGTGTGAAAGTTGTCTCCGTCATACTTAACTGTTATGGATATATTAACAGTGTAAGATCAGTCAAAGTTATTACAGTGGCGACGAGGATGGGATCCTTTTTAAGTGGAAAGGGGATTCCAGTTGCAGATCTCGTGAATTAAAGTGTTAGACGAAAGTAACGTTGACGTGACTCTACAAGATAGCTAGCTAGCAAGACGAGCCAAGCTCGTGTAGCTAACGGTGCAGCATGTCAGCAGCCTTCATCGGAAACCTTGGTGAGTACAAGGAAGGTCAAGAAGATTTCGAGTCATACCTCGAGAGGTTTGAGCAATGGATGATCGTAAATGAAGTGGATGGAGAGAAACAGGCCAACGTTCTCCTGTCTGTAATAGGCGCAGAATGCTATGGACTGTTAAAAAACCTCTGCATACCAGATAAGCCAAGTAGCCTTACATATGCAGGAAACTAACAGCCCATTATAAGCCCAAGCCATTAATTATCGCGGAAAGGTTTAAATTTCAAAAAAGGAACCAGCATGAACAGGAGTCAGTGTCGGAGTATGTGGTGGCGTTGAAGCACCTGTCCACACATTGTGAATTTGGTCCCCATTTAGACGAAGCATTGAGGGACAGATTTGTTAGTGGTTTGAGGGTGGGGGCTATTCAAAGAAAGTTGCTTACCAAACAAAATCTGTCATTTGCAAAAGCATGCAAACTGTCTTTATCAATGGAAATGGCATCGAAGAATACCATGGAGTTTGCCAGCAAAATGAAAGGACCTGCCACAGTGAATAAGATAGACAAGAAGAGAGCAAGCAAGGGTGCGTGGAAAAGCAAACCAACGACCAGCGAGTGGAAAAGCAAGACCACAAGTGACAACTTCAGACCACAGAGAACAGAAACGCACCAACCCTGTTACCGATGTGGCGGTAGCAATCATGCAGCACAAGTATGTAGGTTTAGAACAGAGACATGCCACAAGTGTTCAAAGGTAGGACACATAGCAAAGATGTGTAAAACTAAAAATAGGCAGGGACATACACAGTATGTGGCTGAACACAGCAGTCCAAATGACACCGCAGGAAATGGTGATGAACTGCCTTATTTCATGAATACAGTGTACACCACGTATACCGTGGGAAATGAGAAAAAGGACATTAGAGTAAATGTCAAGTTAGAAGGAAACCCTCTAGAGATGCAGCTTGACACGGGAGCTGAGTTAGAAGGAACCCCTCTAGAGATGCAGCTTGACACGGGAGCTGAGTTAGAAGGAAACCCTCTAGAGATGCAGCTTGACACGGGAGCTGAGTTAGAAGGAAACCCTCTAGAGATGCAGCTTGACACGGGAGCTGAGTTAGAAGGAACCCTCTAGAGATGCAGCTTGACACGGGAGCTGAGTTAGAAGGAAACCCTCTAGAGATGCAGCTTGACACGGGAGCTGAGTTAGAAGGAAACCCTCTAGAGATGCAGCTTGACACGGGAGCTGAGTTAGAAGGAAACCCTCTAGAGATGCAGCTTGCCCCGGGAGCTGAGTTAGAAGGAAACCCTTTAGAGATGCAGCTTGCCCGGGGAGCTGAGTTAGAAGGAAACCCTTTAGAGATGCAGCTTGACACGGGAGCTGAGTTAGAAGGAAACAGTTAGAAGGAAACCCTTTAGAGATGCAGCTTGACACGGAGCTGCCCGTAACACTTGTTTCTGAGATAGTGTATAAGAAACATCTCTCTCATCTGCCACTGAGAGAAAGTAAAGTGCGGCTGTCAACCTTTTCCGGTGAGAACATTCCCTTGATGGGACAAGTGACTGTCAGGGTGAAATATGGGAACCAGAGTGGTGATTTACCCCTAGTGATAGTGAAAGGTGACCGACCAGCTCTCCTTGGCCGTAACTGGCTCACAAACTTCAAGTTAGACTGGGCAAGCATATTCTCAGTTATACCAGAAGGGGTTGTAATAACGCAGATGTAGAGGCAGTGTTGCAGAGACATAAAGCAGTGTTTTCGGAGGAGCCTGGCACTATTCGTGAGTTTAAGGCCAGCATCACAGTAAAGCCAGATACCAAACCGGTCTTCAGGAAGGCCAGACCAGTGCCATATGCACTAAAAAGACGAAAGTCGAGAAAAGTTAAACAGGTTAGAAAAAGCAGGTATTATCTCAAAGATTGAACATAGCCAGTGGGCTGCCCCAATAGTAGTGGTACCCAAATCAGACAAGTCGATTCGTATCTGTGGCGACTATAAGGTCACAGTAAATCAGAGTGTCGAGGAGGAGAGCTATCCACTACCGAACGCCGAAGATCTCTTTGCCACATTGGCCGGGGGCACTCTCTTTAGCAAATTAGACCTGTCACATGCCTACCAACAGCTTGAGTTAGAGAAGGACTCCGAGAAGTATTTGACAATAAATACTCACAAAGGACTGTATGTCTATCATAGACTTTCATATGGGGTGTGCAGTGCGCCTTCTATGTTTCAGAATGTGATGGACCAGATCCTACAAGGCTTAGAGCATGTGACCTGCTTCTTAGATGACATACTGGTCACAGGCAGAACAAGAGCTGAGCACCTGAGGAACCTAGAGGAGGTACTAAGCCGGCTGGAGAGCTTCGGGGTGAGAGTAAAAAGAGCAAAATGCGACTTCATGCAGAAGAAGGTAGAGTACCTGGGGCATCTGATAGATAAAGAGGGACTGCACCCCACTGAGACAAAGGTTGCCGCCATAGTAAATGCACCCCAGCCTACAAATGTCACAGAGCTACGGTCATTTTTAGGACTGTTGAACTATTATGGCCGTTTCATGAAAGACCTGTCGACCGTACTGCAGCCGCTACACCAACTTCTAAAGAACGAAGTCGACTGGAAATGGACACCTGAGTGCGCAGCAGCATTCAAAAATGCAAGAGAACAGCTAGTGAAGAGCTCAGTAGTAGTTCACTATGACACCAAGAAAACCCTGAGATTAGCTTGTGACGCATCCCCTTTTGGGATTGGTGCGGTCATGTCACACATAATGGAAAATGGGGACGAGAAACCCATCGCCTTTGCATCGCGCACGCTGACAGGGGCAGAAAGTAACTATAGTCAGATAGAGAAGGAGGCTTTGGCCATAATATTTGGCGTGACCAAATTTCATAAGTACTTGTATGGCCGCAAGTTCAGTTTAGTAACTGACCATAAACCCCTCCTTGCCATCTTAGGACCCAAGTCTGAAATCCCCACACTAGCCGCTTTGCGAATGCAGCGATGGGCCCTGAGACTGATGGCTTATGACTACAGTATAGAGTACAGGACGTCAGCGGAAAATGCAAACGCAGATGCATTATCTAGACTGCCAGGGAAGGAAAAGGATAATACAGCAGAGGAGAGTAGCATCTTTTATTTCTCATTAGTAGATGAGCTCCCCGTGCAGGCTACAGAGATTGCACAGAGCACTCTAAAAGACCCAGTCCTATGCAAGGTACTGGAGCTGACTCGGTCCGGTTGGCCAAGTTCCATCAAGGATGACACACTGAAACCATACTTCACCCGAAGGAATGAACTGTCTGTGGAACAAGGATGCATTCTGTGGGGAATTCGAGTGATCATCCCGCCAGCACACCGAGAACGACTACTGCATGACCTACACCAAGGGCACCCTGGAGGGTGCAAGATGAAGAACTTAGCCAGGAGCTACTTGTGGTGGCCCCAGCTAGACAGTGAGATAGAACATGCAGTACAGCAATGTGATGCTTGTCAGAGTGTGAGGAAACTACCAGCAGCAGCACCACTACACTGTTGGCAGTGGCCTGCTAGGGTGTGGCAGAGGCTACATATTGACTTTGCAGAGAAGGATCAGCACCACTTCCTAGTGTTAGTGGACACTCATTCGAAATGGCTTGAGGTAATTCCCATGGCAACAACCACAGCCGCAAAAAACGATTGAGGTGCTGCGGAACATCTTTTCTTCCTACGGTCTCCCCGAGGAGATTGTTTCCGACAACGGTCCGCAATTTACCTCGCAGGAGTACAAAACATTCCTGCAAAGCAACGGCATAAAGCAGACCTTGGTACCAGCATACCATCCCGCTTCTAATGGAGCCGCAGAGCGAGCAGTCCAGACAGTGAAAGCATCACTGCTGAAACAAGTGCTCGATGAGAAGAAACATAATGTCACTATAACAATGCAGCACCGGCTAGCCAACTTCCTGTTGGCCTACAGGAGTACACCACACAGCGTTACTGGTTGTGCACCAGCTGAACTGTTCCTCAAACGTCAGATCAGGACCAGGTTCAGCTTACTGAAACCAGATCTTGCTAGAGTGGTGGAAGCCAAACAACAAAAACAGAAAGACTACCATGATCAAACCGCCTCCAAGCTGAGACATCTGTCTGAGGGTGATTCAGTTCTGATCGGAACTTCCGTGGAGGACAGGAGAGGTGGAGGAAAGGAACAGTGGAAAAACGACTCGGACCAGTGACCACCTACCTCCTACCTGGTGTGGAATGGAGTGAACCGACGCCCAGTCCACATCGACCATCTGCTGTACAACCGACCGTCCAGTCCAGAGACATTTGAGGTTCAGGATGAGCAGATGGACGTCACCAACAACTACCCTGCAGTGGTTCATGCGGACTTAGGGGGGAAAGGCACACCTGGAGCAGTAGGTGGTAGCCCGTACTCACCTGAAGCTACACCGTTGACACAAATGCAGGCTAAGGCGTTTGCAACACCCTTACCAGGCTCAGTGGCCTGTGACAAGGCAGTGACACCTGCCGACCGAGCAGCCATTTCCCCTGAGGTGCTTGGGCACAGGTACCCTTCGAGAGAGAGGGCGCCTCCTAAACGACTGACTTTGTGATCAGTCAGTTTCTGAGAAACATGGTCCCTAAAACAAAAGAGTTCCTGTTCAGAGACAAATGTGAAAAAAAGAGTTCCTGAGACTGAAATGTAAACGGCAATTATGGGTCAAATAGGTTGTGTTGGCAGTAATTATTTAGTTACAATATTGGAAAGTAATTTGCTGTAGCAAAGATTTTGTTTAAGTTAGGAGTTTATTATTAGGGGAAACTTCACAGCTTAAGGGGAAGGAGTGTAGTATATTGATACTATACATGTTAACTGCGCATTTCATATTATTTGTAGTTAAGCAGTGCCATCTAGTGGTGACTAAGTTATGCTGTAATCCCCGGATGTTGACTACATTAGCAGTCGGAGAGTTCCAATAAAGAGATTCAGACGTGTGAAAGTTGTCTCCGTCATACTTAACTGTTATGGATATATTAACAGTGTAAGATCAGTCAAAGTTATTACAAAGGTAATATAACAGATGTATTTTATTTCTTCTCATTGGTACAATGATTAAAATGGCTGAATTTATTAAAAGGGATAAAATTGTACGTTGAAAGTGTTGTTGTTGTTACATGGGCGCCGCCATGTTGGATTTCAACAATCGGCTACGTCACTGGCATGGTAAGCTACTCCGCACTAGCACTAGCAGCCATAGCAGATAATGAGTCTGAGGCTAGCTGACATGGCTGAGGAAACTAACATTAGGCCTAGCTGAGTTACATATTGGCCATAAGCTGTTTATCGTAGGCTAGCCTACATCACAAAATCTCATACAAAATCAAAACCAAACTAGTGAAACAAAGGCGAACACTTTAACAGGGGAAATTAATTGGGCATGAATCATACTGAACGCTATTTTGTCAATGAGCAGAAACACACACGACATTCAAACTATTGATAAGATGTGCACTATGGAAACTGGTCTGTAACGTTGGACGAATAAATGCCATTGACCCGACATATCCTGACTTAAAAAACCCTTTTCTTGCTTACTTTATCGGCTTCGGTGGGGCAGCTTGTAGTCTTTTCAATTAGAAAGGCTGAGCCCACTGTCTATGTGCCATGGAGCCTAAGTTTCAACTTCGGCTTCGTTCACCCAATGCAGTCACTGGTCGCAATTACAAAGTCCGGGAAGGTTCGTTGAATCTTTTAAAGTTTTAAGTGCAGTAGCCTATCTGTCCCCTTTGGAATAATATCTCGAAGTAGCCTCAGATGAGGTCCAGTGTTAGGCTACCATACGATCCAACCTAGGAAAGGGCTAGCAGCTAAACACCTTGGAAACACTCTTATGTCAAACTCCACAAGCTAGCACTCCGACCATAGAGAGTATAAACCATGACTCCGACGATATCACAGATCGATAATAATGCGTTTACTAGCTGGTAACTAAATCACAGCGGGTCTGTAAACAGAATCCATTGTCCCTTTCTACTCACCCTGAAGCCAGTTGTTCACCGTCTCAGGGCAGATTGCACAAGGTAAAAATCTGCAAACTCTCCACTAACGTTAGCCTAAAATAAACGGCAAACTCGTGTATCCTCCGTGTATCTGGGGTCAACTTGGGGTGACGAAGTTTTTAACAGTTTTAAGGGAGGGAGGGAGAGCCTGTGTGAGTTGCTGTTACGAGTGCCAGTAGTCCAGACTGCGTTAGCCTACATTGCCGTGACAATGCATGTTATATAGCTTATTTGTATGCACCGTAGCTTCGCATAGGCCTAATGTAGTGGTGGTGAGTGAGTATGCAGTTGTGTGGAGGATGTACAGTAGGCAATGTGTGTGTGTGAGGGATGGAGGGAGACAGAGAGACAGCGTGCGTGTTGCTGTCTCAAGCGCCCCTCGTCCAGTTTTCTACATGACCTGTAGGCTAGGCCTACAGTAGCCTATGTTGTGCCGCACAAAATGTATCTATGTTGTACATTGCACAAAATGTATCGCCCGAAATAAAACACATACATAAATAAACATATTTTCCCCGTCACTTTGGCTTCCTCGAAAATTTTCCCTACGTTTAGCCACTGCTTTGCAACAGATAGATTCCAGTGTCCATGCTCCGGCATACACACAGTGATTTTCACCCAAATGATCCTACTGAAGGTTGAGCTGGAGCCTGAAACCGATCGTCCCCCCATCTAGTGGTAGTCAAGACACTACAGGCCTGTCCCTCACAGGCTCAAATGTGTAACCCATGCCATTAAAATGACTAATTTTTCGTGTATACATAATATGCTGCAGCTGTTGCCTATAGAACTTCTCAGGTCCTACCATGCCAGTGACGTCATTGAAGCGGGCAGCATTCTAATACTAACAAACGCAATTTTGGTGTTGCTTAAAAAGGCTACGTATTGATTTTTTTTTTAATTTTTTTTTAGTGCCATTTATTTTTAATTGTCATAATCAACACATTATCAATGTTGATTATTTCAGTTCAGTTCATCTTTAAGTTATGTTTGATGCCTTTGGTTTGTACGACGGAGTACTAGGGCCACACATGAAGAAAAAAATATTTTTGCCATGGAGATTAAACTCGACATGTTGACTTAAGTCGCCATGTCGAGTTTAATCTCGCCATGGCAAAAATATTTTTTTCTTCATGTGTGGCCCTAGTACTCGTATATACCCTAGTATATACTATTTTGATCCCGTGAGGGAATATGTGTGCATGTATACTTTATTTATGCACTATGTGTGCAATGCATATGTGCGCATGTAGGCTACATGGAGTGGTCGGGATCGAGGACAGCTTCATTCGTCCCTAGACATTCAGCAATAGGCTGTTTTGCATCCATTAGAAACAAGCAATGTGCAATTCTAGGATTGGGGAGAGCGCCTAGTATGCCTAGTCTAGTGCATAAGCATGAAGTTGAACCTTTAGATGAAAAACACTCTTTAATAATAGGCCTACAATAAATAAATAAACCGCTAATGACGTTTAGCTACTTCTGACCATCGCATTTATCGCCTGTAACTCCGTGATAAGGACCTACAGGAAAGTATTTGGCTGAGCAACGGAGGTTAATGTTTTATTTTTGTTCACATGATATAGGCCTATGTCTAATCATTGTTGCAGTCGAAGAAAACTGGAATGTTCAATTCGTCCTCCCTTTCAATCGTCCCGAGCGGTCGTTCTCTCTCCAAACTAACTTTATTCTCAAAATGTTGAGTTTAATGTCGACATGGCGAGTTTAATCTCGTCATGGCAAAAATATTTTTTCCTTCATGCGTAGCCCTAATACTCCGTCGTAGGTTTGTCATTTGTTAAACAAAATACTTTTCAAGCATGATCATTTTTCAGATTTTTTTCTAACAAATTTGACAAGTCTGACCTGGCAGAAATCCTTATGAGAAGATGAGGTGCCCTGAACTTGCCAGATGTGTGAGTTGATGATGATATGACATGATTTAGGCTATCTCTATGTGATACGATATGATCCTCTTCCTCATGCAGCCCCATATGATAGACCAATGATAGACTAACGATATCCTTCCTCTTAGGCCTACAAACCCACAACTCACACATCTGGCTAACCTCACATCTGGGATAAAAACTATAAGATGCCTAAATGCACAGATATGTGTGTTTAACGCGTTTAAAAACTCACCTTTTAAACATGCATTTATTTTTTACAAAGACCTAGTTTGTAGGCTAGTGTATGTTTGTGGTTATCGGTTAGGCTATAGTTGTATAAACTGTTCTGGTTAATGCAATGATGTTTTTTTTGTAAGTTGCTGAATAAAAACGTCTTTTTGCAAACATACCACAACACTATTTTACCTGTCAGTTTTTCTATCTTGAACGGTGGACTAGGCTACTCTGAAGTAGGTTCACTGTTGGTTTAGGCTGGGCTATTTTCTGAAAATGTGTGTCCGATCAGTCAGACAGTTGTGCAATGAGAAGTTTCCGAATCTGTTTGTTCCTCCCTCTGAAATGAGACAGGTGAGCAACCTACCGCTGTATCGCTTTCTGTACGACTAGGCTAGTACAACAGACAGAGTGGAACAGTAACCTGCCGCGCTGTCGCTTCTATTTCTGTGGCGCGGAGAGCAAACCGAGCTGGTTGCCATCGGTGACGCGTCCTTCTCAACCAAACTCCTCCCAGATATCCAGCCCCCCAGCAGTGATTGGCTGGACCGCACTTGCTCCAGTAAACTCCAGTAAATGTACGGGTGAATCAGCTGTCAATCTCAAACAGAATTATATTTAGGGTAGGTTGATTAGCGGATCAACTGGAAGACTCGTCAAGATTAACATTGCTTTTGGAGCTGGGAATTTGTGGTGCAAGTGTTGGGATTTTATATTCTTTCTCTTTGCGTTTGTGTTTCAGCAGTGATTACTCTTTTTGCCAACTGCATTTGCATTTCCTAAACCAATCTGAAGATTTCCGAAACGATGTCTTCTGACGAAGACAGAGCCAAGGAGATTCTGAAAGGTTTTAAATTGTATCCTTCTGGTGATGAACTAAAGGGCTTGTTTGCTACCTTGAGCAAACTAGCTAGCTAGTAACGTTAGCTTGACTGCTGTAAGTTTGCTTACTAAATGAGATATTAAGCTAGCTAGGTTAGTTAACAACCCAAAGCAGTTAACGTTACCTTGCAGGGTGTGCTACTTTTCTAATGTGATTGCGAAAATAATACAAGTTAGCATACGTGTCTACGGTAACTCTCTGATGTGGACAAAATATTCTCCAGATTCTTTTTTTAAAATAACGTTACTGGTGTCCAGCCATCCTTTTGGGTTAGCAAGCTAGCTGATACCGTCTTGCTATCTTGCTAACATCATGCATTAAAGTTATGTTTCAATCGCTCTATTAACACTAGTGTCGTAATATTAAGAATAACTTGTTGTCTTTGGACATGTGATTTGTAATGAGTTTGTTAGCATAACTTTTCAAGGTAATTGCTACATAAGTCTTAGTAGGTCTACTGTTTTAGCACTTTATGTGTCTAAGTTAGTTTGCCTGGTGCCTCACTACATCGAAGCATTTAACATTAACATACAATAAGACGGCCAGTCTTCTAAATGTAAAGCGATTAACCAGATCAACTCTGAGTGGCAATTGGACGTTTTGAATGTAGATACATCTAGATCGTCTCTATGGATGCTTCAGATTACCTTGTTGCCAGTTTGCTGTAGGGGAGGGGGGTACTGGACATTGCCTGCCATGAGTAGTGTAGCTACTCTTCTCTTACATTACTCAACGCAAGTCCTGATACTTTATTCATCCATCCGTTTTGTGTTGGTTTATGGTTTGCAGCAACATAAGACATTCGGACGTTTGGTTGTTTAACTTTCACCAAGTTTGTTGTTCACTGGTTCGTTGTGTTTTGGTTTACAATGGAAAGACATTTCATGCATATTATGGAACAAAACTGGTCAGTCGTTGTAGCCCGCACTCCAGAGAGTTTTAGCTCCCCTAAACGCTGCGCTTGTCACGCGTTTACATAACACTGCCTCCCTGGTCCTAAAATAGGATCGGTAATGCTCCCCAGAATAATCGCACCTGGAAGCGGCCTTCACGTGGTTCTCAGGTGCGCTTTTTGACTTAATTTCGCGTGTCTGTCTGTTTTATCCTGAGTTGTTGGCTCTGAAAAACAGCCCGGGGTCTTTTTGATCGCTGTGTCGGGCAGGTACATTTGTCTGGACAGGGCTGAGGTGGTGACCTTCCCATAGGACCCAAGGGCGCGTTTTCCCAGCTGGTAATTCTTAAATCCTTGATTTGCAAGGACAGGGATTTGCTGCCTTATGGTACTGCCGCAATGGTCCCTTATAACTGGACATGATGGGTGGCCTGTAGACTGCATCCCCATCACCAAGAACTTCACTGGGTGTACAAAAACATAAATAAATAAGACTTTTGTGCTCATATATATATTAATGCGTGTGTGTGTGTGAGTGCACACAAACACACACACGCTCAGGCCTCCACACTGTGTGTAGGTGCTGTTAAGCTGCTACTGGCCAGATGGGCGTTAAGCGTGCTCCTCTCCCCTTGCACAAGGCTGGCTAAGACAGACATCCTGCCCCACGGTCCACTCGGCTCCCAGCTCCTCGGATAAGCCCAGTAATCTGCCTCCACCCTGGAACAAGACTCATCTGCTTTTACTTTAGTAAGGAGACTGGCCGGAAGGAATAGAAAATGGAAATCTATTTAATATTTTCTAATAGAGAATAGAAACCAGGGAGGGACCTGTGTGTGTGTGTGTGTGTGTGTGTGTGTGTGTGTGTGTGTGTGTGTGTGTGTGTGTGTGTGTGTGTGTGTGTGTGTGTGGGTGTTGGGTGGGGGGGGGTTGGAAGCTTCCAGCGTCAGGTGTTTTTGAATGGATCAAGGAACCCCCACCCCCATGCATGCACGGGTGTCCCCACTCTGTGACCTGGTTGCCTTACGTAAGCTGGTAAACATAGCAGCTTCTAGAAACATCCTCACCTGCTCACGACACCAGGCTGACCTCCGTGACACAGGCATGTTCCGCAGGGGGAGATGTGGTCATGACATGGAGGTGTTGGGGTCAGTCTGTGGAGTTATGATGTGAGGAGGTGTTTGGTAAGGCTGTGGAGTTGTGAAGTTAGGAGGTGTTGGGTAAGACTGTTGAGTTGTAAAGCTAGGAGGTTTTGGGTAAGGCTGTGGAGTTGATGTTAGGAGGTGTTGGGAAAGGCTGTGGTGTTGTGATGTTAGGAGCTGTTGGGTAAGGCTATGGAGTTGTGATGTGAGGCGCTGTTGGGTAAGGCTATGGAGTTGTGAGGACGTGTTGGGGAAAGGCTATGGAGTTGTGAGGACGTGTTGGGTCCGGCTGTAAAGTTGTAAGGCGGTGTCATGTTGGACAAGGCTGTGGAGTTATTAGGAGATTGCAATTAAACACAGCTGTGTGTGTGTGTGTGTGTGTGTGTCTTCAGTAGCTGGTCATACTTGTGGGACAGCAGAGTGAAACTGGTGATGTACACAGAAACCTCTCTAGAGAAGTACACACAACACACACACACCTCCATTGTCCTTCACTGTGTGTGTGGATGGTTTAAGGATGGTGTATGTGTTTGTTTATGTATGTGTGTAAGTGCAGGGGTCAAAAATAACATCCACCAAGCGCCAATGGCGTGTAGATTTTTGTGTTTGCGGGTGAGTGATAGCATCTAAGAAGCAGATACCACCACTCCACCTCAGTCTTGTTCCGCTAACTCCAAAAACTCAAGCCTAGCAAGATTTGTGAATATGCGTTGACTCTACGCAACACATCAGTACCCTTGTACAAATGGTTCCCCGTTGAATCTAGAGATCACCTGACCTACATGCTGTTGTACTTGCACACTGATGTGTCGGTGTAGCTCTGCTCTTTGAACTTCAGGACCAACGGCTTCTACACACAGTTGCATTCAGTCAACGCATGCCAGTGGGTGTTCCCGACGGTAGCTTTGCAAATGACTTGAAGTATAACCATAATTTGATTGGTTGGTGCCGTCCGTCGATTGGCCGGTGCCGTCTGTCGGTGCAGCTTAACTTCTCAATGCAAGTGACGGGAGAAACGCGACGCAAAGGACCCACAATTCAGTTCGGCAACGGGTGACGTTAGCCCATGTAAAGTGAATGGGATGCGTCTCCAGCACTGCAACGCACGCAGCTGTGTGTAGAGGCCGTAACCCCCCTCACTTCAACTGCAGGTGAGCAAAAGCACAGACGGCTTCAGTTCAAGTACTTGCAGCTTTCAATGGCCAAGAGTTCAAACTATGCATCTGCTTCAAGTCCGCTTCACTGACTCTGCTGTTGCAGGGTGTTCCTTCCAGCTTCTAACTAATTCCTCTGCGTTTTCTCTTTGACGTCCACTCACTTTTTAACGGAGCCACACCACTTTAATACCAAAACACTACATGAATATTGTTTTGTTTCTGTACCATGGAGGATAGACCTACAGTATTTTGAGTTACTGTACGTCCATCATCGTCGGTTGGTAGGCTTGATAAAAACAGATTCCATTTCATCTTGCAAAAGTAGTCCGACTTTTTTTTTTCTCCAGATATGCCTCCATCTTGGAAACCCATCTAACACCATCAGGCCTCACTGTGCGCACATATACTCCGTGTGTGTGTGTGTGTTGCTGACCCACTGCTGTATGAGCTCTCTCCAGAACATCCCACCTCCTCCCAACATCCTGATCTGTGCCATGACATACACACACACACTGTATGGAGGTGCAGTGGGTTCTGTATGGAGGTGCAGCGGGTTCTGTATGGAGGTGCAGCGGGTTCTGTATGGAGGTGCAGCGGGTTCTGTATGGAGGTGCAGCGGGTTCTGTATGGAGGTGCAGCGGGTTCTGTATGAATGGGAAGGTGCAGTGGGTTCTGTATGACTGGGAAGGTGCAGTGGGTTCTGTATGACTGGGAAGGTGCTGTACTGTATGGAGGTGCAGTGGAATCTGTATAAATATGGAGGTGCAGCTAGTACTGTATGGAGGTGCAGTGGGTTCTGTATAAATGGGGAGGTGCAGCTAGTACTGTATGGAGGTGCAGTGGGTTCTGTATAAATGGGGAGGTGTAGTGGGTTCTGTATGAAGGTGCAGCTAGTACTGTATGGAGGTGCAGTGGGTTCTGTATAAATGTGGAGGTGTAGTGGGTTCTGTATGGAGGTGCAGTGGGTTCTGTATAAATGTGGAGGTGTAGTGGGTTCTGTATGGAGGTGCAGTGGGTTCTGTATAAATGGGGAGGTGCAGCGGGTTCTGTATGGAGGTGCAGTGGGTTCTGTATAAATGGGGAGGTGCAGCGGGTTCTGTATGAATGGGGAGGTGCAGCGGGTTCTGTATAAATGGGGAGGTGCAGTGGGTTCTGTATAAATGGGGAGGTGCAGCGGGTGGATGAATTGGAAGGTGCAGTGGGTTCTGTATAAATGGGGAGGTGCAGCTAGTACTGTATGGAGGTGCAGTGGGTTCTGTATAAATGGGGAGGTGCAGTGGGTTCTGTATGGAGGTGCAGTGGGTTCTGTATAAATGGGGAGGTGCAGTGGGTTCTGTATGGAGGTGCAGTGGGTTCTGTATAAATGGGGAGGTGCAGTGGGTTCTGTATGGAGGTGCAGTGGGTTCTGTATAAATGGGGAGGTGCAGCGGGTTCTGTATGAATGGGGAGGTGCAGCGGGTGGATGAATGGGGAGGTGCAGCGGGTGGATGAATGGGGAGGTGCAGCGGGTTCTGTATGAATGGGGAGGTGCAGCGGGTGGATGAATGGGGAGGTGCAGCGGGTGGATGAATGGGGAGGTGCAGTGGGTTCTGGATGGAGGTGCAGCGGGTGGATGAATGGGGAGGTGCAGCTAGTACTGTATGGAGGTGCAGCGGGTGGATGAATGGGGAGGTGCAGCGGGTGGATGAATGGGGAGGTGCACTCCTATGGGCTGAGCATGTGTGGGCCCTTGACCAGGGGAGTCATGTGTGTGTGTGTGTCTATAGCAGTTTTAAATGGGGCTTTGTGTTGCTAGTAAAGAGCTGTGTGTTGTGGCAGGCGGAGCGGGACTGGGTGGGGCGATAGGTGAAGCATGGATGTGCGTCCCATGGAGCAGACATCCCACTGGGTCTCATTAAGCACACTTGTTTCAGTGTTTGTGCCAGGTAAAAGGGTATTTTCCCCGTGTGTGTGTGTGTGTGTCACCAGGGCAATCAGCAGGTGTGATCCCACAGACATCCGTCACCACTAATTTAAAATTCAGCACAGCACAACACAGGGACACCGCACACACACACACACACACACCATTACCTTTGTGATCTAATGCCATGTTATAAATGTGAGGGTGTTTGTTACAAACACAAAATGCGCACACATGCAAACTATACAAACGCGTACAGTCTCTTGCACACAAAATACAAACATACAGTCAGTCACACCCACATACAGTCAGCTACAGAAATATAAATGTATAAACAAATATGCAAACACATACAGTCTCACACACGCATAGACTGCTAATATTCAAATACTATGTGTGTGTATGTGCGCGCGTGCATGCATGCTGTGAGGTTCTGGAGTGTTGATTGTTGATAGAATGTTCTAGTTCGAAGTTACATTGGGTTTAGTGGGTGTGGTGCTGGGTGGGTTAGGGTTGGAGACCAGCTGAACCTTTCTAGAAGGAGGGTGGTATTTCAATGGGTTGAGGTGTAGCCTGGTGACCAGGTTCTACTCCTAAACACTAGAGACACATACAGCCTCCCTTATCAAAACTAGAGACACCTACAGCTTCTCATATCAACACTAGAGGCACCTTCAGCCTCCCTTATCAACACTAGAGACACATACAGCTTCTTGTATCCACACTAGAGACACCTACAGCTTCTCGTATCAACCTTACAGCTTTTTATGCCAATTCTGTAGACTGGGTCCACCTCTGTCCTGTGTACGATGCAGGAAGCCTCTGTGGTCACTTAGCCCCAGGATTTGCTGTGTGTCTGCGCTTGTCCATGTCATGGGAGTAGATTAACTGGCCATATTTATCATCTCATGGGTCCCAGATACAGATGACCAGGAAGTGTTTGGGTAGGGATTTCCACACACACACTTATACACTCATACACCCACACATAGCAGGTTGACCACTCTGTGAAGGCTGGAACTGACTCCACACACACACACACAATCTGTTGGGGGGTGGGTAGAGGTCAGGTGTGTGTGACGTGGAGTGTCTGTGTTTGGCAGGTGGCTTTGTGTGGTGTCTGCAAACGGGCGTCTCAGAGCCGAGAACACAAGATCAAAGACCACCTGCAGAAGCACTATGCCCCCACCCACCCACCAACAAACCAAGTCAAAATTATTTAGATAGATAGATAGACTTTATTGATCCCTAGGGGAAATTCAAGAAATTCAATTTGTAACTGAATAGGTAAGCAAGTTCAACATAAAGTTAAATATGATCGTTACTTTATTTCCTCTATTATAGTTTCAATGTGACAAACACATACAGGTCCACACTTAGACAATAGATAGATAGATAGATAGACAGACAGATGGATACTTAATTTATCCCGAGGAAAGTTTTTAGGCATCCAGTAGCTTATACAATCATAACATACACATTATATTATTATATAATCATAACAAACACATACATATCTCTCACATACATGAAAAAAATCACTCACAGAAGTGGATAAATGTGAAGGGGCATGTGAGTTGATTACAAAGGTCTGGAATGGACTGACCATTTGATGCATTGACCATTTGATGCATTGACCAATGACCATGTTAAGGTACTTTGGTAGAGTGTGTGCAATATCAGGCTGGTTGGGATGAACCTACCTAAATCCTTTTGTTGTGAAATGGACAAGGGGGTGGATTTGTCTGTCTGGCAGTGGTTTGAGCAGCTCAACTCCACCTCCAACTGCATTTTCCTAATTCCATTAGGAACCGAGGAAACGGTTACCTCAAACTCCCTGCTGTCTGTTTGTAGCCGTTTCCTGCTCTGTGGGCATTAACCGTTTCAATGTTGTGGTTGGAGGCTGCTTAAAAGAGGCCCACGGATGCTGTTTGTTGGGACAAGGTGTGAAAGTTACTTGCATTGTGTTGCCTGCTCAGCCCTGCACTTGCCCGGACTCGAACCTGAAACTTGCTGCACCTCAGATTGTGAGTTGAGTTGCTAGCAGTTGAACTAAAAGCCCAGTGTGCTAGCAATTGAGCTAAAACCCCAGTGTGCTAGCTCTTGAGCTAAAACCCCAGTGTGCTAGCAATTGCGCTAAAACCCTAGTGTGCTAGCTCTCTCACTAGCATGTCTCAAGGTGTAGGGAGGGAGGTTAACCTAACGAACACATTGTACAGCTACGTACCAGCTGGCTACCGTTACATCAGCAGTCAGATCGAGCTTTATGAAGCTTTGAAATGGGCATCACCTGGTCTTTTCTAACAGTGACCGTGACCAAACAGTAGGCCCAACCAGAGAGCTCTTGGGAAATGTTCTCGGAGAGCTCAGATGACGTGAGGAGCTCCTTCCTTTTTCCCTTTCCTCACTCTAAAGCAGACATGTTGACCAGGAGTGCTCGAACCTCTGCATGTGTCTGTATGCTTCTGCCAGTCATGTTATTTATGGAGAAGGTGTAAGAGGAAGTGTACTGTTCTACTGTTGGCCAGTCCAGTTCTGTATTGTCCTCCTTTTCTAGTAGCGTGCGTGTGTCTGTCTGTGTTCACTGAAGGTGTAAGTGTACTGTTCTACTGTTGCCCCAGTCCAGTATTGCCATCCTGTTCCTACCTCTAGCTCAGGCATCTTTTCTGTGTGTATGTGGTGTGCGCTCCTTAACCCGTGGTCAGAAACTGGATGAACTTGCGGGATGCAGAGACGGGGAAGGTGCTGTGGCAGGGGACTGATGACCTGTCAGTGCCTGGAGTGGAGCACGAAGGTAAAACACACACACACACACACACACTCAGAGATACACACTTACCCACACACATACACACTTACCCACACACATAGAGTAGACTAGAAGATTCTTTTTATTATTATTATTATTATTATTATTATTATTATTAACCAGTAAGAGATAAAGAATCTCTTTTTTCAAGAGACCTGGCCAAGAATGGTAGCAGGACATTCAGATGCAACAGAAAATCACAACAGACAAACAGACATTTCAAAATGCATTTCAGATTGTAGAGAAACATGCGGTCATACTACAAAGGTTCTGAAAACATAAGAAGGTAGAAGGTACTGAAAACAGAAACATAAACACCTTCTTGCCCCACTCCGTCTGAGCTTTAAGTCACTACATTATTTAATAACTTGACAAATGTAATAATTTTGTAATAATCACCGCAATATGTAATAATTTATTACAAAATCTGTGGCAATTTATCACATATTGCATTCAAGCAGTTTATTACAAAATGAAGGAGTTGTGACATAATGAAGTGAAACTATTACATTTTGTTAAGTAATAATGCAATGTTACATAATGCGGTCTAACAGACCTCAACCCGTATTTCTATTGAGAAAAATACACCAGTGATTATATCTGTGAATGATGAAAGGCTGGTTGACTTTGAGAATACAGTGATTGTAGTATAGACCAGTCCTGGTCATGCAGGCGAATCACTGTCTTGAAGGTACTGATATTGTATACAGTGGGGCTAATGTAGGTAGGGTGCGATTGCATTGCGTTTTGGAACCAAACTCCATTAGTACTAAGTAGTGGTATTCTAGGTATAGTACTGATCTGTGTAGTGTAGTGTTTGCTGTAGATGAGGTCGTGTGTGATCCTGATTGTTGTTTCTGGTGTGTGTGTGTGTGTGCGTGCGTGCGTGTGTGTGCTCTTTGACAGCTCGTGTCCCTAAGAAGATCCTGAAGTGTAAAGCCGTGTCCAGAGAGCTGAACTTCTCGTCGGCAGAGAAGCTGGAGAAGTTCCGGCTGGAGCAGAAAGTCTTCTTCAAGGGCCAGTGTTTGGAAGGTGCCTGTCTCAGAGCTGTGTTGTTTTAGCCTGGGTGAACCCGGACAAACTTGTCAGCAAATTTTGAATTTGCTCTGCAGGTCAGTCTGAAAAGGATCAGAATCAGTTTCCGAATCACTAAAAATCCAGCAATGTGATTAAAAAAATGAATAATAATAATAATAATTGAGTAAACGACTGCAACTGTAAACAACATTTGTTTACAAAAAAGATGTGTTTGCTGCACCTCTGCAACGGTTTGGTTCAATGCACCAATTTTAGTTTAATTTCACTGCTGGTTACGACCCCCTGGAAGTTGTGAAACGGGAAGTTCAGAAACAGGCATCAGTGGGATCCTTTCCAGACGGAATCTCCAGAGCAAATTCAGATTTGCTAACAGGTTTATCTGGGTTCACCCGGGTTAGTGTTGTTTGCCCTGCTAAGTCGCCGTAAGCTGTCCAGGCTGTTATACGTTCCATGTTAAATGAGCTTAATGAGTTAAATGAGTTAAATGTTAGCCTGTTGTAATGTAGACTACACATTGGCCTTAAGTCTGATGTTTAGAACACAGTCATATGGAGACGTATGTAGGACATAAATATCAATGAGTGTTTTGTGTGTAGGAGAGGTGTTGAGTTGTTACTGTTTTGCGCGTGTGCGTGCGTGTGCGTGCGTGTGTGTGTGGGGCGTTGTGTTTCTCTACAGAGTGGTTCTTTGAGTTTGGCTTTGTAATTCCCAACTCTACAAACACGTGGCAGTCTCTAATAGAAGCTGCGCCAGAGTCACAGATGATGCCGGCCAACGTCTTAACGTAAGACACACGTGCTCTCTCCTCTCCTCTCTGGTGTGTGTGTTGGGGGATCCTTTATGTAAGGCTTAGGGCTTTTACATACAAAACGCATTGGTCACCAAAGCGCTATAAGCATTTATACTAGCACAACGTCTTAACGTAAGACACACATGCTCTCTCCTCTCCTCTGTGTGTGTGTGTGTGTGTGTTGGGGGATCTTGGGGGATCCTTTATGTAAGGCTTAGGGCTTTTACATACAAAACGCATTGGTCACCAAAGCGCTATAAGCATTTATACTAGCACAAATGTATGTAGCACAACACTAGTTGCCTTCTTCCAGGTGAAGAGAGGCTATCACCACCTACTGTGCACACCGTCAAACAAGCTAAAGTTGTAAACAAGAGGACCAGAGAAGTGTCAAGAAAGGTCTGAGCAGTAGAGCTACTTTGGTTGAAAATGAATCTGTTTATTAGGCCTACCTTTTGCTGGATGTTCTTTTGCAATGTACCTGCTGCAATTCTTGCCGGTAACTTTGTTTACCCTAAGCCACTTCCTCAGCTGTCCTCAAACTTCACCTTAGCCTACAGGTGTCATTCCCCAGTGCTGCAACTCAACGCTGGTAATATTAAACTGACTAGTCAAACAATCAAACTTCATGACTACTACAGTTCCAATTCTACTACAAACCAATTACTGATGTCCACTTTTTAAATTAAGTTTTGAAAAAGAATTCATCTTCATTATTTTACAAGGCTACTTTCATTCACATTGTATGCGATAATGAACCTTTTCAGTTGATATAAAATGCCAACCATGTCGGGCTGCTATTCGCCTTATTCACCCAGCGGCCAGAAACGAGGCTACATGGCACACTTACTATTACACCTCAGTCCAGCAGGTGGTGGTAATGCACTCTGTTTGCAAACTGCCAAAAAAACTCACTGAAGAAGAAGTTTACTCTGGCAGGCCCTGGGCATCCTGCTTTCAATGTCGCGTGCCATATGCGCCGGTCAGAAAATATCAGCTGCCCGCGCAAGGCTGAAATTCGGCCGCGCCAGCTGGAGAAACGTAATTTTGACGTCACAAGGCCAGAAACGTTGAGTATAACTGGCCTATTAATGTTCTCAGGGACAGTTTCTGAATTCAGGGGGTTTAAGTGTTGTAAGTGGAATATATAGACCGTGTGTGTGTGTGTGTGTGTGTGTGAGATCTCTTACTCTGTCTTATTGTTTCCCCTCTGCAGTGGGAACGTTATCATAGAGACCAAGTTCTTCGATGACGAGCTCCACGTCAGCACCTCTCGAGTACGGTTGTTCTACGTCTGAGACCACCCACACACACACACACACACACGTGTCTCTCCCAGCTCTGCCGGCGAGACCAGCAAAAGGTGGAGTAGGTGTGTGACAGGTGGCGCGGAGGTCGTGCACCTGCCCAGGCAGCAGGGGGCAGCACTTTCTCTCCACACCACCCCAGCAGCCTCCGGCCCCCCAAAGACTCGTTGTAAATATGAGCACGGTCGCTCACGGCAACCTGACCATGTAAATTATTTAATTTTTACGTGACTCTCCCCGCCCGTCTCCTTCCTGATTGACGGCTATGCTCCGCCCCTCGCTCCCGTGTTTTTCAGACGTTTGCTTCCTGTTGGTGTGGTTGCTGTTGTCATCGTTGGATTATTTTGTTTGTTGACTTGTTCCATTGTTTTTTTTTTTGTTTTTTTTTAGCTAAACTGTAAAATAGGTGGTTTTAAATACTAAATGTAATTATGAATTAAAAATTCATGTACATTTGTTGTGCTTGTTGTGTTTCTATATTGAGATGTTTAAACATGATTTCTGATTCCTAGCCTTGTTAGGCTATTATGCAGGGTGTAGGTACTCTAGAGGTGTGGGGCTGATGGCCCTGCTGAAAAAAAAACAGCCTGACCAGCTTAAGGTGGTTTGCTGGTTGACCAGCTTGTTTGACCACCCAGCTAGACCAGCAAAACTCTTGTGAAAACATACCTTCAGCTGGTTTACCCAGCTTACGATGGTAATTCAGCTGGTTTTGCTTGTCGTACCACCTCAAGCTGCTCATTTTAGTTGGTGTTGCTGGTCTACATTGCTGGTTTTTACTGGCCATGCCAGCTTATGTTGGTCATTCTAGCAAACCAGCATGACCATCTTACACCAACAATGTCAAACAAAGTACCTAAGGACCGAGGCATACAGCAGACAAACTGGTGACCGAAACATGCACCGTCAGATGATCATGAAGTTGAATGAATTATTCATGATTTGAATTATTCAAATCATTAAATAATTTTTTTATTAGACATTCTCTGCTTATGTCACAGACCACTTGGAGGTGCAAACAATATCGGACTTTTGGTTAATTTGACCAGCCGGTAACTTCGAAACAGGCACCTTATTTTGGATAGACAATAGGAATATGTCATTGAAGTGATTCACGTCAAAATATCTAAACTGTGGAGTAACTCAACATGAGGCACCGCCGATATTTTTTGTGTTCTAAGTTATAAAAAATTCATGGCTAAGGAACCATAGACTGGCTCTGGTTATGCACCGACATTGCGGTTTTACACTACATTTCCCACCATGCCTAGCGTCCGTTGCGCCGATTAGTTAACGTTTGTAGTGAGCGACCTTGGACTCCAGATCAAGCATGGCGAATAAAGAGCCTAACGTAAGTATTTCAGCTGATTTACTCCAAAAGGACATTTAGGCCAGTTACTTGTCCTCTGATGTGTTATATGAAAATACATGCAATGTGCTCAATGGAGATAACGTGTCAATAAGACGCAAGGCTCTGCTTTCTCAGTACTTGCACGTTTAGGTTGAGAAATAGCTAGCCAGCGTTACACCACCAATGTAACCAAATGAACAAATGCTAATCTGACGTTAGCCAGTAGCCGGTAGAAGTTCATATTGACGTTTAGCCTTTGGTTACTGTTTGAATTGATTCAAACATGGTGACAGTCAACGTGTTATGCATTATTATTTTGGCAATATTTGCCTTATATTGGCTAACCTTATCACAACCAGGTTGGAGGCAAGCTACTAGCTTATATTCTCAACTTTGACTCTCCGTGGTCCCTTTTGATTGTGCTAGCGCTTGGAAGCTTAACCGTGGCAGAATGCGTTCTTGTCATGCTGGTTTTGATTCTCAGAGGGAATATCTAACCCCAGTTCACATCGCAACCCCTTTTTTCACTCCATAAATGAACTAAAAACTAGCGTACTAGCGAGCTTACGTCAATGGCCTTGGATGTGTTGCTAACGCTATAGTCAATGTCATTGGCAGATGTCTTCACATGTTAGCTGAGCTTTCCGTTTAACTTTTTTGGGTGAAATGATCACCTACTAGTTCCACTTTGACCCAGAGGCAGTGTTAGGTATATATTATGAACGCTATATTTTAATACTGAACGAAATAGCAGTAGAAACTTCCAGAAAATGTGAGGTTATCAGGTACCATAATTAGATTTACCACAAGATGGTGCCATGGCGCACTTAGCACCAGAGTTCGAATGGCACAACTGTGCGTATTAAAAGGCAGTTTTTTCCCCTTACAACTCAAATGTGAAGAGTGTAATACACTTGTGTATGTATTAGATCGAACCCCGAGTATAGTAACTAAGGTAGGCTACATCAACACACACAGGTGTGCATGTACATTAATAGAGGATGAATAGCCTACATTAGACATTTACACTGACAAGATTCAGCAGTAGAATAATGCGCTGCATGGAGGGTGTGCATGCGATATAGTGGGGTTCAGGTGGTTTCTCCCCCTGGAAAATGTAGAAATTTTGCCTGCTAAACAAGCCATTTTAACACAGTTTGAGAGGGACAAAAATTCAATTTACATTACTTAAGAATATATTGAACACTGAATATTATATATACTATATAATACCCCCCCCCCTACTGTTGTTTTTTTTTTTTTGGGGGGTCTAGATCCTAATCAGAGGGTCAGACCCCCCCAAAAAAAATAAATAAATAAATAATAATTCAAACTGTGCTCCGCTTTCTCTCATAAAGGAGTGTGTTTATGAGGGAGTTTGTGTGTGTGATATCTGACGTACTGACATTATCCTGCTGTTCTGACTGCAGCGGTTCGTCCAGCACCTGCGGGACCTGGCGGGTCGCATGTCTGCCGGGCCGCGCGGCGCAGGAACGGGTCTGAAGCTGCTGTTGGGTGCTGGAGCACTAGCGTATGGCATCAAGGAGGCCACCTACACGGGTATGCCCGTCTCACTAGACACACACACACACACCGGTATACCCGTCCCACCAAATGCACACACACACACAGTGGTATGCACACTAAACACACACACACACCAGTATGGCCGACTCACTAGACACACACACACACACACACACACACACACACACACACACACCCCTACACCGGTATGCCCATCCAGTGTTTCCCTACATTGACTTATTTGTGGCGGCCCACCACAATATCAACATTGACCACCACACAATGATTTTCCTGGTTGTACTAAATTGTGCTTAAATCTGGTTAGAATCATAACCACACTGCACTAATTTGTTAAAAACTGTTGCATTCAGGTTAATTCTGCAAACCTACCACCACAAATAGAATTCAATTCTGTGGGAAACACTGCCGTCTCACCAAACACACACACCAGTATGCCCATCTCACAACACTCACACATGCGCACACATAAACATACACACACCTACACAGTTGGATAGTTATTGTGTTTGAGATGGTCCTGGTGTTTTACCTTGCGGGGTAGGGACACCTGGGGCCTGTACTACCCAGATGTAACCCAGGGTTACTTTGTTAAACCGGGTTGACAAAACCTGGTTATCATAAGTGGTGTTAATCGGTACTCACGACGCTGATTAAGAAGTTGATTTGTTGAACCGGGTTAACCTAATTGAGTTTGTGTGCTCACATAAAAGGGCAGGTTGCAGCCAAGTCACCAATTTCAATGATGATTTGATCACCTTATTTTACGGACTAGGAATGCACAACTATTGTGACAAGTTACGAGGAATTAAAACTCACTCTACGACAAAAATCAAATATACATCGGCAGCAAACAAAGCAAGACAAGGCTGTACGTATTGCAGTTCGGGTAGCCTAAATGCTTAAAAGTAAAGTTTTATTTCCACATGTTCTTCAAATATGTGTTACGGAGGATTAACAGCTTGCGGAACGTCTGAAATGAGTTGAAATAATTAAATTGCCTATTTTGAGTTCAAAGAAAGGCTTACAGATGCAACACAATTCAGAAGTGGGCATATATATTACAGTAATAAGGATAATTGAATGTTTAAGTAGCCTCCATTGACTGATTTAGTCTATACCTAATCCTGTGAACAATTCAGATGCAACACCATTGCCAAACGCACATGGCAGCAGGTGAAAATGAAACACAAAAACATTATTCAGAATAGTAGGCTAGGTTTATATAGTTATAGCTTGCATTAATATTTCTTAATTATAAAAACATGTAGGCCTAGTATGCTTATAGCCTTCACTTGCCTCTGTTTTACAGTGAACAAGAAAAAGGTGTCTTTGAACACTACTGTAAGGCACCAAAGTGTTTTACAGTAGCAGAGGAGTTGGCCATCACAAATAATAGTGGAAGGCCGATTATGGAAGGGGTTGATGGAGGCATTCGGTCGGATTCTGGTGCTGTGGAAATGTGTAGCCTTTATGTGCAGGGTACAGTAATATGACATTCAATTCAACAAGTTTGTTAAAATGGGAATTTAAATTTATTAGGCCTACTGTAGGCTATGTCCGATTTATTTTAGGCTATTCTTGCGTTCTTATGTTCAGCATACTGTAGGCCTATGTCCGATTTATTTTCGGACATACAGTATTCTTGCTCAGATGTTCAGCATCACCGATGGAATACATGAATGTCCGCGTTGCTATGATGGGTGACATTAGAGACGTCTGCCTAGATCATCTGACAAATATAACAAATTCCCTCGGCAGACAAACTATATCTTCATAGAAAATATAGTCCGGGTATCTGGCGGTCTCTAAAACCCCTCGCCCTGCGAAGAGAGCCCCTCACGATTTGCGCTCCAATGTCATTATGGATCATCCAGGTGCGCCCGACATTGTCTCGAGAAATTGTTAGTGGAGGGGTGGTACTTATAAAGGGTGTGGTTAACGGAAACCTCGGGTTAACCAAGAACATAATCTGCTCGGAGCAGGTTTGAGATGCAGCGTAAATTGCCATGGCAGCATACCTCGGTTAAAACCTATCCACCTTTCGTAGTACGGGTTAATCGGGAAGTTACGCAACACATGATCAAGTTACTCAGATAAGCCATTAACCCCACTTCGTAATACAGGCCCCTGTAATGGCTGCACACTCAGACATACACAGGTACTTTCAGAATGATTCAGTTACTGGCTAGTAAAGCTTTACTGTGAAGCTAACACTGTGTGTGTGTGTGTGTGTGCGTGTGTGCGTGTGTGTGTGCACACGCAGTGGAGGGTGGTCAGAGGGCCATTGTTTTCAACAGAATCGGAGGGATGCAGATGGACACCGTTCTCTCTGAAGGTCTTCATTTCAGGTACAAACGCACAAACACTGTTTACATTCACCCACCACTGTATTGTGTGGTGTCTGTCTGCATGCCATCACACTTGTTCTGACAGCCTTAATTTACCCTTAATTCCCTAATTTACTTTCTTAATTTACTGTTTTCGGTCAAATTTGTCTGTTTATTGTCTGCTGTTATATTAACACAAAAAACAATAAACATCACCAGACACTGAACATTTATTTCTCAAAGGATAACTCTGCAAAGCTCTTGTCAAAACATAGTCAATTGTGAAGACCAAAGTCTTGTGCAAGCAAGTACAAAAGTCGTATCCCTAAGTTAATGTTAGAATACTGTTGGGCTGTCGAGGTTAGCACGCAAAAACATTACAGGTACTTGTCAATATCGGCTGCTCATGCAGGGCAAGTATAAATATAGGGTACTATTTTATTGCCTCAGACATGGAAAGTTTGCTTAATCCCGATGTATAAGGAAAAGTCTCTTCCAAGACTCAAAGGCGCTTGTCTCAAGGAGATAAAGTATTAGTATGAAACATAAACACACCTGGAGAAACTGTACTGTCCAACCAGTGGACTATGATAGGCTACCCAATTAGACTACACGTGGAGAAACTACAGTCCAACCAGTAGACTGTGATAGGCTACCCAATTAGACTACACGTGGAGAAACTACAGTCCAACCAGTAGACTGTGATAGGCTACCCAATTAGACTACACGTGGAGAAACTACAGTCCAACCAGTAGACTGTGATAAGCTACCCAATTAGACTACACGTGGAGAACTGTACAGTCCAATCAGTAGACTGTGATAAGCTACCCAATTAGGCTACTTTGTTTCCAATATCTCCAGGCTTCTACCGGTGCTGCCACCAGATGAAGCAGCAGGAGACAGAAAGGTAGAGCTGTTGGAGGAGGAGGAGGAGTACAGCAACTAACCTGCACCCCGTTTCCCAAAACCATAGTTGCTAACCTATTAGCAACTTAGTTGGTTGGCAATGGGAAATTGCATTGCAACCAACAAAGTTGCTAACTTAGTTAGCAACTATGGTTTTGAAAAACGCCCCTGCTCTGGGAGAGCAGCTAGTGCTGAGACGGACAGCAAACACGGAGACGTGTAGAATTAGGGGCACATGGCAATTCATAGGAGCCACCTACGTCACTATCAAATAGAACACCGCCATATTTACGACTGATCTCGCCCAGTATGGCCGCCCACACTGCACATTTGTGTGTGTGTGTGAGAGAGAGAGAGAGAGAGAGAGAGAGAGAGAGAGAGAGAGAGAGAGAGAGAGAGAGAGAGAGAGAGAGAGAGAGAGAGAGAGAGAGAGAGAGAGAGAGAGAGAGAGAGAGAGAGAGAGAGAGAGAGAGAGAGAGAGAGAGAGAGATGTGGAGAAAATTTCAATTTTAGGAAAACGGGTCTCATTTCAATCAGGGCATCAGCAAGCGTAGAGGCATTGGCACATATGATGTAATAGTAATAGTAAACTATGTCTGCATAGTGTGTGCTGTGCATGAATACATAATCAGAAATACAGTATTTCACATTTCTGTTGTCTTTTTATAGTAATGCATTTTCTGTTGTGATATGAAACAATATCACCATAAATACAATCCAGTTCTGTGGAAAACACTGAGTAAGCTGTGTGTAAGCTCTGAGTACGCTATGACAGCTATGAGTAAGCTGTGTTTAAGCTACGAGTAAGCTGTGTGTAAGCTATGAGTAAGCTGTGTGTGTATTGTGTGTTGTAGGATACCCTGGTTCCAATACCCCATCATCTATGACATCAGAGCACGGCCCAGGAAGATCTCTTCTCTCACAGGAAGCAAAGGTGGGGGTTGGGTCGGTCACTAGGCTACGCTACTGTTTAGGGGATGTAGCACTGAATCTGTGTGTGTGTGTGTGTGTAGACCTGTAGATGGCGAATTATGTTAACCCTCTGTGTGTGTTAGGGATGCCTACAATCTTACATATGGTTCCTTTAAGTAAGGGATAATGTATTGTCCGCCGGTAATTATCAGAAAATAAGTCCCGACAGGGAGAACAGAACTCCGACGCGCAGCGGAGATAATTACCGGCGGACAATACAATATCCCGCTTATTACACGGCTACTTGCCAAAACGACAAAAGAAACCTAACACAATGAGTCTTTAAAAATTATGCTTTGCGGCATGTTATATTAATCATGTGTGTAGACCTGCAGATGGTGAATATAATGCTGTGTGGTGTGTTATTTTAACCCTGTGTGTGTGTGTGTGTGTGTGTGTGTCTGTCTGTAGACGTGTAGATGGTGAATATTTCTCTGTGTGTTGTGTTATTTTAGCAGTGTGCATGTTTGTGTGTGTGTAGACCTGCAGATGGTAAATATTGCGCTGTGTGGTGTGTTATTTTAACTGTGTGTGTGTGTGTGTGTGTAGATGGTGAATGTTGCGCTGTGTGTTGTAATTTTAACCGTGTGTGTAGACCTGCAGATGGTGAATATTAGGCTGTGTGTTGTGTTATTTAACCGTGTGTGTGTGTGTGTGTAGACCTGCAGATGGTGAATATTGCGCTGCGTGTTGTGTTATTATAACTGTGTGTGTGTGTGTGTGTGTAGACTTGCAGATGATAAATATTGCGCTGTGTGTTGTGTTATTTAACCGTGTGTGTGTGTGTGTGTGTAGACCTGCAGATGGTGAATATTGCGCTGCGTGTGCTGTCCCGTCCAGTGGCGTCCAACCTGCCGACTCTGTACCAGCATCTGGGCAAAGACTACGATGAGCGCGTGCTTCCCTCCATCGTCAACGAAGTCCTCAAGAGCGTCGTAGCCAAATTCAACGCTTCCCAGCTCATCACTCAGAGAGCGCAGGTGTGTGTGTATGTGTATGTGTGTGTGTGTGTGTGTGGTGGGGGCGGCGGCAGACTGTCCACTGAGCAGTCTGACTGCATGGGTGTAATAGACTGTCGGCCAGCCTGCTGGTTTTGGCCCTGATGGACCTATATCTTCTCCCAGAGGGCAGTGACGCCTCCAAGGTCATCACTCATGGAGTGCAGGTGTGTGTGTGCGTGCGTGCTGACGCCTCCAAGGTCATCACTCATGGAGTGCGGGTGTGTGTGTGTGCGTGCTGACGCTTCCCAGCTCATCACTCAGAGGGCACAGGCAGGTGTGTGTGTGTGTGTGCAGCACGTCTTATTGATGGAGATCTAGTCACTGCTGAACGCATGTTTTAAATAGCAATATAATTGCTTACACGCAAAACACAAACATCAAAAATGGAATTTATTAAACGTAGTCAGCACAAATTAACTCGTTTACATTGAGAATTGATATAATATGGGCTGTAGCCTACAACAGTAAGATAAATCAGTGTTTCCCATACATTGACTTATTTGTGGCGGCCCACCACAATATCAACATTGACCACCACACAATGATTTTCCAGGTTGTACTAAATTGTGCTTAAATCTGGTTAGCATCATAACCATGCTGTGCTAATTTTTTAGAAACTGTTGTATTTAAGTTAATTCTGCAAACCAACCACCACAAATGGAATTCAATTCTGTGGGAAACACTGCAAATGCTACACAAACTCGGATAACATCGGCCGAGCTGACGTGAGCTTAAAGACAGACACGATATCGCTGTTTGTACAAGTTCACCGCAGTGCAATCATAGCCCCTCACTCTCACTCCCAGTGGAAATAACAGTGAACCAGCTGTGATGAACTGTCATGCAGGCTTGTGTGAGAGTGGTCACAGACCTGTACTGAAGATTTTAGATTACATTACATTACATTACATGCTGACGCATTTTTAACCAAAGCGACTAACAACATGGTAAACAGATTGATGGGCAGACGTGATGTGTTTTTCATTGCCCTGGATTGCTCCCAGAAAATAGGAATGGTCCATATACTGTAGGAAATAGCAATGAACCACCACCTCTTCCAACCACTGCCCTCTGGGAGAAGATATAGGTCCATCAGGGCCAAAACCAGCAGGCTGGCCGACAGTCTATTACACCCATGCAGTCAGACTGCTCAGTGGACAGTCGGCCCCCCTCCCCCCACCACACACACACACTCCCCATCGGACATCCCTCTGTGACATAATGCCTCTGTCCATACACCCCCCAATACCTGTGACCTGGACTTTGCATTGCTGCAAAAACACTCCAACAACCTTAACTCTATTAGATTTATTAATTATTGCACCAAGCACTTTACTGGACATGGCACGTTATGGGGTTTTCTAGGAGGTATTTATGGGGAGTTAATTAGGTACAAAGTAATGGGTGATTCATGGGGATGTAAATTGATATAAGGCAAATGGGGAACATCTTCAAACTATATGCCTGTCTGTTTCTGCTCTAACAACATTTCGTTGTTATCCTGTAACAATGACAAATAAAAACTAAACTGAACTGAATTGTCCAAATAACTTGAAATTATTGAAGTAAATTAGGCACAACTTCAAAGAATGAAAGTACTCTGCTGCTTGTGTTGAAAACAAAAAAATATACTTTTTACAGGCCAAGTTGTCTTGGGATGTTGCAATATTAGCTTATTTAATGTTATTGATGCATTGATTTAGCACATTGTCCGTTTATATTTTTTTCTGCCTGACAACCACACATGAAACCAGCCAATAACGTAAACTCTGGTGTGCAGCCCACTAACGTAAACTCTGGTGTGGAGCCGACTAACGTAAACTCTGGCGTGTAGGTGTCGTTGCTAATTCACCGGGAGCTGTTTGAGAGAGCCAATAACGTAACCTCTGGCATGTAGGTGTCGCTGCTGCACTAACGTAAACTCTGGCGTGTAGGTGTCGCTGCTGATTCGCCGGGAGCTGTTTGAGAGAGCCAAAGACTTCAACATCATCCTGGATGACGTGGCCATCACTGAGCTAAGCTTCAGCAGAGAGTATACTGCAGCAGTGGAGGCCAAGCAAGTTGGTATGCACCTGTGTGTCTGTGTGTGTCTGTGTGTGTCTGTCTGTGTGTGTGTGTGTGTGTGTGTGTGTGTGTGTGTGTGTGTGTGTGTGAGCGAGAGGGGATGGATGACATGGCTATCTCTGAGCTAAGCTTCAGCCATAGAGGCCAGGCAAGTATGCGGTTTGAGACACAGCCTGTCTGTGTGTGTCTGTCTGTGTCTGTCTGTCTTCCATTTCTGTCTAATGATGTGTGCATGTTAATGTATTACCATTATGCTAATGTTATGAGTGAATTTTATGTGTGTTATCAGTGATAGTGTTTGATTGTGTGTGTGTGTATACTAAATGAGGTAATATGAAGTATGTTACCTGTGCTAATGTGTGTGTGTGGGCGCTAAATGAGAGAATGCGGAGTGTGTTATCTGTACTAGTGTGTGTGTGTGTGTGTGTGTGTGTGTGGCTAAATGAGGAAATGTGGAGTGTGTTATCTGTACTAATATGTGTGTGTGTGTGTGTGTGTCTGTGTGTGTGCGCATGTGTGTGCTGAATGAGGAAATGTGGAGTTATCTGTACTAATGTATGAATGTGTTTGTGTGTGTGTGTGTGTGTGTGTGTGTGTGTGTGTGTGTGTGCAGCCCAGCAGGAGGCGCAGAGAGCCCAGTTCTTTGTGGAGAAGGCCAAACAGGACCAGAGACAGAAGATCATCCAAGCCGAGGGAGAGGCTGAGGCAGCCAAATTGGTTAGAGACCGCACTACACACAAACACAGTATACAAGAAAGTGCAAGAAAGTGTTTAATATGTCACGTCACTATTATGACAATGCTGTTCTCCCTCAGCCTGGCAGTGTCCTCTCCTTGTTCAGAAAAACACTGTGTGTGTGTGTGTGTGTGTGTGTGTGTGTGTGTGTGTGTGTCCAGTTAGGAGAGGCGGTCACAAAGAATCCTGGCTACCTGAAACTGAGGCGAATCCGAGCGGCCCAGAACATCGCCAAGACGGTAGGAGACTAAACTGCTGTGAATCACATACACACTCAAACACTAAACCGAAAGGGCTGAACTAAATGTCATCACACATAACAAACATCACACACACACACACACACACACACACACACACACACACACACACACACAGACATCAGACATACTCCTCCAGACCATGTCACGTTCAGCCACTAAAATAACACGTTGACCTCTAAACGGCTATTTTGAGTGTGGCACCACAATGAATTCTGTGTTGTTCCGTGTTCCAGGTTGCATCGTCCCAGAACAGAGTGTACCTGAATGCAGACAGTCTAGTGCTGAATCTTCAAGACCAAGGTTTTAATAAGTGAGTCTTTAATGTGTTTCTGTGCCTGTGCCTTAGTGTGTGTAAGTGTGTGAGTGTGTGTGAGTGTGTGAGTGTGTGCATCTGCACACAGTGCCAATTTCCTCTCACACATCACAGCAACGTTAGTAGTTATAACCCTGTCACTCAAATCCCCTCCACCAATCAGCTGTGACTTCCTGGGTGCATCCTACTTATAGCATCTATACCATCTGCCCAGACACAGAACAGGAAGCGGTTAGAGATGTGTATGTTATGACAGGAAGTTGTCAGCTATATGTGTAAACACAGGAAGTAGATATGAGAGGTACAATGTGTTCTGTAGTGCTGGTACACAGGGTGCTCTTAGTTTTCTGTGTGTGTGTGTGCTTGTGTAAGTGCGTTATGTCTGTTGTGTGTGCTATGAGAACTTAGTGTTCCACTATGTGTACAGTGTACTACAGTGTACTACTACTACTAATAGTAAGCCTAGCCTACCTAAACAGCAGTTACTCATGTCTCCTGACACCAAACACGTGTTCAGGAAGACATGACACAGATGAGTGTGTGTTAATGTACCGAGCCCTTTTCGTGAGTCTGCATCAGTGCAGACTTCACCAAAGGGAATTACCCACAGTTCAAAACGTTGTGACGTTTACCACGGAAACCATAGGGCAATCCGGAAATTACAAAGGTAAACAACAGGACCACGGAACGTGTCAGCAACATCTTTGTTATTAAACATTGCCAAGGTAACGTATGATCTTGTGAAGTGCTGTCCCAATCCCATTTATACCTATCTGAGCCCATGTGGCCTCACACACTCACTCACTTAACACCTGAGATCAATTAAGTCTGTGAGCCTTTAGTCCTTAGTCCTCAGGGCTCACTTTGGGATTCAGCCTAAGCCTTCATACCTGTAGCCCAAACACCTGAACTCCTTCGTATGTGTACCCCAAACGCCTTAAAGGTGCCCTGCCACACAAAACCGTCTTTACTTGCATTTTTTTTAACATGTGAGGTCCATATGTGTTTGTGCTATGTCGTGAATGTGAAAATAAACAGCTACCTCCTCCGTCAGCTCTAGCCACTGAAAATAAATAAGCAGAGAAATCAGGCCAATTGCAAAAGCTCTTCAGATTGACGTGGAATTGATGAGCTCATTACTATTCATGAGCTCGCCCATTTGAGACCTTGCCCACAAAATTAGTTTAGCTCTGTGACAGTTTAGTAGGCCTATGCAAGGATGGCTGAATGTCAACGGACTTGTGCGCTATGCACGAATAGAACTTCAACAATGCATTTTGCCCGAGAACCCAGACTTGAGGATCAAAAGGCTTCAGTTTATTTTTTGGAACAATGCTACAGGCTTTGCAAAAAGGTTGCCGTTGAAGCCTGGAGCAGTAGGCTACCATCGCAGCAGTCTACGATCAGTGCCCGTAAGTAAAACGTTATTGTCAACTCAAGGAAGTGCTATGTTATACAGGTTTAATGAACTCGCTAGCCTAGCAGGTTTTTTTATGCACATTTGGACAATGCTAGCCAAGCAAAGTTCATGCCATGAAGCTAAAATTAGTTGATAACAGCTACTATCGCGGCAGTCTACGACCAGTGCAGTCCGTAACTAAAACTGTCAACTCAAGAAAGTCTTATGTTATTCAGGTTTAATGCAGTCGCTAGCCTAGCAGTTTTTATTTATGCACATTTGGACAATTCTAGCACTCGCTAGCCAAGCTAAGTTCATGCCATGAAGCTAAAATTAGTTGATAATGGCTGTCATGTTATGGACGAAACCTACTAGCTGTTAGCCAATCAGAGTCAAGCAGCTTAGCTCGTTGAATATTAATGAGAACTGGCGCAAATCGAGCTGAGTCTTCATGCAGGCTTTCAATACCACGCTAGAATGGCTTGAAACAAGGTAACCAAGGCATGTTTTCAACAAAAAATGTTAGAGTCCATGGTAGAACTTCAGACATTACCACAAAGTAATGAAATACGTGTGGCAGGGCATCTTTAAGCTTTAATACCTGTAGTTCAAACACCTTTATCCTTCATACCTGTAGCCCGAGTGTGAACTTTTGTCTCATAGCTCATCTCGGCTTGTCCCCTGCACTCCGAAATCTGTCCCTAGTTAGCCGATGCTACCAACAGGTTTTCAATGGGGGTGCCTCGGGCATCGGCCTAGCCATGCAAATAAATCACTGTTTTACACCATTTACGAGGCTCAAAGTAGCTCCCCACTTCATTGGTAGACTTCCGAGGGCCCTGACATTTAAAAGAAGACATTAAGAACTTTGAAAAAGCACTGGTAGTTTATTTACAAGATGATTTATACAGACAGTACCTTCAGGAAGTTTACGGTTCGCCGGCATCTTGAATTTAGTCACGATAAAGTCGGCGGCAGTATGAATGAACAGGTATGATAAGGGATCAGATTCCAAAAATAATTCCGTGGAAATGCATGGATTCCAGTTGCTTTCAGTAGCAGCAACTGGAATCCATGCATTTCCACAAAATTATGGATCCCTTATCATACCTGTTCATCCGTACTCATCGCTCGACTTATCGAGACTAAATTCAAGATGCCGGCGAAAAATTGAAGCTTACTGTGACTGCACATGTGTATTAGTTTCAGGAAGATGTGTGTCAAGGCAGCGTAAAAAGTGTGTGTGAAAGGTGAGGGGTGTCATCACCTGGACGACTACCTGCAGGACAGTTACATGCACAGTGACCACCCGGGCAGCACAGCGACTGGGGGGGCTACCAGGGGTGGTGCCCGGGGCAAATAACTGCCCTCCAGCCCCTTTGGGTAACATTAGATTAGAATAGATTAGATTCAATTGTATTGTCATTGTGCAGAGTACAAGTACAAAGCCAACAAAATGCAGTACAAAGCCAATGCAGAAATGCAGACATCAGGAGCTGTTAGGAAGTGGAGGCCTGGCAGCAAGCTCGAACCAAGCCTATGGAGATGATGTGCTGCCCAAACCAGAGTCCCTCACCCAAGGCTATGGAAATTATGTGCTGCCCAAACCAGAGTCCCTCACCCAAGGCTATGGAGATGATGTGCTGCCCAAACCAGAGTCCCTCACCCAAGTGTATGGAAATGATGTGCTGCCCAAACCAGAGTCCCTCACCCAAGGCTATGGAGATGATGTGCTGCCCAAACCAGAGTCCCTCACCCAAGTGTATGGAGATGATGTGCTGCCCAAACCAGAGTCCCTCACCCAAGCCTATGGAGAGGATGTGCTGCCCAAACCAGAGTCCCCTCACCCAAGTGTATGGAAATGATGGAGATGATGTGCTGCCCAAACCAGAGTCCCTCACCAAGTCAATGTGTATGGAAAGTTATGTGATCCCAAACCAGAGTCCCTCACCCAAGTGTATGGCCAAGCCTATGGAGATGATGTGCTCCCAAACCAGAGTCCCTCACCCACCCAAAAGCCTATGGAGATGATGTGCTGCCCCCAAACCCAGAGTCCCTCACCCAAGGTGTATGGAGATGATGTGCTGCCCAAACCAGAGTCCCTCACCCAAGTGTGTATGGCTGCCCAAACCAAGTCCCTCAAAGCCTATGGAGGGATGTGATCCCAAACCAGAGTCCCTCACCCAAGTCTATATGGAAATTATGTGTCCCTCAAAGTGTGTGCCCAAACCAGAGTCCCTCACCCAATGTCTATGTCTAAATGATGTGATCCCAAACCAGAGTCCCTCACCCAAGTCTATGGAAATGATGTGCTGCCCAAACCAGAGTCCCTCACCCAAGTCTATGGAAATGATGTGCTGCCCAAACCAGAGTCCCTCACCCAAGTGTATGGAAATGATGTGCTGCCCAAACCAGAGTCCCTCACCCAAGTCTATGGAAATGATGTGCTGCCCAAACCAGAGTCCCTCACCCAAGTGTATGGAAATTATGTGATCCCAAACCAGAGTCCCTCAACCAAGTCTATGGAAATTATGTGATCCCAAACCAGAGTCCCTCACCCAAGTCTATGGAAATGATGTGCTGCCCAAACCAGAGTCCCTCACCCAAGTGTATGGAAATTATGTGATCCCAAACCAGAGTCCCTCAACCAAGTCTATGGAAATTATGTGATCCCAAACCAGAGTCCCTCAACCAAGTCTATGGAAATTATGTGATCCCAAACCAGAGTCCCTCAACCAAGTCTATGGAAATAATGTGATCCCAAACCAGAGTCCCTCACCCAAGTCTATGGAAATGATGTGCTGCCCAAACCAGAGTCGCAGTCAGTGTCTACAAGCTAATTCTTTCACACAAACATATGTGCATTTGTGGGAGGTAACCAGGCGGTTACTAGGTACGCCATGCTGTTGGAGGTGCAAACAAATGCTGCATCACCATGGAGATCACATAGTAAGGAGCTGGCTCATGAGTTATTAATGTATTTTATCATGTTAATTTGTATAATTAAATGGCCTTGGCTATCATTTTGATAACTATAACAGGCTATTCAACGTCTTTTGAACACTAAACATATCGGAGGTGTCAAATGTTGACTCACTCCAGTCTAGATTTTTTGACGTTAATCACTCCAACCAAATTTCTGGTATTGTTTGTACCTCCAAGTGGTCTGTGACGTAAGCTTGTGTGAAAGAATCCCGCGAGCGACAGTCATTCCTCCTAACTCCCACAATGTTCATAGAAATGTGGGAGGCCTTTCTGCCAATGCCAAACTGATTCCACCATTAAAGCCGCTTCATGGATTCTTCAAAAAGGTTCGCAGCTACCAGATCAAAGAAGCAAGCGGATGATATGTGTTTGTGAAAGTCTAACTGAGTGCAAGTCACAGTCAGCCTTCAGAGTGTGTGTGAAACAGCTTGAGTGTCAGGTGTGTGATGGCTTGCCTTGATTGAAATGTGTGAAACAGCTCGTGTGTCAGGTGTGTGATGGCTTGCCTTGATTGAAATGTGTAACAGCTCGCGTGTCAGGTGTGTGATGGCTTGTCTTGATTGAAGTGTGTGAAACAGCTTGTGTGTCAGATGTGTGATGTCTTGCCTTGATTGTGGTGTGTGAGTGTTCAAAGTAACCATTTTTAGTGAGGCTGTTTTTGTAGGTCAGTCTGTTATGCTGTCTTTGATCTTTTGTAAACTGGATCTCTTTCACTCTCTCTCTCCCTCACACACACAAATGCACACACACATGCACACACACAGTCATACAGTCACACATGAAAGTAATTGTGGTGAATAATTACTTAATATTAACTTAGACTGGCAAACTTCAGGAACACTCAGGAATCAGGTAAAAAATGGTCTATGGTCTATGTAGGCCATGGCCTCTGTTGGATCAACCTCTCTTCCTCAGTTCTCCATCTTGTTCTTCTGACAAACAATGCAAGTTAAGTCACTTTTGTATGGGTTAAACACCTATGCATTCTTATCTGAACAGCATGAGGAGAGATATCTTATATATCAGAAATATCACTTATAGAATGTTCCAAACATTCTCATTATCAAATCATTACAATCCTTCTACTGAGACTATTACAATGATACCAAACATGAATATATTTACATTTCATGACACATGGAAACATTATAGCAAGGTAACATCCTTTGTCTTGTGGATCTGATGGCCCTTGGATCCAGTACATTAGCATTTCATTGGGGGAGGGGAGGGTGTCTTGTTTAATGCCAAAAGGGGCCACATGGCTAACTAAAACTAAGTAATTGAAACCCTAAAATTATTGCTATCACACATCACATACTCTGTAGGACACAAAGACTCCTTCACACAATCTGTAACATGTTTATTTATGTGTTTGTGTGTGTGTGTGTGTGTGTGTGTGTGTGTGTGTGTGTGTGTGTGTGTGTGTGTGTGTGTGTGTGTGTGTGTGTGTGTTTCAGCTTATCATTGGGGAACATAAAGTAGCAGGTTGGTGGAGGAGAGGGAGTGACCCAACATCTCAGCTCTGCCCCCTAGTGGACATGCTCAGCAGGTGACACTAATGCCATGGGAGGCCTCATCTTCAGTGTCCACACACACACACTCTCTCTCTGCAGTCCTTCATTATTGCTGAAGTTTGGCTTGCGTCCTAATCCAACGTCCAGACGTCTATGTGAAGATTGTATGATGACATCACTGAGTAGCCGCAGCCAATTGGTGAAGTGCTCAGAGCTGACCCCTCTCCTGACGCAGAGTGGCCTGGTGGCGTCGGGCAATGTGCTGATGTTATGACATGATTATGTAAAGTGAAGTTCTCTAATGTAACGGTCGATGTGTGACTTCCACTGGACGACACAATAAACGTTTTTTTTTTATTTCAAACTCCTGAAGCCTGTGTAGTATATGTGTAGTACTGAGTCCTTCAGTACGCATATGAGAAAGTCCACTGCATGGTGTGAAACACACAAACACAGACACACACACAGACACAATGTAATGAAAAGATATGTTTATTAGACGGATGACTAATGTAGGTTGGGTTTGAAATGGGCCTCTGGTTCTGTAGTCCTCCTGAAGTGAGTTTGTATGGTGTGTGTGTGTGTCTCCTTTCTGTCAAAGTCAAAGTCAGCTTTATTGTCAATTTCTTCACATGTTCCAGACATACAAAGAGATCGAAATTACGTTTCTCACTATCCCACGGTGAAGACAAGACATATTTTACCAATTTAAGTCCACAGGCAAACATAACATTCAAGTAAACAAAAAAGTAAGTAAATAAGTAAATAAGAGGGCACATATAATAATGAAAAAAAATAAGAGCAGCAAAATTTGGTTGAAATTATTGCATAGACAGTCAATAAAATACTAGTGCAAAGTCAGGCCAATAAAAGGCTTGGGTAGTTCTGTTTGACCTAAGTAATAAAGAAAAGTGGCATAGTGGTGCAAGTTATGTAAGAGCAGCAGAAGTGTTGTGTTTTCAGGACAACAACACCAAGTTGTAAAGTGTACAAGTGTGTAAGTGTGCAAGTGGAGTAGTGCAGGTGGCCATTTTGGGTCCAATGTCCAGGATGTTATGTAGCTGAGGGGTGGAGGGGGAGAGGAGGAGAGAGTTCAGCATCCTTACAGCTTGGTGTATGAAGCTGTTGGTGAGTCTGGTAGTCTTGAGGGCAGGCTTCTGTACCTCTTCCCAGAGGGCAGTAGATCAAACAGATTGTGAGCGGGTGACTTGCATCACTCACAATTTTGGTCGCCTACTAGCGGGTGAGGTGGGTGGTGTAAATGTCCTTCAGGGAGGGGAGTGAAGCACCAATGATCCTTCCAGCTGTGTTCACTATGCGCTGCAGGGCTTTCCTGTTGTATTCAGTGCAGCTTCCCCACACAGCGATACAGCTGGAGAGGATGCTCTCAATGGTGCCTCGGTAGAATGTGGTCATGATGGCTGGTGGAGCACTTGCTCGCCTGAGTTTCTGTCCTCTCTGTACTGTGTGTGTGTGTGTCTCTTTTCTCTCAGTGTGTGTGTCTCCTTTTCTGTCCTCTCCTCTGTACTGTGTGTGTGTGTGTGGGGGGGGTCCTTTCTGTCCTCTCCTCTGTACTGTGTGTGTGTGTGGGGGGTCCTTTCTGTCCTCTCCTCTGTACTGTGTGTGTGTGTGTGGGGGGGTCCTTTCTGTCCTCTCCTTTGTACTGTGTGTGTGTGTCTTTTCTCTCTCTGTTAGTATGTGTCTCCTTTCTGTCCTCTCCTCTGTATTGTGTGTGTGTGTGGGGGGGGTCCTTTCTGTCCTCTCCTCTGTATTGTGTGTGTCTTTTCTCTCTCTGTGTGTGTCTCCTTTCTGTCCTCTTCTCTGTGGTGTTTGGGTGTATGTGTGTGTGTGTGTGTCTGATTTCTCTCAGTGTTTGTGGGTGTGTCTCTGTGTCTTCTTTCTGTCCTCTCATCTGTGGTGTTTTCTGTGTGTGTGTGTGTGTGTGTCTGCTCTCCATGTGTCCTGCCCGGAGGCCTACTCTCAGAAGGCTTCAGTCTTCAGCCAGTAACACACATTCCACACACACGCACCAGGCAGGCACACTCAGACACACCAACTCCATACCCTCCAGACAAGTACACACACACACGCCAGACAGACACACTTACCCACACAAACATCCTAAAAAGATTGTGTAGGAAGACCGAAAGGAAATGGTGCAAATACAAACTTGTATCCACTATGAAATCCATAAAGAGATGCACTGCACACAACTCACAAATATGCAAAGCAAGACAGTGTTTCTTCTCTAACATCATCAGTAGAAGTACAAATAACACTTGTGTACTATTTTCAACCATTGAGAGGTTAACAAATCCCCCCCGTCACATTTAGCACCTCACACCTGAACTTTTTTGATGACTTTCAGTCTGGTTTTCAGGCAAATTAAATGACAGCACAAACAACTCTTATTACATTTTTAAATAAGCCTCAATACAGATGCAGGCAGAACATCAGTCCTAGTGCTACTGGACCTTAGTGCAGCATTTGACACTTGATCACAACATATTGACACAGATTAGAACACTGGGTTGGATTTACAGGTATAGTTATCAACTGGCTCAAATCATATCTACAAGAAAGGAGCTTCTTTGTTGCTATCAGCAACTGTACCTCAACACCAGCGTCCTTGACCTTTGGTGTTCCCCAGGGGTTGATCTTGGGGCCACTATTATTCAACCTCTATATGCTCCCACTTGGACAAATCATCAAAAATAATTTGATTTCATATCATAGCTATGCAGATGACACCCAAATTTACTTAAATCTGTCACCAAATGACTATGGTCGCCTTGAATCTCTTTGTCAGTGTATTGACCAAATCAACAACCGGATGTCTCAACTTTTTCTTTAGCTGAACAAAGTAATTATATATGGTAAAAAGGAGTAAAGACTTAGGGCTGTCACTCTCCTTGACACAAAATGGTTTCAAAAAGCAAAGGATACTGGTAAAAATCTTGGTGTATTAATTGCCATTGCCAAATTTAGAGGGCTGATGTCAAAACATGATTTAGAAAAACTCATTCATGCATTTATCTCCAGCAGGGTTGATTACTGCAATGGGCTTTTCACAGGCCTTCCTAAAAAGACTATCAAACAGCTTCAGGTGATACGCACCAGCTAGGGTTCTCACAAAAACTAAAAGAACGGACCACATTACTCCCATTCTAAAGTCCCTGCACTGGCTTCCAGTAAGTCACAGAATTGACTTTAAAGCACTACTGCTTGTTTATAAATCAGTAAATGAAGCAGGACCTAAATATCTCTGACATGGTTGAGCAGTAGACACCTTCTCGAGCTCTCAGGAGAAAAACCTGTTAGTAAAACCTGCTGTTAGAACTAAACATGGTGAAGCAGCTTTTAGCTACTATGCGGTTCAGCTCTGAAACAAACAGATGACATCAAAAAGGCCCCAACTGTAGCTAGTTATGTAACCCCATACAGTTCTATGGGAGATTCTTTGAGTGCTGTGTCTCCTCATTAGAAAGTCTCCGCTTGAAGTGTGTCTGAGGTCTGTATCTGACTCTTTAGCAAAAACAGAGATCCGTGTCAGAGGCCGCAGGCCAATCCAACAGTGGCCGGACAATGAGCGTCTGTATTTGCTTATTGTTATCAATCAAACACTTTCTTGATTGGAAGTAGATATTATATTATATTACATTTTATATTATATTATATTATATTATATTATATTATATTATAGTACACTTA
>NC_063197.1:30543041-30555541 GCF_017589495.1 Alosa alosa | reverse complement strand
TTGTATGCCTGTATGTTTGTGTGTGTGTGTGTGTGTGTGTGTGTGTGTGTGTGTGTGTGTGTGTTTGTATGCCTGTATGTATGTCTATGTGTGTGTGTGTGTGTGTGTTTCAGAGCAGGTTGTGTTTTCCAAACTGAAAAGGAACATGCAGAATATGGAATACAGAACACACACATTCCATTGTGGACAATGGCAGAGAACCATTAGCACCTTCCAGAAGGTGGTTCCGGCTATTCAGGACGTTCCTCTGATACACAATGACTGTATATATAGTCAGTGATTGAGCAACTCCCCAGCAGGAGGGAAACACACAGTATGAGCTCCAAGTCTTTGTGTGTGAACACACACACCTCCTCAGCATCACACACACACCTCCTCAACATTACACACACCTACTCAATGTCACACACACCTCCTCAACATCATACACACCTACTCAACATCACACACACCTCCTCAACATCACACACACACCTCCTCAACATCACACACACCTCCTCAACATCACACACACACACCTCCTCAACATCATACACACCTACTCGACATCACACACACCTCCTCTCCAACAGCATCAACACAACCATACATATCTCATCCTCAACGTGATCATACACATCTCAAGAGAGCATGTGTGTGTTAACATAGTATAGTATAGAGTCTTTATTGTGTGTGTGTGTGTGTGTTAACATAGTAAAGTATAGAGTCTTTATTGTGTGTGTGTGTGTGTGTTAACATAGTATAGTATAGAGTCTTTATTGTGTGTGTGTGTGTGTGTTAACATAGTATAGTATAGAGTCTTTATTGTGTGTGTGTGTGTGTGTTAACATAGTATAGTATAGAGTCTTTATTGTGTGTGTGTGTGTGTTAACATAGTATAGTATAGAGTCTTTATTGTGTGTGTGTGTGTGTGTTAACATAGTATAGTATAGAGTCTTTATTGTGTGTGTGTGTGTGTGTTAACATAGTGTAGAATAGAGTCTTTATTGTCCTATAAGGATTTTCTTTTTCACACACATCATTACATTCCTTGGAGGATGCACACAGCCTTATACATATCACATATAACATATAACAGCAACATGAGTAGCTTGTTGTAAAGGGACAGCAAACACACACAGAACTAGATGTACCGCAGAGCGGTACAAAATATGACCGCCGCCCAGTCCAGCACATTTATTCCACAAAAAGAAATCACGCTGAAAGGCCTATATGATTCTGTCTCACTAAATTGCATTATCCATACTCAATTCTCACTGGTATCTGCTAGACAACAAGTACCAAAACATGATTAGTTCATAGATTTCACATGTAAAATTAATTTTATACAACCCCACCTCCATCTTGCCTGTTCATAATTCTGAGAAATTCTTGATTGTTTGTGTTATGTTTATGTTATGTGTGTGTGGGTGTGTGTGTGTGTGTGTGAGTGTGTGTGTGTGTGTGCGTGCTTGTGTGTGTGCCTGCGTATGTGCCTGTGCATGCAAGCGTACATATGTCTACTGTGTGAGTATGTGTCATACGTATGATTACTGTGAATGTATGTGTGTGTGTATCTGTTTGTGCACATGTGTGGGTTAACATGACCCCTGAGGCAAACATACGGAAAAAAAAATGGTCATCCTAGGCCCTACAGTTCTCAAGATAACAGAGAATGACCCCCTCGGGGGGGTCCAGTCCAGCTGGGGCTACAGATCAAAACGAAAAACGGTTCCATGCTATCCATGGACATGCCCACCAAAACCCCGGTCTTTCAGTGTCATCCTTGTTGGTTTAGGCCACTAAATGTACACATAAATTATTTTATTGTAAGGCCCCCCATCTCAAAACTTGGCATATTAGGAGGGTGTCATAATGATCCTACACTTTTAATTTTGTGCAGTTTTGAAGCCAGAGATATTGTGATGAAAACACCTAATTTTTTGCTTTTTAATTTTTAACTAGGTGGCACTATACATGAAATAAGTGGTAATGGGATGGGTTGACATGCCCCCTTAAGAACAACATACATAAAAAAGGTGGACCTCCTAGGCCACGGTTCCGAGATATTCAGAAAACTGTTCCGGCCACCTACAGGGGTGTATAGTAACATGAATTAATTTATTGTGTGGCCCCCATGAACGGAATTCCACAAAACTTGGTGTGCATACAGAGGGTGTCATAATGATCCTACGGTTCCAATTTCTATCCAGTTTTGACTATGTTAGGTCACAGATACCTTCAATTACAACACCTCATATTTTTACTTTTTTGTGTTTAACTAGGTGGCGCTATACATGAAATGAGAATTATGGAATGGGTTGACATGGCCCCTTGAGATCAACAGGCCACAAAAAAATGGTCCTCATAAATTACGGTTTTCGAGATATTCACAGAAAACTGTGTCTGCCCTACCTTCCCTCCCTTGTCCAGTCGAAATGGAATGGGGGCTACAGATCAAAACTCCTAAAAATGACGGTTCCATGCTATCCATGTGGGGTACATGCCCACGAAAAAAAAGTTTTGTGTACATACCCGGTCTTTCCAGTGTCCCGGAATCCTTGTTGGTTTACGTCACTAAATGTACACATAAATTATTTTATTGTAAGGCCCCCCATGAACGAAAGTACACAAAGTTTCGCTGCGCGGCGGTCATAATTATAAAGTTACCAAGCATTATATGTGTTGCGAGGGAGAGAGTCTCTCTCCGTGTGTGTGTGTGTGTGTGTGTGTGTGTGTGTGTGTGTCAGTGTCAGGGTGTTTCCAGTGGGATGTTTTTCCCGTGGTTCTACGCCGGCTGAGAGGGACTTTCCTCTTAAAGGGTAAGATGGGAAGCTTTCAGCCAGAACGATCTCCAGTCTAAACAAAAACTAGCACACACAGAGTCTCTCTCTCTCTCTCTCTCTCTCTCTCTCTCTCTCTATCTTTCTCTCTCTCTCACACACACACACACATCACAGGCAGATCTTGATAATGGCAGTAATTAAAACAGTGTTGTTTTTGGAGTGTTTTGTTAAAGTTGATGTGTAGTGTGTGTGTATGTTGTTTTTGTTAATACCTACTTTGTTAAGTGTCTGTGTGCTTGACAAGCTTTTGTTTGGATGTTGGTCATGATTAAAACAGTGTTATTGTTGTGTGTTGTTATTGTAATGTGTCTGTGTGTTTGTAACATATATAACAGCTAGATTTGTTTTGTGCATGTTTCAGCCACAGCTGTAGGCCTACTGCAATCCCATTAATGAAAGTGCATGTGCATTACATTCATAAATGGCCTACCACTAGCAATGCTAGCAACACCTTTTATTCTTCATGGCTAATACTAGCAATGCTAGTAACACCTTTCTCTCTATGGCTAACAATAGCAAGGCTAACAACACCTTTTACTCTGGTTAACACTAGCAATGCCAGCAAAACACTGTCTATTGTCTATGCTAACACTAGCAATGCCAGCAACACTGTCTATTGTCTATGGCTAATGCCAGTAGCACTAATAAAATCTGTGCTATCTTATGGTGGGGAGCTAACGCTAGACATTTTCATAATCGTTCAGTTAGGCCCATTCGATTTTCATGTAATAGCCTACAATCGGTATTTATGTAATACAACCAATGAGTTAATGTGTACTCTTCTGAACATAATAGTCATTTACAGATGGCCATGTTAACATTCATTTAAGAAGGCCATGTTAACACTCATTAAAACTCATTTACGATGGCCTATACACTATACTGGTGCAAAATGCCAATTCACTTTCAAAGTAAACAATGAAACCTTCCAGTATGTTCCACTGGTGTGGGTCTGCATTGGGGTGTCTATTTGTGTGTGTTTATTGTACTTGGTGTGCACTCAGATAGCAGGGGTGGGTCTGGGTGGGGAGAGATTGGCAGATTACGCAATGTGGTGATACGGCATCTGTCCTGCTACAGGGCCCCCTGGGTGGGCATGGGGCCTTCTGTCTGAGGCGCTGCACCAGACTTGGTCATGTAAACGATGAGCAAAGAGATCAATAGAGGTCGATAGATTGTCCCTCTGGACTTCCGTAGATTGAAAATATTGTTTCTTTAGATTGTATTCCTGAGGACTTGCAAGATTCAGGTCTTCCTTCAGTGAATCATATCAATAAATCCACGTTTGTGACTTTTCCCCCACTCTGCCTATAAGATTCTTGACTTCATACAAGAGCCAATGCTCCCTTACAATAAAAGAATGGGGAACACTTCACTGGGTCAATAACGTTTGTTACAGTAAAACTACAGGGTCCTCATCAACATAGAAAAACAAACAACAGAACTGTGGCACTCCTGCAAATAAAATAAAAGCCTTTATTAAATGTGATAAAAAATCCCCCCCCCCCTCCTCCTCTTTTGGTGCTTCCCTGCTTTCTAGCTGCAGTGCAGCTGCAGTGCAATAAGTAGAAGCCACATATTGGGTCTTGACATATTCACAGGAAACAGGAATCCCTAGAAATGGAATATTCGTGTTGTTTTATCCAATATTAGTTGTGCAGATGTATAGTCCATCTTATACACACCCATAGAAGCAACAAAGAAAATGCAAAAAAAGAGACTTTTGTGTAATTATTCCATATTTTGTGTAGTCATTCTATATCAGAACCCCTGACATACAATACAAATAGTCTATAGAAACCTCTAATAGAAACCTCAGAGTGTTGCCTTTCATTTGAGCCCAGGATTATGCTTCTACACCAAGAGGTTGCCACACAGTAAGCCTTTTATTGTCAGTATGCATTTTGGGAACCCAAAAGTCCTATGGGTAGTTTCCATAGGGCATTTTACAAAATGCATGAGCATACCTTTGCAAATAATGGTCCAAAGCACTCATTTCTTATTGTATATTGGTCTACTTTTGCACACAGCTTCACAAGACCTGGTACTAGGGCTCAGTTGTGTTTCTAAGTCATTTCAAGTGACCTAGAGGGCTGAAATGTGGTCAGTTCAGAGGTACTTGTTATCCGGCAGAAATATAAAACAGTATTCTAGCTCTGTACCTCTGTGCCAGTAGTTCCAACAGCTATTCTGATTGTTCCCTAAGACACTACAAGGTCTCAGCTTTCTAAAGAGACCAAGCATTTGATAGTAGGCCAAACTAGGTGGGAACAGTGGCCTCTGAAGTAGGCACAGTGCAATTTCGAGGGGGAAAAGTCTAAAAATGCCCATTCCATATGAAGTTAAATTAAATGTATTATTTATTTACTAAAGGCTCCCTTATAGTACTCATGATAGACACCTGGCCTGGCAGTGGACATCGCAGATGACTATCTGCACTGGAATAGTGGGCATCTGCCCTGGCACAGCAGGCCTCTAAGGTTGGCATCTGCCCTGGTATAGCGGAAATCTGCCCTGGTACAGTGGAAATCTGCCCTGGTATAGCAGGCCTCTAAGGTTGGCATCTGCCCTGGTACAGTGGAAATCTGCCCTGGCACAGCAGGCCTTTAAGGTTGGCATCTGCCCTGGTATAGCGGAAATCTGCCCTGGTATAGCGGGCCTCTCATGTTGCACCTACCCTGGCATGGTGGGCCTCCTGATGTTCCTGGGCGGCTGCTGTCGTTTTCCTTTTGTTGTAGTTGACGTATGAGGCTTATCAGTAGAGGCCCAGTGTTAGCGTGACAATTCATATATGACATGTGCATATCTTTCCGTCTCTCTTTCTCTCACACACACACATGCACAAAGTCACATACACTCACACGCACACATACATGAATGCACACAAATGCACATAGAGGCAGAAACAATGGTGCACGTACGGTTTGTGCACACACACATACACAAACACACAAACAAACACACACACACATGCACACTAGTGGCAGATGCTGCTCTGTGAATTAGGGGAAGCTGTCATAAAATAGTATTGATTTTTTTTCTCCTGTCCATCAAAAAGAGTCCCATTCACTCTCCCATTTACTTACAGCAATTTCCTGTGTATTAGCCGCATTGTGTATAAGCCACAGGACAGTGTTTTATGCAAGTTAAAAAAAACAAAACCATATTAATACCATATTAACTGCCCCTGTGTATTAACCTCATAGCTGAAGACATTTTGCAAAATCAATGTGTAAGCCGCAGCTAATAGTTGAAAATGAGTATTTGTCCATGAAATGTTTAGGTTTGCTGCACTGAAAAAAAGCATATTCTGAAGTGCTACTGAAGTCCATTAAGGCTAGCTTGGGAATACCCATACAAATTTGGGATTTGCTCTGCTGGTCCGTCTGGCCAAAAGGCCATTGAAGCCCATTTCCAATGTCCCTAATACACAGGGACGCAAATACAATTGGTAATCCAGCATTAACATATTAATGTACCAATTTAAGTTCAATTTCACTGCTAGTTTTGCCCCTGCTGGAAGCCGTAAATCAATGAGCCCTTTCCAGACCCACGCCCAATTGTACAATTGTGAAGGTGTGGGTGTTCCCAGGCTAAATTAGGGCTGCATTTCAAATTTACACATTTAAATGGGCCATGGGATTATAAAGGGGGGAAGTCAGGTTATGACGACATGTGAGAAATTAGTACTTTATGATCTTGTTGAGTTGAACACCAGCCAACAATAATGATGTAGAATAAGAATTGAATAGGCTGATCTAAATAAAATTGTATCCTATTTGTGCGTATTTGATTGAAAAATTGTCATTTTATGCAGACCTTCTCTTGAAGTCATAGAGCAGCCACTTGTGATGAGCCCATACACACACACGCACACACACACATGCACACACACACACACACACACACACACACACATGCGCATACACAGACACCTGCATACAGACACACACTTCTGCGGGACTTGGCGCATCTCTAGGATGCTTGCTACATGTGGAGCTCTGGAGTGAGAGAGGAGAATCATATATCATGGTGATTCGATTAGACGCAGTTAGAGATGACAGACGAGATTAGAGGCTGAAAGAGCTGAGATTAAAGGTGCGATTAGATGTTGATAGAGGTAGGATTAGACGTTGGTAGAGATGTAAACCTGTTTGTTGTATGTATGCAAACTGTATGTTCGAGCATCTGAATCTGAGTGTGGTTGTTCTGTGTATGTGTGTGTGTGTGGGACAGTGAGAAAAGTATCTGTAGTGCACTGGTGTGTGTAGTGTGTGTGTTTGGATTTCTGAGTGTGTGACAGTGAGGGGAGAGGGGTATCTGTAGTTTATTGATGTGTGTGTGTGTGTGTGTGTATGACAGCAGGTGGGCTGGCAGTGAGGAGGAGAACAGACAGCAGTTTTCCACGTCGCTCCACCTCACACACACACCACTAACACTATGACAGTGCTCGTCGCTTACATCCTGTTCGACCTGTTGGGCACCTGGGCCTCAGGCGCCACTCACCTCACACCTGGCGCAGGTGATTTGGGTACTGCTGTGTCTGGAGAGAGTTAAAGAGAAAACATTACATCTATCGGATTACAACACTAAACACTGCAATACACCATAGCACACAACCTAGCCCTCCCTCAGGGCACACACACACACACACACAAACACACACACGCATGCATCAGGGTGTGTCCTCTTGTGAATGCTACTGTAACTGTAAATGATTGGTTGGCTGGTCTTTAGCTTCAGCTGTCAATCATTCTGGTTACCAAAGAAAACAACACCTTAGCTTTCATCTCCTACAGCAGTGGGACAAACTAGAATAGTGTGTGAGTGTGTCTGTATACGTACAGTGAATGTGTCTGTGATTGTATGGTGTGTGTGTGTGTGTATATGCGTACGGTGTGTGTGTGTGTGTGTGTGTGTGTATGTGTGTGTGTGTGGCTGTGTCTGTGTGTGTATGTACAGTGTTGATGAGGGGTTACTCTGCTGTGACCAGCGATTGGCGATTGAGAAACAGGAAGTGATCACAGTGCAGAGATGTCAAGGGGCCCACAGGGGGCAAGGGGCCTACCTCTCTCTCACTCTCTCTCTACCTCTCTATCACTCTCTCTCTACCTCTCTATCAATCTCTATTCTACCTCTCTATCACTCTCTTCTCTCCCTCTCTATCACTCTCTTCTCTCCCTATCTATCACTCTCTTCTCTATCTCTTTATTGCTCTCTTTACCTCTTTATCACTCTTTTCTCTTTAGCACTCTTTTCTCTATATCTCTCTTTCTCTCTCTTCTCTCTCTCTCTCTCTCTCTCTGTGACACACACATACTCTCTCTCTCTCTCTCTCTCACATATATAGACACACATACTCTCTCTCTCTCTCTCTCTCTCACACATACATAGACACACATACTCTCTCTCTCTCACATACATAAACACACATACACAGACTCCAGAAGCCCTCTTCAGTTCTCCTGTAGGCACTGTCTGAGCTCTCACTGACTGATACATTCCTGTGGTGAAGCACACACACACACACACACACACACACACACACACACACACACACACACACACAGTTATCTCACTTCCTCCTGAGCAGGGCCTCCCCCCTCTCTCTCTCTCTCTCTCTCTGCATCTCTGCAGGCCCATGTAAGGGCAGAGGCTCATCAGCACAACTGGGGGAGGCACCCATAACACACACACACACAAAGAGAGAGAGAGAGACACACACACACACACACACACACACACACACACACACAGAGAGACACACACACACACACACACAAACACTCACTCGCTCTCTCCCACACACACATGAAGCCAGCCCCATCAGACACTCTCTCTGTGTCGCTCCCACAAACATACTTCAGTCCCGCCCTCAGCACACACACACTCACTCGCTCTCTCCCACACGCACACACACACATACCAGCATACACTCACTCTAACACATCCAGGCATAGTCCAGCCCATGACACATCACATAACACACATCACATAACATATAACATCACATAACATACATCACACAGCATGCATCTCACACTATATATCAATCACATTACATCATCCTACACAACACATATATACCAGCACAGTCAACATCACACAGCATCACTTAAAGCACACTCACTCTACAACATACATACTGTCATACACACCAAGTACTCTTCACACACAGTGTGTGTGTGTGTGTGTGAGGGACTTGTACGGGCATGAGGAAAGAAACATTCCTCCTTCTCCCACATCATCTGCCAACTTAGGACAGACCTCCTCTCAACACACACACACACACACACACACACAAACACACACACACACACACACACACACACACACACACACACACACACACACACACACACGTCACACACACAAGCACAAAAGACAGACCTCCGTTCGACACACTCACACACGCATACACATAGAGGACCTTCTCAACACACACAGACACACACACACATGTATACTCTCTCTTACACACACACAAACACACACACACACACATAGACACACACATGTGTATACTTACTCTCTCTCTCTCTCTCTCTCTCACATTGTGCACACACACGCATGCACACCAGCATACACACACAAGCTCCGAATAAGAAAGATGAGAAAATGCTGTCGGCCCCATATTCATTTGAAAACTCTTTGGGTTTTAATGTGGACATCCGCAAGCATCTGAACCCCATACAATCCCATGTTCCCTTCCTGACTAGAGTTTGTCAGCCTGATGTTTCTCGACTCACTATGACTTCCACTAGCAGCCTGCCAGTGGTGGTGTGTGTGTGTGTGTGTGTGTGTGCCTACATGTAGTACATGGAGACTGAAATACAAGCTAGATGGGCACGGTAAACAACCTGATTTTCATCTCAATGGTGCAATAAACAAGTTTACTACACAAACATGTGAGTCCATCGCTTTGGTCTGGTTATGCCTAGCGCTCCAACACAACCAGGCTCTGATACACACACACACACACACACACACACACACACAGGACAGACCTCAACTCAACACAAACACACACACACACACACACACACACACACACAGGACAGACCTCAACTAAATACACATACTCTCTCTCGCTCTCCCTCTCTCACACACACAAACCCCCCCCACACACACACACACACACACACACACACACAATGATATTACGACTGTTTCACTAACAAAAAAGCGGACTAGCAACAATAGTGTCAAGGAATTGCATAGGCTAGGCTACTTACTACTCGCAGTGTAACCTGTCCTTAGTCCGAATCCGGACCACGGATCCTGCGCCACATTTTATATCTGTCTCGGTGGCCGCCGATGCGCAGTGTCTTATTTTCCCATTCTTGTCTCCACCTCGGTCCGCCATTTCACATGAGAGGGATGCAGTGCTCCTGTGCTCTGTCATGGAGGACCGCTCGCGGTCTTTGTGAGCGCTACATCAGGAATGATAAAGAGAAGCTCGCGGCGATGTAGAACCCCTGCCGGTACCATTAGCTTCGCGGCGGAGTCTCCACTCCCTTCTGTACCGTGCACATTTGCAGAATTATCCGCAGCTTTCTGCTGGGGACTTGACTTACAACCGCGGCAGAGTTTTTAACCGTTTTGGTTATATATTATTGAAATGCGATGTATTCATTTTTGAAGCGCACGCCCATTGTTTGTCGTTTTAGAGATTTATCTTAGTAATCCCAGGCTGAATTGTCTAACTGTCAATAACTTTAGTTTCAAACGACATTGTCTGCAGGTGGAGTGAAGCCGTTGGGTTGGAAGGACGCGTTTTTTGGAAGCACGTTTGTGAAAGGAGACCTTAATGGAATGTGTTTAGTTTTTATGCGCAGGTGAATTAACCTAAGTACCTAGCAGCTACACTGCGTGTTGATTCCTACAATAGTCGTTTAGTCCTGAACCTACCTACCCCAAATTAACACCTTATCCAGGAGCTGCACTCAGGTTATTGTTGCAGTCACCAAACAATTAATAATATTTAACCTTCAACCTGTAATGATCACCTGCTATGATAAAGCTGATGGTTTGTAATTTATAAAATGTTTAAAAGGCAGACATTGCACTGCGCTGATTTCTGATAGAGGACATGTCTTCTCTTCCTTGAGACTGCAGACAGCGGGTGCACGCACGGTCGTGTCCAAGCTGTGCGCAGACGGCCCCTCCTCCCTACACACACACACACACACACACAGAGAGAGTAACAGACCGCAGTGAAACGCACTGCACTGCAGTCTTTCTAAGAGAGCAGGAGGGAGGGAGCGGTCAGACACACACAAACACACACATCCAGGGCTTGCCAAAGAGCTTGGACATGTGATCTTATGGGGTTGACGGAGTCAGTGTGAGGAAGCTGTCAGGTGAAGGGGAGCTGTTTAGTCCAACAGGCCAAATTGAAATATTTGTTAAGTATAATCCACTCATTTATCTGGCTATGAAACCAGAACACCACGGGCGCACTGGCGCTCTCTCTCAAACCCGCACACACACACACACACACACACACACAGTGGTATCAGTCACAGCATCTCACCTGAGCCATTCAAGCTGAGTCCAAACAGCAGCCGCTGCAAAGAGGTTGTGTGTGTGTGTTTGTTTGTGAGTGCTCTGCAAAGAGGTGCTGGAGGAGTGTGTATCTGTGTTCGTGCGTGTCTGTCTGTGTGTGTGTGTGTGTGTGTGTGTGTGTGCGCTGCAAAGCGAAGCTGGAGGAGTGTTTGTGTGTGTGTGTGTGTGTGTGTGTGTGTGTGTGCTGCAAAGCGAAGCTGGAGGAGTGTTTGTGTGTGTGTGTGTGTGCACGAGTGCACGCATGCCTGCGTGTGTACGTGTGTGCGCTGCAAAGCGAAGCTGGAGAAGTGTGTGTGTGTGCTGCATAGATGGTGATGCATTAAGGTCCATGAAGATAGTGGTTACATCTGTACTGCTGACCGCTGAGATCAGGGCATTAAATATTTTTTTGCAACGGCTAAAGTGCACTTTCGGAAATCAAGGCCCATTGACAAACCTCTACACACAAACACACACTAAATACTTGGGAGTCTTTGGGATTTTCCTTTTTAGAATGTTGTAAATGTAGACACACAAATAAACACAAATGTGGTAGGATGCAATGAGAATGTTTTTATTTGAAATACTTCTAAGAGTGTCAGTTCAAATCAGACTGGACCTCAGGTCAGCCAAAGTGGCCCGCATCTGATTTGTGACACTCGTACCTCTTCTGACCTGTCCTGTCGCCTCTCCTTATCTTCATTCTTCATCCTCTTCATCTTGCTTCTTCTCCCCTGGCTCCTCTTCCTCCTTCACCCATCCCTGACCCCGATCCGACCCTCACTGTCCCCTGTCCTCTGAGTCCTAATCCTCCTCCTCTGCCACTTCACTAGATTGGCCTCCACCACTACGGACACCAAAGTGCAACGCGGAATCCACACTCAACACACGGCTGTTGTAGCTCTGACTTCAAAGTCATAAATTATAAGTGTTTTAACATGCACATGCTAAGTAATTGATAAATGAGTGTGTGTATTTCAATGGCAGTTTTTAGCAAACCACACATAAAGGGCTTTTTGTTTTGAATGATGGGTTAAATGTAGATAAATGTGTTTAGTTGTTTGCACAAACTGTGTTTTAGAGTTTCAAACATAGTATAAAGCAAACAATGCTAACATTAAGCATAAC
>NC_063197.1:30503041-30535541 GCF_017589495.1 Alosa alosa | reverse complement strand
CCAAGAAGAACCCATCAATCTCCCACTGAAATCCTGCTCTGGTGAGCAGACATACAGCACTCAAAAGAACCTTTGAGCACTTTGCAGCCTAATGGCCTTCACTTCACACTGCCATGCATGTGCCTTATCACCCCTCAGAGCCCAAAGCACACACACACACACACACACACACACACACACACACACACACACACACACTGTTCTGTTCTATTGCTGCTGTTCTATCCCTGCCTTTCTGTTCTATTGCCGCTGTTCTGTTCAGCTCACTGCGCTGGGATTAGTGTGTGCTTCACCTCACTGTGTGCTGAGTGTGTTTCACTAATTCACGGATTGGGATAAATGCAGAGACCAAATTTCCCTCACAGGATCAAAAGAGTATACTTATACTTACATACTTATTGCTGCTGTTCTGTTCTATCCCTGCTGTTGTTTTCCATCGCTGCTGTTCTGTTCTATTGCTGCTGTTATATTGCTGCTGTTCTGTTCTATCCCTGCTGTTCTGTTATGTTGCTGCTGTTCTATTGTTGCTGTTCTGTTCTATTCCATCGCTGTTGTTCTGTTCTATTGCTGCTGTTCTGTTTTATCTCTGCTGTTCTGTTATATTGCTGCTGTTCTGTTCTATTGCTGCTGTTCTATTGCTGCTGTTCTGTTCTATTGCTGCTGTTCTGTTTTATTCCCTGTGTTCTGTTCTATTGCTGCTGTTTTGTTCTGTTGCTGCTGTTCTATTGCTGCTGTTCTGTTCTATCCCTGCTGTTCTGTTCTATTGCTGCTGTTGTTTTCCATCGCTGCTGTTCTGTTCCATCACTGCTGTTCTGTTCCATTACTGCTGTTCTGTGGCATCACTGTTATGTTGCCCATGCATGCACTGCTGGTCTGCTGTGTATCCAGATCCTCTCTACTGTAATGCTATTACAATATGCAGCTTCACTGATCCCTCACTAATATACTGCAGCTTCACAGATACATTCAACTGCAGCTTCACAGATACATTCACTAATATACTGCAGCTTCACAGATACATTCACTACTGCAGCTTCACTGATCCCTCACTAATATATTGCAGTTTTACAGATACATTAACTAATATACTGCAACTTCACATATACATTCACTAATATACTGCAGCTTCACCGATACACCCACTAATACACTGCAGCTTCACAGATAGACTCACTAATACACTGCAGCTTCACAGATAAACTCACTAACATGAGTTTTCTCAGAGCCATTGAGACTAAATAATGGTGTCCCACATGGCTCAATTTTGGGACCACTGTTGTTTACATTGTATATTAATGACATCTGTGCTTCAATAGAAAATTGTAAAGTGCATTCTATGCAGATGACACAATCCTTAATACCTATGCACCATCTGTAGAGCAAGCCGTGTCATATCGTCAATGTGCATTTGATTGTGTGCAGAAATCTTTGAAAGATCTTAAACTGGTTCTAAATCAAGCAAAAACAAAATATATGATCTTTACTAGATCAAGAAAGTGCATGTGACCTTGATGCCTATAACATTTGTTCCCTAAATGGGGCACAAATTGAGCAAGTTTCTCAATACAAATATCTGGGCATTTGGCTAGATAACAAACTATCATTTAGAACACGTGCTTGATCTCACAAAAAAGGTAAAAATTAAATTAGGTGCACTTTACAGGATTAGGTCTTGCTTCTCTTTAGAAATCAGAATGACCATTATTCAAGCAACTATACGTAATGTCAGTCCTAGACTATGGTGACATTGTGTATATGCATGCAGCCCCTTCCACTCTAAAATCACTTGATGCAGTTTACCACAGTTCACTACGTTTTATAACTGGAGATGGGTTTAAAACTCATCACTGTAAATTATACCAAAATGTAGGATGGTCTTCCCTCTATGATAGGAGGGAAAGGCACTGCCTCTTTTTTGTTTATAAGGCATTACTGGGAAAGTTACCTTTATACCTAACTTCTCTTCTGAACATAAAATCAATCTGCCACAATACACGCTCACAGGGTTTTATATCTCTTCAAACTCCTCAAATTAAATCTGAATTTGGTAAATTAGCGTTTACATTTTTTGCATCTAATAAATGGAACAAATTGCAAGAGTTATTGAAATTAGATAGGTTTGTGTCACTAGACCAATTCAAGGGTATGATCGATGATATGGCTGTTGCACAATGTTCTTGCTTTTACTGATATTTTAGACCTTTTATATTATTATTATTATTTATACATTCCCCTTTCTTTTTGTTCTATTTATTGGGGACCAAGCAGCGAAGCTGCGAAGGCACCCATTGTGTTTCTACGTTTTCCTATTATTAGGGGTCCGAGCAGCGTAGCAAATTTTCAGGTTACCAGTACCCCCCTCTACCCATAACCCAAAATTTGAGGTACTGCACCCAAAGGTGGCGCTCAAAAACGCTTATTTCTCCTTACCAGATTGACCTAGACTCAAAATTCTTTCATCATATTAATCTCTACATTCAGATGCATCTTTTTCACCCTGGTCTTATGCTCTAAAAATGTTTACGTTTGCCACAATTTCAGAGAAAAGCCAAACATCATAAAAAGTTTCACAGGCTTCAAAAATTATCAAATCTTCACCCAAATTCTCACAGGCAATGTTTAGACAAAGCCTCACAAAAGTTATCAAAATAATTTGGATATGTTGTTCCATTTCAGAGATATAGGCCAATAAAGTTCGACCACTCAGCCCATTTCTCCTATATCACCTATATTCCTATATTAGTATTTTTTTCTTGGATAACAACCATACAACATTAGGTGGATACCATTAACAGTGCACATTTTCAGATCTGTACTCTTTTTTATAACGCCCTTAATTCTATTGTCAAATGCATGCTAGGAATTTTCTTGATGTTGTGTGTTTGCCAACACACATTTTCACCATGTGAATGTGACTGGCCAACTGTTGGTGAAAAGACTCCCTAAGTTTATATATATTTATTATTATTATTATTATATTGTTTCAAATGTACACTTACATCTGCACAAAGTCCTTGAGGTGAAAGTGCTGTGGAGAAATTGCAGGATTGTTTGGCTCTGCCACCTAACCACGCCCAGTTTACCTGCTGGAAAACCCTGTAGTTCCGGAGCAGGGGCTCAGACCAGGATAAATTGTTTGCTCGCCCTCAGTTCACTCTTTTGTTCATCTCAACCCAGCACTCCAGTGTGTCCTGCTTTGTGTGCGTCTTTGAGTTAACGTAAGTCATCACTTTAATGACCCTCACTATGACTTTTGTGATGTTTATCAGTTTGAAGAGTAGCTCTGCCATCATTTGTAAAGTTAAGGTCTTTGTTTGTTGGTTTGGTGTGATGGAGTCCCATGTGAGAGATGATTAGATGATGTTGGTTGACTGGGGATGTCAAGTATTGTTTAGTTGTACCTTATATAGCCATATGATTTCAGTTTATTGTTGAGAGTTGGGATCTGTACTGATTTACCCCATTTCATTACTCCATTTTCTGTTTGTTTCCTCTTTGATACAGCACACATACAAGTAAAGAACAAAAGAACAGATGAATTGAAACTCAAATAAAGTTAATTTGTGTTGCACCGAAACCTGCCATCTCCGTGTCTCACTCCATACCATTGAGCCTTCTGACCGAGGCTCTGCCTGCTCACCACACACTCAGTCTACCTCAACCCACATCGCCCCCTACAGTTCCTTCAGTTGGGTTGTGGAGGTTAGCATACTAGATTAGAATACTGTTAGAATACTATTGGGTTGTGGAGATTAGCACACTATAACTTTACAGCACAGGGTAATCCTAATTTTATGAATGAAATTTATTCCAATTCAACTCAAAAGTTTTGAACAACACAAAGGTTTTATCCAGATCAAAACCAAGAATAGATTACGTGATCTAATCCAATTTCAGGATCCTTGTTTCCCTTTGAACAACCAATTTTCAAAAGGGCTTTGAACCGGTTCAAGGAACGAAAACGAAAACCGGGAACTTTTTGTATTTTACAGGGAACAGGAACGAAACCGGAAACATTATTATTTTTTAATACCGGTTTTATTTCGTTCCTCAAAGTTTTCGTTGCCTAAAAAAAAAAGTAATTATTTTCCCTGCGCACGTTACCATGACGGCTGAGGTTCACTTCCTGTGTGACATCACATCAGACATTCGGCTGACTGTATGGAGAAAGAGCGATTGGATTACAAAGTCTCCACTCCACATCTTAAATAAGGGCTAAATTACGATCCATCGTTAATTAAAAACGCTCATTCCAAACACAATAACAATAGCTATATTTGTCGACTCCACGTTAATGATGGACTAGCGAACATTTGGCTAAATGAAGCCAACACCTCTGTTTGCCTAATGCACAGATGGCTTGTTACGGTATGAGTAGGCCTACTGGATGTCCATTCCCCCCGACAGTTGGAATTTGTTGTAAATTATATAATAATATAATTATTATTATTTAATAATGGTTGTAATATTATTACACTTGGTTTAAGCTGGATGAGAAAGATGTGACATAATTCTATAGCATTAAACAGCTGACAGGAGCGAAATTAACCGTTCGGGAACAGTATTTTTTCTAACCGTTCGGGAACGTCAATTTATTGGTGGAACACATAACCGGAAACGTTATAATTCCGTTTCTGTTCGGAACGAACCGATTGGAAAAAAAATCGGTTCAAAGCCCTGATTTTCAAGATTTGAAATCCGATAGCCGAAATCCGGTAACTGAAATCCGATAACCAAAATCCAATCACGTTTTTTTGAACAATTGGGCCCAAACAATCAAAGCATATGTAACTGAAAAGCTATGCTACCTCATGTTCATTTTGCTCGGACCCCGTTAAATCACTGCTTGCGGTTATATTTATTATTATTCCGTCATGGAAGTCTATGGCAGCCAATAGAACCGTCTGGTAAAAAGTTGTAAAGTCCCATGATTAATTTCACCAAGTTTCAAGTTGGCACCTCGAGCCCTCTAGCACCACCAACAGGCCAAAGTTGGAGGTATCGTTAATACAAAGTCATTTTCCATGATGGATTTTCCCATATTGGATTTAATCAAAAACACCTAAAAGTTTTCACAGGTCACAAAGTTTGTCCGATTGACACCAAACTTGACACACATAATCTTTAGTCCAAGCCTCAAAAAAGTTATCCCTTTTTCTCTTCAAATCTAAAACTGTTCGCCCGTAACAGCCAATCATAATTGACGGCGAAGCCACCAAAATGGGAGTGAAGTGATATCTCAGCAAAGCTTTCACATATCAAAACCAAACTCGGTACATGGGGTCAGGACCAAATAAGGAGGGGGCTCAATAAATATAATGACTTTTGACCTATAGGTGGCGCTATAATTAGCAAATTTACCTTTTGGCCTGTAACGGGTGTTGTGTTTGGAATTAAAACTTACTAATGGTGATTGTTAATACTATGGGAGGTTGTAAGTCCGACAGATGTGACGTCATGTGATTTGTGATGTCAACGTAATTGATCCAGCCGCCATATTGGATTTAATCAAAAACACCTAAAAGTTTTCACAGGTCACAAAGTTTGTCCGATTGACACCAAACTTGACACACATAATGTTCAATCCAAGCCTCAAAAAAGTAATCCCTTTTTGTCTTCAAACCTAAAACCGTTCGCCCGTAACAGCCAATCAAACTTGGCGGCGAAGCCACCAAACAGGAAGTGAAGGGATATCTCAGCAATGCTTTCACATATCAAAACCAAACTTGTTACATGGGCTCAGGACCCAATCAGGAGGAGGCTCAAGAAATTTGGTAAGTTTTGACCACTGTGTGGCGCTATAATCACAGGAAGTAGGCTCATATCTCAGCAATGCTTACACATATCTAAACCAAACTTGGTACATGGACTTGAGACCCCATCCTGAGGACGCACAATAAATTTGGAGTCTTTTGACCACTAGGGGGCACTATAATCACAGGAAGTAGGCTCATATCTCAGCAATGCATTCACATATGGAAACCAAACTTGGTATATGGACTCGGGACCCGATCCTGAGGACGCACAATACATTTGGTGTACTTTGACCACTAGGGGTGCTATAATTAGGAAGACTTTCTCGTATTGACACCAAACTTGGTACAATGATTCGTGAACACATCCTAAGGACCCACAATACATTTGGTGACGTTTGACCACTAGGGGCGGTATGATTAGAACTTTCACCTATCGCAACCAAATTTGGTATGTGGACTTGGGACTACATCCTGAGGAAGCACAATTAATTTGGTGTGCTTTGACCACTAGGGGCACTATATTTATTAACACTTTCACCGATTGAAACTAAACTTGGTATGTGGAGTCATGACCCCATATTAAGACTGCACAAATATTTTGGTGACCTTTGACCACTAGGGGTGCTATAATTATCAACACTTTCACCGATTTAAACCAAACTTGGTATGTGGAGTCATGACCCCATATTAAGACTGCATAATTATTTTGGTGACCTTTCACCACTAGGGGTGCTATAATTATCAACACTTTCACCGATTTAAACCAAACTTGGTATGTGGAGTCATGACCCCATATTAAGACTGCATAATTATTTTGGTGACCTTTCACCACTAGGGGTGCTATAATTATCTAGCCTAGAAATCTAGACGCACCCTAGCGGCAGCAAATTACATTTGCTGCCAGGGCAAGTCTAGCAACTCTCCGTTGGCTTGTGAGCTCGAAAAATTAAACTTCTATCAGGCCAATTAAATCGTGTATAGAGTCATTAGGCGGGCTTAACATAATGATTGATGGCAGAGTTGCAACGGTTTGGCTTGAATTCACTGCTACTTGAAAACAAATAAGATGGATGTTGCTGTTGGCGAACAGTGTGACACGAGTTAAGCTTTTATTAAGTTGGCAAAAGTTTGAACTAGCCAACTAGCTCCGCTGGTGGTAAACGCATGGGACTCATAGCTGTCCTATTGCATGCAGAGGGAATTTGAAAGACAACCGATTATCCCACCCCTCGGACTGAATACTGCAAACGGTGAGTGCCCAGACCCTACATTTTAATGTGGGTCTGGCTCGTCAGGCTAATAATTATCAACACTTTCACCGATTTAAACCAAACTTGGTATGTGGTCTTAGGAGTACATCTTGAGGACACACAATAAATTTGGTGACCTTTGAATCCAGTCCAGTCCAGTCCAATCCAATCCAATAAAGTCTAATCCATTCCAATCTAACACAACACAGTCAAGTCCAGTCCAGTCCAATCCCAACTTCTGCTCAACTGCTTTACCTGCTTGGCCCCCTCATTGCTGCTTGCAGCTATATTTATTATTATTATTAGTTTTATTATTTATAACTATTTATTATTAGTATTATTTGATTTTTGTTATTATTATTATTATTATTATTATTTGCCTTTTGTATCTTTTATTGTTCTTGTTTTGTTGTTTTGATTATTGTTGTTGTTTTGTAACTCAGGGCATTGCTGTAAAAGAGCTTGACGCTCAGTCAATTTCTCCCTGAATAAAAAACGGTTGATGATGATGATGATGAACATATTGCAGCTTCACCGAAACACTCACTAATACACTGCAGCTTCACAGATACACTCACTAATACACTGCAGCTTCACAGATACACGAGTCACTACACTGACTGCTCATCCTCCCCATAGGCATCCTGCACTAACGGTATGTCATGTTTGTCTCTCTGTGTCATTCTCTTGCCCTGCATGCATGTCCACTGTTCACCTGAGTACTTATTCATGGTATGTATCAGTATATGGAGGTGGTACAAACACTAAGTAGTACAACGTGATTCATAGTGCAACATGATTCATAGTGCAACGTGATTCATAGTGCAACGTGATTCATAGTGCAACGTGATTCATAGTGCAACGTGATTCATAGTGCAACATGATTCATAGTGCAAGGGTAATAATCACTGTATATGATCTGTCAAATATACTAAAGTAAACATGTAGACAGCAATAGATTGTGAAGCTGAGAGAGGGAACAAGAGAGGGAACGAGATTGTGAAGAGGGTGTCATACTTTTGTAGTGTCCTGACTTGATATGTGCACAGACCAGCTTTCTCTTTTATATATAAAGACCAGCTTTCTCTTTGTAGAGACCAGCTTTCTCTTTTATATATGGAGACCAGTTTTCTCTTTTATATATAGAGACCAGCTTTCTCTTTTATATAGAGAGACCAGCTTTCTCTTTTATGTGTAGAGACCAGCTTTCTCTTTGTAGAGACCAGCTTTCTCTTTTATATATAGATACCAGCTTTCTCTTTTATATCTTTTATATATAGAGACCAGCTTTCTCTTTGTAGTGACCAGCTTTCTCTTTTATATATAAAGACCAACTTTCTCTTTGTAGAGACCAGCTTTCCGTTTTATATATAGAGACCAGTTTTCTCTTTTATATATAGAGACCAGCTTTCTCTTTTATATAGAGAGACCAGCTTTCTCTTTTATGTGTAGAGACCAGCTTTCTCTTTGTAGAGACCAGCTTTCTCTTTTATATATAGATACCAGCTTTCTCTTTTATATGTAGAGACCAGCTTTCTCTTTGTAGAGACCAGCTTTCTCTTTTATATCTTTTATATATAGAGACCAGCTTTCTCCTTGTATAGACCAGCTTTCTCTTTTATATATAGAGACCAGCTTTCTCTTTGTAGAGACCAGCTTTCTTTTTGTAGAAACCAGCTTTCTCTTTTATATATAAAGACCAGATTTCTGTTTTATATATAGAGATCAGTTTTCTCTTTCACGCGTAGAGAACAGCTTTCTCTTTTATATGTAGAGACCAGCTTTCTCTTTTATGTGTAGAGACCAGCCAAAAAACCCACCAGCAAGCAACAACCACCACCTGCTAACTTCAGCTATAGCTAAGATGATGGCTTCTTTATCATGGAGTAAGAAAAATCATGTCAATTAAAGTTAGCATTACACCACTGACATCCTCAGCCAAAGAAACGTGTTTCAACCCCTAGCTTGGTATGACCCCTAGCTCGAGCCCTAGCTCAGTACACTCTCAAGATGGGGGGCAGTGGTGATCAGTCACTGCGTGTTGGTGCTGCTCTCCAGCTACCACACTCTTCCACACACACCACACTACAACAACGACCCTCCGAATATAAGACAAATGATTTCAAATCTAAGGATACTTTTCCTCAAAACAAGCAAATTTGGCTGCCAGTGCGTTAAGTCATTTGTTTTATAATAAGACAGGCTTCCTATTACAACCCAAATTCCGAAAAAGTTGGGACGCTTTGTAAAATGTAAATTGAAAAAAGAATGCTATTTACAAATCATGTCAACCCTATATTAAATTGAGAATAGTTCAAAGACAACATATCAGCTGTTGGACAGGGGGGCAACAAAAGGCTGGAAAAGTGCCGTAATGATAATGACAACAAGAGCAGGAACATTTCCCAACTAATTAGGGGAACTGGAACCATGAATGGAGTTGAAAAAGAGCAACCCAGAGAAACTGAGTGCCTCAGAAGTAAAGATGTGGAGGTATTCATTACTCTGTGTAAACCTGTGTGGGCAAATGATGAAACAATATAAGAATAATGTTTTTTATCATGGAATTAAGAAGGATGTGAGGATTTCATTATCTACAGGACATACTGTAATATCATTACAATTATTCAGAGAATCCAAAGAAACCTTTAAAAAAAGGGACAGGTCTTCAGATGCCACTGCATTAAAACCAGACCTTTTTTTGTAAAACAAATCATTTTATGGGCTCAGGAAAACTTCTGATAACCATTGTCTATTAGGACAGTTTAATGCTCCATTCACCAAAGCTAGAAAGTTCCCCTTGTAGAAATGTTGGCATCTTATCTGAGCCTGAGCTCTGAGGTAAAGTGGAAAAGGGTCCTGACTATTCAACTATTAAATGTATCCAACTTGATATAGTGCTCAGTTCAAAACCCAGCCTCCATGATGGTGTGGAGGTGCATTAGTGTCTATGGCATGGGCATTTTGCACATCTGGCAAGGCACAATCAATTCTGAATGTTGTAGGCCTACACAGGTTTTGAGCAACATATACTGTCATCCCGACAATGTCTTTTCAGGTAAGACCTTGAATGGTTCAGGAAAACAGTGCCAAAACGAATTCTGCACACATTTAAACAGTATTTCTGAATAGATGAAGAGTCCAGGTGCTGCAGTTCAGATCTATCTATTTGAGTGCATCGTGGAATGAAAAACATGACTAAAAAGTCCCCAGACTATCGAGCAGCTGAAATCCTATATCGGGCAGGAATGGGACCACATTTCTTTCTCAAAACTCTAGCAGCTGGTCTCCGCAGCTCCTAAACACTTACAGAAGGAGGTGAGGAGGGGAGGTGAAGCAACACAGTGGTGAGGAGGTGAGGTGAGGAGGTGAGGTGAGGAAGTGAGGTGAGGAGGTGAGGAGAGAAGGTGAAGCAACACAGTGGTGAGGAGGTGAGGTGAAGCAACACAGTGGTGAGGAGGTGAGGTGAGGAGGTGAGGTAAAGCAACACAGTGGTGAGGAGGTGAGGTGAGGAGGTGAGGTAAAGCAACACAGTGGTGAGGAGGTGAGGTGAGGAGGTGAGGTGAGGTAAAGCAACACAGTGGTAAAAATGCCCCTGTCCCAACTTTTTTGACACATGTTACTTGAATTATGTTGTTTTTTGGAGAAAAAAAACATTTCTCTCCTTCAACAGTTGATATGTTCTCTTTGAAATATTCTCATTTAAATATAGAGTTTAAATATGATTTGTAAATCATTCTTTTTTCATTCACATTTTACAAAGCGTCCCAACTGTTTCGGAATTCCGTAATTGTAATTTAAGTAAAAAAGATCTTACAGAGAAAGCGCCAGGTAAGTCTGTAATACCAACTTGGATCTTAAATGAATAACACTTGGTTAGATACACAGTTTTTTCAGTGCAGGATGCTTGCTCTGCAGCTGTGGAAATCTGCACTGCTGTTTTCACCTCTATAGCACTAAACATCCTTGATACGGACTGTGCCGGAAAGCCTTCGGCACTCCTCCACCAGACAAAACCATGTTTGCCAGCCTTGCTGTTTTGCACCTGCATTTTAATTATTCTATGTTGTCTTTTATGTCTGTTAATTACTCTATTTTAAACATTTGTAAACTATTGCCATTTTATGCTTTTATGTGCTATTACTCTTTGCTTTTGTTTACGTAAAGCACATTGACTTGCCCATGTGTATGAGGTGTGCTTTATAAATAAACTTGCCTTGCCTTGCTGTTGGCAGGAGCCAATATCACTGTGATATTTTCTTCTCCTCTTCCTCTCCTAGGCTCTCATGGCAGGGCCATCTCTATGACAACACAATAGCGCAACAACGATGCTTAAATAAGAGCAGTTTTTAGTGCTCCTGGGCCAATCCAATCAATTCAAAACTTGCACTATCAAAACTGGCTGCAGGAAACTGCAACAGAGTGGTATGCTGGTGTGTGTGTGTGTGTGTGTGTGTGTGTGTGTGTGTGTGTGTGTGTGTGTGTGAGAGAGAGAAAGGAAGAAAGAGAGAGTGAAAATCCCACATACCTAATGCATAACCTCGCCTCTTGCACACAATTTGGCACAAGTCTGCAAGTTATTTATAACCTAGATGACGGCTTTGTAACTTTTTGGATTTGACCCACCCAAACAAGCACTCTGGTAAGCTCACCCAAACCAGCCTGACCTGCTTCAGAATAAAAAATAAAAAATCTAACTGACTTGTCCTAATCAAAGCCTAATTCATATTCTAAAGAATGTGTGACATTTGGGTCATAGTTGTAATAACCACAAACATCAACACGAACCGTGTGTGCCATTTTACTGGCTTCGAGGTGCATTGGGCCCGTGCCAAAGGCCTAATCTAGATGTGGGCTGGCGTGGCCGTTTCCAATCCAAAATGGTTAACTTTATTCTGCTTTTGAGTCTGCCACACCATTTGGGTTTATTTCATTCAACCCATCAACATTTCCTGATCAATACTGGAACTAATTTCAAAGTCAAAAAAGTAATAAATGCAAACAGTATTTAATGATAATAACTATGTTAAATTGCGTGGGTGAATTATAGTCATAGTTCAGACATATGGGAGAGACCTGTGGACACATTTACATGTATTCATTTAGCAGACGCTTATATCCAAAGCCACTTATATTTAATTATGTTATTTATATTACAAGGGCCACTGTTCCCGGAGCAACTCGGGATTAAGTGCCTTGCTCAAGGGCACAACGGTGGAAGCCAGGAATTGAACCCACAACTCTTTCACCACTACGCTACCACACAATGAGAACACAATTAGAACTGAACTTCACAAGAATCAACCTGTTTGAAATGCCAGAGATTGGGGTTGAGATTAATCAGATTTTACTTTAAATGCATTGACGATCAAGAATCCGTTCGACTCAACTTGAATGAAAGATTCCATCAAGCCTGTATCATTTTATTTTCCAGCTCTGTCTTTCAGGTTTCAATTTGCTTTCTCCTACTCAACACCCCTGTGATTTGAAATGAGGCAATGAGATCATGTATGAAAATAAAAATAAAATGAATCAACTCAATTTTAATCAGTTTATTGTTTATAGTGCAGTATGACCATAGTCTCAATACACTTTACAAATGTAACAAAAATAAGACAAAACATAAAACTAACAAGTAAAAATGTAATAATTAAATGAGTGCATGAATAGAAATAAACAATGAACAATAAAACAAACTGTAAGAAGGAACTGTGGGATCTCTGAGCAGTAGGATTAGAATTCCTAGGGTTGGAATTCCATAGCTGCGTCTCGGAAAACACGCCAGTCTAAAGGGTTCCATGCACATCCCCTTGTAGGAAGGCTGGGGCTTCAGCACAGGAGATCACCATCCAGTCGCTGATGTCTGAAGAATGGAAAAATAATGCTGCTCACACACCTTTCCCGTTCAAGCATGTGTGTGTGTGTGTGAGTGTGTGTGTGTGGGGGGGCATGTGTGTTTCTGTAGTGTATTTTGGGTTGCACTGCAGGTCACTACATGCTCAACCATGCTAAGCCCCTATAGGAAGCAACCTATCTCTCTCTTACACACACACACAGACACACAAACACAGATCCATTTATCTTACACTTAGCTTTCCCGCAAACGCAGTACTGATGCTATCAGCAGTTCCAGAGGCCTGGACAGTCTGCACTCATGGCCTCTGTATTCATCTCATTCTGCTGTCTTTGCTCAAAGGGAACACAGTTTCCCTTCATTAGTCCATATGAATATACATTTATGAATTACTTCAGTGTGTGTGTGTGTGTGTGTGTGTGTGTGGTGGTGTGTGCATGTGTGTGATATGCATGCATGTGTGTAGTGTGTGGTGGTGGTGGTGGTGTGTGTATGATGTCCATTATGAGTCTGCTCTCAGTTCATCACCGTCCTGTTGTGCCTGTTGTGTTAGAATCTGATAACATAAAACAGTTCGTGTAAACCACAAGTTAATAAGTCTATCTTTCGCGAACTCTAAGAGACTACACATAACATTTTCACAGATTTCGCAGGTAGACTGAATCAATCCGAATCTAAGCGCCATTCCGGGTTTTTGTGCAGCAGCAGCACTGGCGGTAGTCTGCCCTTGATCGGCACTGCAGTTGTCAAATCACCGATCGCAAAGCGTCAAGTTTGCGTTCGCTCCATTTCACCGGCCAATCAGGAAAGACTTCTATAGATTCAGTCATAAAACAGAAATAGGTGCAGAGTAGCAGTTCCCAGGCCAGTTTCTGCTTCGCGCGTAACGAACAAGATTGCGAAAGAGGGTGGGTAATACTGGTCTCAAAACAGTTATTGGTCCACAAGGAAACTGGAGCGCTGTTCACCGACACGACGACACACGGCATTGTGTTTGTCCATATTGGTGAGGTAAGAAGCGTTGTTTCTTGGACTATTGTACATGAAAGTGACATTCGAGGAATTCTATTTACGATTATATACTTTAATCAGATATTCTGGATGACCTGACATATCTCTTGGCCATTCATTTCTTGCTGATGAGATATTCTATCTTTGGTCACGTATGACGTCCATCTTTGTTGTGGCGTTAGTTCATCGGGTCGCTGGATTCGTTGATTGTCTTATTTCAATGCATTCTGAATAAACTACAAACAGTTGACACACTGTTAGATACGTTTCAACTCTCTAGTCGAATTTGAGTCGAATATACCTGACAATCAGAGGTGTGGAAGTGTCTCGCAAGCAGCTTGTTTTCCAGAGGAGGAGGGGGAGAGAAAAACAAGCGCAAACGCGAGACTCGAGAAGAGAGGGGAGGGGTAGATATCTGTCACTCTATTGTTGATGAACCTTCAAATTTCGAATACCGTTTATGCCGCATTGTAACAATCTATAGGCTACCATCTTATGAATCGTATCGCCAAAGTGGAAACACTCTTTCCTGGAGCAGAAAGAGTCCCCTTTAATGGCATGAAAGTCGCTGTGAATGTGTGCAGCGGACATCTCCTTGTTACGAATTGCCAGACCAAAGTCAACCAACTTCAAACTTGGCATCACACATCTGACCAATCAGTGATAAGATCATTGTAATAACACAGGTTAATACGAATCCATATGTCAAGTTCATTTTTACTGTTAAAATACAATACTGGGTTTTGTTTTCATGTCTGCTTACATGTACGCTAAGTGTTTTTATTTAGTTGACCAAAATATTTGTAGCCTAATACAGCAGACTTTATTTTGTTGGTCAAACAGAAACCGTTTCAGTGGCTGACGCTGCGACATACATAGCACTCTAAAATAGATCTCATGAGTTTACTAAATCCAGTTGTTTGATGTAGGATAGTTAGGTCTCTCCTTCTCTCTCTCTCTACGTGTGTGTGTGTGTGTGCGCGTGCGTGCGTGCGTGCGTGTGTATGTGTGTGTGTGTGAGAGAGAGAGAGAGAGAGAGAGAGAGTTTGTGTGTGTGAGAGAGAGGGAGAGTGAGAGAGAGAGAGTTTGTGTGTGTGTGTGTGTGTGAGAGAGAGAGGGAGACTGCGAGAGCCCGCGCGCGCACCACTGCGTGCTTGCGCGCGTGGGAGATAGAAAAGAGAAGAGGGAGGGCGAGAAAGAGAAACAGAGAGCGAGAGAGAGCAGGAGGAGGGAGGGAGGGGGTGCCATTAATTCGGCACAGCGAGGCAGGCTCGAGATACCTCGGAACGCGCAGCTACTCGTCACACAAATGACTCAAAGATCGGGCTGGAGGCGTGGCCTCTGTGCTGTAGAAATGCTGTCCATTGTTCCATCCTGCCCAATCAGAAAAACAGATTTGTTGTATTGTTGGCCAATCATATCACGTTGGCCGTGTTAGGTCTCCGCCCTCTTTCTATATTAAATGGCTTCGCCGCCGCTTGAATTTGCCACTGGCGCTGCGAATCTCTTTCTGTTTCTTCTCGCCTTTTAAGTGGAACTGTTCTGTTCTGGATATTTTTTTTCGTGTTATCGCATAACAGTTGAAACCTTAAAAGAAAAATGGCAGACACTGAAGTTGACACCAGTTCAGAGATTTCTGCAAAGGTAGGCTATATGTGATGGAGACCCATTTAAACAGATTGCTGAAAATATTTCACGTTAGACTGGCGAGTTACCTACTCCGGGAATAAACATTCTGGCTTTGGAAGTAGTGTTTAGGCACTGGACTGATAGAGGGACAAGTCCATCAGTAAGAATTCATTTCCTCCTTCAAACTGAATACGACTGACGCTCTTTTGGCGCACTGTGGATGGAGTACTTGAAATATGAAATCGCTCAAAAGTTATTCCCGACCCAACAGCTTTTCGCATCTGAAGTCTTTATTGTCCGAAATGGAACAGTCTGCGCGGGTTCTTTGTTTGTACAAGCTCGTCGGTTCCTCTTTGAGCAGCGATTTGTAGCTGTAGACTAATCAGCACAACACCATGTAGTCACAGTTTAGTTTAGAGTGATGCTGAAGAATTACTTGTGCATTTCCGTCATTATGCATTGAGCCAGTAAGCTGATTCAGTGAGCGCAGCAGTTTTCCAATATCTCCAGTGGCGGTGCACCAGCGGTCCAAACTACAAGTTTTAAATGAGTAAATTGTCGGTTCCAAAACAGTTTTCATTTCTTGCGGACAGCATGGGATTTGTTTGAACATAAAGAGTTGCTAGAGTTTCGCCGTGTGTCCTCGGAACTGTCTGTAGGTTATTGTGCGAGCGAGGTGCGAGGTGACCGCTGTTTATGTGGACAGGCATCGCAGCCGACATTCATGCTTCACGCCTCGAGCCCTCACAGGTTCAAACGGCACCCGGGTTCTCAGACTGAAAGCGAACAACAACTTCTCGGTAAATTGCCTGAGCTATTTGCATTGTGAACTTCGATCGCATCTGTAAATGATACGCAACACGGATCGGGGTCCCGTCTTCTGTCTCTAGCGCGTATCGGACTCGGTTGCAATTCTGCAGAGTGGGAGGCGGCAGGACTCGTGCCGGAGACACGAATTATCTCGGTGCTCTGGATTTAAAATTACGCGTGGGTCCCCGCGGTTATAGTTGAAGATTGCAGGAGCCTTTGCTCTGGGAAATCACGCATTTTCGTTTCGTGTGGACTGTTCAGGCTGCGTTAAGCAGACTGAGTAAGTGGTTGGTGTTCTGCAGACTGAAGTTATGGTCACGGGTACGGGGAACTGACCGGAGCTGTATATGAGCGCGAGCGGAAAGTTGGATGTTGTGCCGAACCGTTTTCTGGCGTAGCCAACACCAGTGCCCCGAGTTAACCTCTGCCCCCATTCCACTCGTATGAGAAAGCGCCGCTCTCACCAAGAACAGCGTTTCGACCCGTCTGGGGCCGTCCGCTTTCTATTCATCCGGTTTCATCTCGAGGCTCAGTGGAACACCTGGCTCGTCTCCTCTGTCAGTCGTCTGCGCGTGGAACCTCATCTAGCTCTCCTCTATGGCCCAAGAGATGCCGCTGAAAGCTAAGGGGCAGTGTAATCAAAGGTTGGACATGCCAAACGGTTTCTCGTAGCCTAACGAATAAAACGGAGTCTGCTGTAATTTCACTTTTGCAATCCGCCAACAATCTTTGTTGCCAGACCGTACCCACGGAAAACGGGGCTCGAGAGCGCTGATGATGGTGTAAGGAGGCGTTGGCGTGAGGTAGCCGGTAACCGGCTTAAAAGCTAAGGATTACCTAAACTAATTAATCTAAGCGATTTGCCACATCGGAAGCCATCCGAATGAAATATGGGCTAAGAAATATTACCTTTTTTATAGGAAATAATAACTCCAGTTTTATTAATTACGAATTAGATACTGAAATGTGAATTAATTTAGTGCAGGCCAAATGTTAATTTAGTTTCTGTGAGACAGACTAAAACCATACTAAAAGTAATTAAAATCAACTTTACTGATTACCTCCAGCAGATTTTAATGCTGGCAAATTAATCCAATGCATTGCCCTCCAGCCGCTATTGTCTCCCCTCGCTCGAGTTCATGTAGGCAGCCTCATTCTGACGGCACGTTTGTACGCTCTTATTGGCTGCTTTAGAATAAGCTGTTGATGTAGCATTGGAGTTGTAGTTTTTTAGCGGGTGTGTCTTGCCCTGGAAACGGCGATGTTCTTTATTTACTGAACTACACTGTTCATTCCGCTCAATGCCATCAGCGTATCAGATTACAACACTCCAGTAAGTCATTTAAAAGATGGCGGGGGATGGGAAAGACCAAGAGCCAATTGAGTTCAGTGGACCAAAGTGTCTCGTTTCAAATGTTAAAACGCAAGCATGCTGTTCAAAGTTTATGATGGAGCAAGAGTGGGTCCATTGGTTCCTTTCAGTTGAGTGCATGCTGTCACATGTGTGAGATGGAATTTGTTTTCTCCCATTTCAGGACCTGAAGGAGAAGAAACAGGTTGAAGAGGCTGAGAATGGGAAGGACAAGCCTGCCAACGGAAACGCTGTACGTGATGAGTTTCAAATGTTCATACAAAGCTGTTAAAACCTGTGAAGTTTATTTTCATCTCCCTTGAACATGGCTATTTCTTCCTTCCACAGGTGGACGAGGAGAATGGGGACGCTGAAAATGAAGTAGACGATGAAGAGGATGATGTGGGGGAGGACGAGGATGAGGAAGATGACGGAGAGGGTAGGCTGGACTGCTGGATGATTTTGGGTCAAATTAAAATGATTAGGCCTCAGGGACAGCTCTTGTGCTAGAGCTCCCTCTGGCTGCCACATGAGCACACTGCACCTGTGTGACCTTCCCTCCCTCCCTCCCTCTGCTAGGTGATGAGGACGACGAGGATGATGAAGTCGAGGGGGCAACAGGAAAGCGGGCGGCTGAGGACGATGATGATGATGAGGTAATAGCCTGTCATAGTTACCCTTTAATCTGGAAGTTTAGATGAGTTGATGTGGGGATTTCTAAGGGGACATTTCGTAACTGTGTGTGTGTGTGTGTCTGCAGGATGATGTGGGAACTAAGAAACAGAAGACTGATGCTTAGGAGCCGCCTGGCTGCAGCCCCCTCCCCTCAGGACCGCGCAGGGGTCAACGCAAGGTCGTCTATTAGAGTTCACCGTCCACTCAGACTCACCCACCAGACGCAGACTTTTTAGAACCAACCAAGACTTCAAAGCTCTACCTTCTTACAAAATACTTTAAAAGGAGAATTCGTTTGTATTTTTATTTACATTTTATATTTTTGTACATATTGTTAGGAGGTCAGCCATTTTTGACCGTGATCTCTGGTGACCAAACGGTGCTTTGAAGTTGAAGCTTCTCTATGAAATAGACTTTACTTGTGGTTTGACCATGTCATGTTATCTCAACAGAAACTTGTACAAAATCAAAAAAGGTCAATTCAAAGCATTCCAGTAATGTTGTGTGTGTACTTTAGTTTGTACCATAAGCAGTTGGTTTGTATGGGATGGCCAGGCTGGAGAAAAGACGTTTCTTTTCTTTACTGTCTGTTAAAATTGCTGTCTATTGTGGCCTGTTTGATGTATGTGTGAAGTTTGTTGTACGACAATAAACCGGAATTTTATTTTGTGAGTTCTTAATAATTTCCCTAGTTTGTTTTTATCTTTGGACATCTTGTAGGCAGAAGTTGAAGTGACCCCTGACTCATTGTAGCTGGAGAGAGTGCCCCTCTCAGTTGGACTGTTAAACAGTTTATAGGCCTGCTAGAAAAAAATATGTACATCAATGTAAATGACTCTCTGCCTTAAAGACTTCACGACCTGGTAAATTTTATTGCATTTAATAAATTTACCCAAATGAACCGTGCTAATTACATCACCTTTAATAAACTGACCTGAGAGAATGGATTCCTTTCATAATGTTTGTGTCCACAGAGCTGTAGCTTTGCCTTACACACAGACATTTCTGTACATACATGACAACTTTCCGCCTTAAGCTGGGAACAGACCTGAGTAGACTAAACCTACAGATGGAGTCTGGTCCAATTAGGAGTTAGTTATGCATACAGACATAATGATTGAGCTGTTGACTGTTTAATGCCATAATTGGAACCATGGTGACCATACAACAGACCGGTCAAGATAACATCAAATGTGTTTGATCTGGATACCGTCAACACAAAGGATTAAAATCTGTCACTCACATATCAATTCTTGCCGCGACTACCATTGACTCCCTCAGATTTCCCACGATTGTCACAGACATTCCATCCTTTCAAAATTGGGCTTAAAATTGGGAGGTCTGTTTCCAGCTTTAGGGGTTATTGCAACAGGACCGATGACTGGTCAATTATTATAACACATTTCTACACCAGTATTTCAAGTGGCTTTGCTGTCTCCCTCCTTGAATCACAGACTAACACATGCACACACACTCACTATCTCACAAAAACTCTCTCAGAAACACACACACTCTTCTCTCTAGCACTCATTCACTCACTAAACTCACTCATTCACACAAATGGTCTCTCTCTCTGTCACGCAACACTTTCTCTTTCTCTCTCTCTCTCTCTCTCTCTCACACACACACACATGCCACCCCTCCCAAAGGGTCACACCCTTACTTACTCATGCACACACATACACACACACACACTTTAACTGTTATCTCTGCTAATGCCTCTGTGTGTGTGTGTGTGTGTGTGTAAGCAAATGACAGAGCTTGAGTTGTAGTAACAGTGTAAGCACGCCGAAGCCTGTATGTATTTAAGCAAATCATTGAAGTGAAACCGATTGTTTAAGTGTCTGTGAATGTGCGTGTCTGTCCATGTGCTTATTTCTCTCTCTCTCTCTCTCTCTCTCTGTCTGTAAATAGATAACTATATAGATATACGTAGATGTAACTCTAACTATTTAGATATATATTAGGGCTGTCAATCGATTAAAAAAATTAATCTAATTAATTACATACTCTGTGATTAATTAATCTAAATTAATCGCATATATAATTTTTGCTGTGAAAGTATTTTAAATATTTAAATTCAAATGAATCATTGAATAATCAGCATTAGTGACATTAAAGTTCAAAAACTCTTCAGCATTAGTGACATTAAAACTCAAAAACTCTATTATTTTCACTGTTTAAATAATTGCCATAATAATCTATGATATGACCTAATATGCTGAGGAAATAAATTCAAAAGTGCTTCGGGAAGAAGTTTTTTTTTTTTCACATACAAGGCATTTCATTGCAGAGGACTTTATTTTCAACACTTTATTTTTTATCAACACCATCAGGCCGTTTTTTTTTTTTTAAAAGTAAATGTTCCAATCAATGATCCAGGCAGCACGTTTTTCTTCTCTCTCCTTCATTTTACAGTCTAATTTTTACTGACTAGAATGGCTCGGGGTCAAAGGTCATAATGGAATCGATTAATCTGCACTAATTTTTTTTTAATCAGTTATTTTTTCTCAAATTAATTAATCAAAATTAATCAGTTATTTTGACAGCCCTAATATATATATACACAGTATATAATGTATATTAAAATATAGCCCAATTTCATATGCCAAAAGGCCACTTTATAGAAAATATCTAAATTTTTTTGTAATTTAAAGGCCATCAGTTTATTTACTTCTAGGGCTGTAGCCAAGACCACCTTTGTCGAGTCCAAGACCAGGACTAGTCGAGACCAAGTCAAGACCAAGTCCGAAAAGGTTCGAGTCCGAGTCAAGACCGAGCCCAGGACAGAAAAAAAGTCTTATGCATGACAGTATCAAGACAATCATTTTAGATTATTATTTGTTGATCTAAAAGCAAAAACAGTGTGACAACACCCAGGATTTATAAGTATAGCCATTCCCCTTTCCCTCCAATATTATATAAACATAAAGACACCTGGACTCGGTAGAGACCAAAAGCCATATTTGGCAAGACCAGTGGCAGAGACCGAGACAAGACGGACTCAAGTACAAGACCAGACACGAGTACTACAGCCCTGTTTACTTCACCAATAGGTGAAGTGTTTTGGGTTTGTTTACTTCACCAATAGGTGAAGTGTTTTGGGTTTGTTTACTTCACCAATAGGTGGTGTTTTGGGTTTGTTTGTGTGCTTGTCTGTCTGTAAGAAAGATCAGTAGCCTACTAGCCAGATCTTCAGGAAAACATATCCCAATCAGAAGTGTGTGTGTGTGTGTGTGTGTGTGTGTGTGTGTGTGTGTGTTTGTGGAGCTTATCCCAATCAGAAGCTGGACTCCCCTGGGTTAGCTTCACTACAGCACATTTAGTGCGTTCATGCAAATGGGAAAAACATTTAGAAATCATCGTTCACGTCAACTCATGTGGGAAGAGGTGGAAAACTGGGGGAAGATTTTGCTAACAGAGTTGCCCAGTTGTGGGCTCGTCGGCACTTTTGTCGTCACGTTGTAGTTCATCTGTAGTCCGTGTGGACTGTGGTCCAACAATTTTAATTTGAACTTGGGAATTTGCCGTTTTTGTCATTAGAAAGCTGCATATCCTTCTTTCTCAAGAGTCTTACCCCTTACTTTTAAGTAAACACAGTTGTTTATTTAAGATTACTAAGCGTACGTTTTAACCTTTGTTGTGGTGTCCATGTTTATCATTCTTCCGCCGGCAAAGCACATGAACGATGGCAGTTGGAAAAACAACGTAATCATGGGGGTGCTCCCTAATATTCCCAGATGGCCTGAACGCACCATCGCACTACTTTCACCAATGATGCCATACGGCACTTTCACCAATGATGCCATACGGCACTTTCAGAAATGGTGCGATACGGCACTTTCAGAAATGATACGCTACAATGCTGTCAATACTTCACCAGTGGTGCGATACGGCACTTTCACCAATAGAGCTCTGAAGTTCGCCTACAAAAAAGAACCCAAACTGCCATCTTTGCCCTTATAAGGAGATCCATGTGCTAATTGAAGCTAACTACCTATGGCAAGTTGCATTGCAAGTTCGCTCTGGGGTAGCAAAATCTAAGTTTGCCGTCTTAACGTACTTCAGACTTATTCGAGAGTTTAACAGGTGCGATAATTCAAAATTCCCATGTTATTTTCCCATAGGAAAAATCGCAAGATACCGGATCTCAAAGAGAGGTTTATGATTCGATATGGCACTTTCACTACTTTCACCAGTGTGGCCCTGGCAGAGGTCTCCCCTTCTTGTCTGGTTTGCCTTTGCAATGTAACTGAAATTGTAATTGAACTCATTTTCGTCACCTTGAAAAAAAACGTTTGCTAAATGACTAAATGTAAATGTATTTTAGAGTGTTTAAAGTATGTCATGCAGTCTAAGCAGGCTGACACAACTAGAACAAGTATTGTATCAGATAGTGTTGCATTTTTACTTTTTAATTTGCACAAGACGCTTGGATATGCAGGTGTTAATGTGATAGTGCGTCTTGTCGATGGCGTCTTGGCGTCTTGGCGTGCTTTGGAGCAGAGGTTAGTGTTTCAGTGGGTCAGTGTTCTTTGCCACCCAGCTGGTCTCTGCTTCGGCATAGCAAAAAATGTGTGTGTGTGTGTGTGTGTGTGTGTGTGTGTGTTTGTGTATGTGTCTGCCTTTGAGTGTGTAGGTGTGTGTGAGATGATGAATAAAGTGTTTGTCCTCAAATGCCTTTGTCTTTGTGTCCCCACAGTGACATAATTTCCTATGGTCATCTGCCACCTTGTGGTTGGTGTGTGCTACTGCATGTTTAATTCTCTCTGATGCAGCTGCTGACTGCTAGCACTGAGACAGCAACCGACGGACACCACTGTACCAGGGTGGGGAATGACCCCCGTATGACCGTCTACCAGCCACTGACATATAAATGGTCTAACTCACCAGCCACCCAATAGGAAATAATTATTTTGTACCTGAAATCTACCAGCCACTTGCACCTTCACCCCAGCCCCTCCATCCACACACACAAACACACACACTCAGCTACAGAAGTCACCTTACCACCCTACCCAACACCCCCACACACACACACACATCCATGCTCATGCATTTGTCTCTGTGAACTGTATGAACTGTAACTGTTGACCGTTACCATTTCACAATAAATGTGGACTACCTACCGGTATATTCATAGATAACATCTGTGTGTGTGTAAGTGTGTGTGTGAGAGAAAGTGAGCATGTGTGTGTGTGTGTGTGTATGTGTGTGTGTGTGTGTGTGTGTGTGTGAGAGAGAGAGAGTTGGGGATCTGTGTCTGCTCTCTCTCATTCATTAATTATGAGAGGCTTCATGTGCAAGGGCTGCAAGTTACACATTTACACAAACAACACACACACACACACACACACACCGAGACAGACTAATGTAAAATGAATAGTGTTTGTATGTGAGTGAAAGTGAGCGTGATAGAATGTCTGTGAGAGTATGTGTGTGAGTATGTCTGCATATATAATTGATTGTATGTATGCGTGTGTGAGTGTCTGTGTGTGTGTGTGTGTGTGTGTGTGTGTGCGCGTGCGTGTGTGTGTGTGCGTGTGTGCGTCCGCGCGTGAGTGTGTGAGTATGCATGTATAATTGACCATATGTGTGCAGACAGCAGACGGCTGAGGGATGACCTCCCTGACTGTACCTACTGATGCGTAATGATGGCAGTAATCGCTAGTGTGTGTGTGTGTGTGTGTGTGTATGTACTGGTGTAGATTACAGAAAGACCCAGGGGGTTTCCCTCTACACATACATACATACACACACACACACACACATACCAGTGGCGACTGGTTCTCATTCGTATAAGGGAAGCACACTTCACTCATCATGCCAGGAGACCTGCAATGATATGCACAATTCTACGGTAGCCCTGAAGGGTCAAACAATCTGCCATGTCTATATGCAATATGTTCTCGTCATCCATCCATCAAAGAATAATCCAGATATATCTTCTTATTATTATTTATTAGCTGGTTTACATCACAACGCACTGGCATAACATCAATACCCGCGGAAGCAGCAATGCGTGCTGAACTAAGTTTCACATTCACTTAAGTTGTGTCAAAATAAAAGTTCTGTTTATTCATATCACATGCGCACAATTAACTCTTGCACATTCTGGTGTAGCCTACATCAGTTAGTAGCATAATCCCAAAACAAAATAAGAGTAGTAAGCAACATAAAATAATATAAATTATATGTTTACAATTATATTATAAGTTTGATTTAAAAACAGTCATAGGTACGAAAAGATTTATGTGATTATGATTTTACAGTATTGTGATGGCTTGTGTTTACTGTTTGATACGAAAACACCATTTTTACGAAGGTGTGAAGAGCTAAGCAAGGTGTGTTGGTTTTTGCAAGAGAACTAGAATGTTTTGCTGATTGGGTGAAAGGTTTTCCTATTTGTGTGTAGAGTTTTGCAAAAAAAGCCATAGCCAAAAAATGTGCTTAAGCAATCAGAAAAAACTGTAAAAACAGGCTCTTAGCAATATTTCTGTTATGATTATGATTAAATGGCTCTGGCTCTGTCCAAAATGTCTAATGAGTCACTTGCCATAGTAGGCATCAAGGTATCATCTATCAGCTTCGTTTGAACGCTGTTACCAGGATACTGACAGTTAGCTTTAAAGGTGCAGTCAGCGATTTCGATTTGTACGGAATTTCAAGCCTATGTAAAATAAATTGTCACATTCGGCAATCATCACAGTTGTAAACTCGGGCTAGCTCACTGGTAGCCTGATGTAGTCATGCTCAATTCCAGTCAGAATTTGAGTCTGATACAACTGCAGACCGAACTTCCTGACCTCAAATTTTGTGGGCGGGGTTAAGTTCGGGATGGCTTTCCAGGTTACCTCACTGGCACATTTGGATATGTATTGTTGTTACAGTTTTTTCTGAATGCCTTAACACAACTGTGATTCTTATAGCACAATTTCTAAAACTATTAATACGTATAGCAAAACCACTCACTGAGTTCGCAAAACTAAAAGCACAAACACTGCTTTGCACTCAGTTTGCAATTTTGTAACACACACTTTGCACAACTGTAGGCACAATTCACTGCACAGCACTCTTTTTGCAGAAATGTAAACACAACTCGTGCTTTACACTCAATTTCCAAATGATCAACACACTCCTAGCAAATCTATACACATGTATGGCTATTATTTTCACTATTTTGCCAACTCTCTGGCACACTTTCTCATGTGAAAACTGTTTTAGATAATTAGTTCACTTTGCAATCAGCCTAAGCACTATAAATAAGCAGGTAATGTACAATGGGTACAAAGGAGGGAGCAGGAAGAGTGAGAAGAGTAAGAATTAGAGGAGGCCGAAGAATAGGATGTGGAGGTGAAGAAGTAGGAGGAAGAAGAGGAGGAAGAGGATGCGGAGGTGAAGAAGTGAGAGGGAGAGGATGACAAGGACAAGGAGGTGAAGTTAGAGGAAAAGGACAAGGAGGAGCAAGAGGAGGACGAGAAGGGGGAAGAGGAAGGGTAAGAAGAGAAAGAAATAGCCCTTTTACAGGCAAAAAAATCAGTCTACATGTGGGGATATTGTCATGTCAGGCCTGGATACGGCATTCCACAATATATTTTCCCCGGTGCCTTGGACTAGGACATTGCATGTGATGTTGACGAAATTTTGAGAGAGACGACCCAATGTAGACTGATTTGTTTTGTCTCAGTGAATTTGCTATTTTGTGTTTTGACTTGGAAAAACACACTTGTGTTTGTTTTGATGTGTGTAAATAAACACCAATACTTGAAGTTTGGATCCCTGTATGTTTACAGAACTATGACAAAAGTATGACCTCAAACTGACATTGTCTACCTTGTGCACAGAGAAAACAAAAGCCAGATGTGTTTTTTATTCATACCATCAGTGTGTAGTTGGCACATTGTGTGCTTACTATTGTGATGGCTTGTGTTTACTGTTTGATACGAAAACACCATTTTTACGAAGGTGTGAAGAGTTACTGTAAGCAAGGTGTGTTAGCTTTTGCAAGAGAACTACAATGTTTTGCTGATTAGGTGAAAGGTTTTCCTATTTGTGTGTAAAGTTTTGCAAAAAAAGCCATAGTTACAAAAAATGTGCTTAAAGGACCAGTATGTAGGAAATAATGAAAAATAAACTGTATCCATTCCGAAAATGATCACCATATGTTGTCAGAGAGTAAGGAAACACGATGAATTGAAGTAATGGCTTATTTGACAACATTACTCTAACCCGTAAAACCCCGTAAAATCCATGAAAAAAAAATGAGTTACGGGGCGGAATCTCTTGGAATTTTCGTTTATGTTTTGAACGATTAATTCTAGAATAGCGTATTAATAATGGGCTAGCGCGTCCTCTTATTTGGGTTGCCAAATTAGCAAAGGCCAACTGTCAACAGCTGTCAGTTGTAGGCCTAGTCATGAACGCCTACAAGAGGCAGGCAAATTTCCAAAATTAAAACAAGAAACAAATTAAGTGGACATCGGAGGAGCTTCCTGAGATGGTGACGTCTTCGTCAAACGAAGAATATCAAGTCTGACGCAGAGCTGGCCATATTTCTCCACAACAGGTAGCCTAGGCTAAACTTCATCTGCATCGCTAACTTCAGCTAATTATGTTACGTTGGTTAGAGAGGTATTTTTTGTTTTCACTGTTTCCGTAATGTGTAGCTGGGTCATGGTTGGAGAAACGTTAAAGCAGCTGCAGGTCAACTAACGTTATTAGCTAAGTGTTAATTACATCTGGCAACCCAGAAGAGGCTCGCGTCTGGTAGTCTTGAGAACAGTGTTTTGATTTTGGCCTACAGAACGTTCGGTAACAATCCTACAAATCGCACCTTTAAATTCTATGTTGAATTCAATGAACCTAGCCTGGCTGGCGCCACCACTTCTCAATGACACGTGGTCTGGGAACCAAACGTTAATTTTCTCGTATTTGAAAAAAATGCCCAGATCTGTTTATTGGGTGCCACGGATGTCTATCAAATGCGTCTGTGCATAGCTCATCATCGTCTTGCTTTCCCCCTTGTTCTGTGATTTGTCCCCTATCTCAGGCGAAAATTTGCTCCATGGTCTCCAGGCTGCCTTAGCAGCGTGAATCAAATCGCGTGCAAGGCAGCATGGGAACACCCAGGCTACAATGAACCCAGATATTCTTTAGAACGTTCATTGTCCAACATTCCAGTCACACTGGTGTGACAGGCCTCACTTTTATTATTATTCCAGAGATGGGCAGTTTGGTCTCGGCCTACCAAGTCTGCTGTGGCCCTGCTGCCTTGTTGAGCGCATGCAGAATGGCCTTGTGTAGTTGTTACCGATGTTTTGTCCTCTAGAGGCTCACACAAAACTGGGAGTTTGCCGAGAATCCATATGGTGTATTTCAGAGGTGGTGTTCTGAATTGTCAACCATTTCGCTGGTGCGCTGAGAACATCCCATTTTTATGCTAACGCCATTTTAAATCAGCATCAGTTTATTCCACTGTATTGGGCCTCTTCAGGAGAATGTAATCCACTGTGTGCTGTTGAAGAGTGTAGTGTCAAGGATTTTTCCAAAGTCTCTTTCATCTGTTTGAAAACTACCCCACTCATCATTGGACACTGACACTGAAATATCCAGGGGCCGGTTCCCCGATAACGCTCACTCTTAGCGCGCTAAGAAGACTCAAAAGATATATCTTACCAAAGTTGTTTATGTTCCTAAGTGTGTTCCCCGGTGTCCCTTAGGAAGCTTCTTAACACGCGCTGCCTCTGACGCTCGGACGTTACAAAGGAGCTGTCCCAAGTGAAGGTGCTGAATTAGTTGACATCGATTTCTCAGGAATCGATTTTCTACTTCACGTGAAGGTGCATGACGGGGTTAAGAAACACAACACGTTCTATGCAAATGAAACATTCCTCAAATTATTCCAGTAACATTTATTTTAACATAGTTTAAGTTATCGGTAAAATATAAACTATTAACTAAATTATCAAATTGTCAGTAATATGTTCACACGATATGTTGTGACTTGTAGAACCGGGTAGGCCTATCCCTCGCTAATCATCCACCCTCCTTATCCCGTTCTGCCACTTGTGCCGCTTCTTGACATGGGTTTAACAACTTCTTAAAATTATGTAATACACTTTTATATTAATGGTAAGGTACCTTACAATTATAATTGATTGGCAAGCAGCTGCAGTTACTTCTGTTTAATGCGGTATTGATAGATAGATAGATACTTAATTAGTTAAGATACTTAGTTAATGTTTTAAAAAAAAAGCAACCTCAGACAATGAACAGAGAGAGATTTAGATACAGTATGGTGGGCAAGCAACGTAAAAAAAGGGCACCAAGCTTCTCGTCAGAGGAACTTGAAGTTTTGCTGGAGGAGGTGAGCTTGCGCAAGGTGACACTGTTTTCCAGCTTTCAGAATAACTTGTGCAACAGCAACAAAAAAGAGCTATGGAGCGACATGGACTACACAGCGTTTTTGATTCAATACAAGGACACGTTGGATCGCTGCCATAGGCCTAGTTGGTCGCTTACTGGACACCACCATGCTTACCCATTTATAGATCTTAGCCATTTAGAGGCAAATTCTTTGCCAGCTTTTAATTATCAAAAGTGATTGCCAATTTCAATGCTTTAATGACATTACTAAATAGCCTAGGCTAATTACCACCATATTAGTTCTGATACCAAATAAAGTAAACTTCATAAATAGGCCTGCATCCATTGCGAACATATTTCATTAGTCTTAAAATGTGCATAACATAAAGTCATCGTTGAGCCACAACATTGTCAACATATTGTCGGCCTACCATAGTTTGACTTGTACTGAGCTGCGCAGATTTCTAAAGACTGCTGCACAGTGGCGGCGACTAAGCGTCTTGAGAGCTCAAGCAACGCTTAAAGAGAGCTTACGAATGGTCCAGACCAACCTTACTTTAACGATGTGACTTACAGAAGATATACTTAGCGCATCTAGCGTGTCGGGAATCGTGCCATAACGTTAAGAGATAGGTTAAGGAACAGGTTAAGAACTACTTAGCGATAAGAACGTTTTGGGGAACCGGCCCCAGATTGTTTGGTCTACCAGCTGACAGGTGAAGAGCAGTGTCATACAGTATGTGCGCCATTGTTGTTTATACTTTGCCGGAGGTAAGGGCAGCTTTCAGGGTTGTCTTCAGTGTTACCAATAAGTATAGTATGATCAATACTCTTCAGTGTTACCAATAAGTATAGTATAATCAATACTCTTCAGTGTAACCAATAAGCATATTATGATCAATACTCTTCAGTGTAACCAATAAGCATATTATGATCAATACTCTTCAGTGTAACCAATAAGCATATTATTATCAATACTCTTGCTGCCATAATAACTTTTTTGGAGATTTTGATAACAGTTATGACAGTTGAGATGTTAGTGTTTGTTAGTGCTGCAGGCAATTGCCTGTAGACACACACAAACACACACACACACTCACACACACACACACACACACACACACACACACACACACACACACACACAGACCCACACACTGTTCTGCTTACACACAACACTAGTCAATAACATGATTGTCATGAATGCAGAAATCAATTTACAGTGCACAGTTCCACTGCCGGCAGCCTGTGCTCTAGCTCCCTCTAGTGGCCTGGCTCTGTCATTACAATGCCTGTGTTGCATTCTGTGTTCAGAACAATTGATTTGTTACAAAGCAGTGGAGTAATGGGCAATAAGCCTAGTCCTGATCTTAACCCTGATCCTAAGCCTGACCCTGGTGACATCACTGAAACCTTTAGGTGGAGCAGAATCAGAACCTTAATTATCATCATCATCACTATTACAATCATCATCACCATCACCATCATTGTGTCTATGTGTGTGTGGGGGTTTGTGTTAACAATGTGCCTGATGAATGTGCGTGTGTGTGTGTGTGTGTGTGTTTGTTGTGAGGTCTGTGCTCAAAGTACTCCTGATGTGTGTGTGTGTGTGTGTGTGTGTGTGTGTGTGTTTGTCTTTATGCCAGCGTGTGTGTGTGTTATTGATTATTATGCGTGCGTGTGTGTGTGTTACTCTCTTCTCCAGTGCAGAGTAACGTGGAACGCACAGCGCTGGTCAAGCCTAAAATTGCAAGAGAAGTTAGCAGCACTGCCTTACGCAGACCATTCGGTTTCTCATTCAGTTATAACGAATTATTCCATTTCAGAGGACATCTTAATCTTTATGGTTAAAGCGCGACGGCAATGTCTTCCGATAAAATACAACCTAGCAGTATGCTAAAAGACAAAGATGGTTTGTTTATCCATAAGTCAAGTCAAGTCAAGTCAAGTCACTTTTATTTGAAGGCATGTTAGCTTGATGAAGATGTTACATTATCAATCCTTTGTCCCAAAATGTTTGGATCTTGTTCCCCTTCTTTGTAAATTTGGATCTAAAAAATAAAGGCATTTGTATGTGTGTATGTGTGTGCTCACTATGCTCCTGATGTATGTCTGTGTGTGTGTGTGTGTGTGTGTGTGTGTGTGTGTGTGTGTGTGTGTGTGTGTGTGTGTGTGTGTGTGAGGTGTGTGTGTGTGAGAGAGAGAGAGAGAGAGAGAGAGAGAGTGAGTATGTGGTGAGGTCAATGTTCATTTTTTGGTCAAACTGAAGCCATCAGGTCTGCTCCTTGTAGCTGAGGAGAAGATACCAGGCAAATTCATTCATGTGAGTGTGTCTGCTGCCATCTGCTGTCGGCCCTCTGCAATTACACTGTGTGCATGTGGTCATGTGTGGGAATGTGTGTATGTGTCTGTAAGTGTGTCTCTTCAATGTATTTGTATGTGTGTGGTTGTGTGTGTACATGTCTGTAAATGTGTCTCTCTTCTATGCATATGTATGTGTGTGTATGTCTGTGGGAAACAGCTTTAAGCTCTTCAGAAACTTTAGGATGTAAAATACCAGAGATTTGTACATACCGGCAATCACTTTTGATAATTAAAAGCTGGCAAAGAATTTGCCTCTAAATGGCTAAGATCTATAAATGGCTAAGCATGGTGGTGTCCAGTAAGCACACACACACACACACACACACACACACACACACACACAGACCCACACACTGTTCTGCTTACACACAACACTAGTCAATAACATGATTGTCATGAATGCAGAAATCAATTTACATTAATTTACATTAATTGTGTGTGTGTGCATGTGTGTGTGTGTGTCTCTGTGTTTATGTGTGTGTGTTGCATGCATGCATCTTATGTGTAACAGTGGATAAGTGTGTGTGTGTGTTTGTGTGTTTGTGTGTGTGTGTGTGTGTGTGCATGTGTGTGTGTCTCTGTGTTTATGTGTGTGTGTTGCATGCATGCATCTCATGTGTAACAGTGGATAAGTGTGTGTGTGTGTGTGTGTGTGTGTGTGTGGTGTGTGTGTGTGTGTGTGTGTGTGTGTGTGTGTGTGTGTGTGTGTGTGTGTGTGTGTGTGTGCATGTGTGTGTGTGTCTCTGTGTTTATGTGTGTGTGTTGCATGCATGCATCTTATGTGTAACAGTGGATAAGTGTGTGTGTGTGTGTGTGTGTGTGTGTGTGTGTGTGTGTGTGTGTGTGTGTGTGTGTGTGTGTGTGTGTTGCAGTGTTATCCTCTAGTAACAGTGTTGACTGATGCAGTGTTATCCTCTAGTAATAGTGTTGACTGATGCAGTGTTATCCTCTAGTACTAGTGTTGACTGATGCAGTGTTATCCTCTAGTAACAGTGTTGACTGATGCAGTATTATCCTCTAGTACTAGTGTTGACTGATGCAGTGTTATCCTCTAGTAATAGTGTTGACTGATGGATGCAGCGTTATCCTCTAGTATTAGTGTTGACTGATGCAGTGTTATCCTCTAGTAATAGTGTTGACTGATGGAGTGTTATCCTCTAGTAACAGTGTTGACTGATGCAGTGTTATCCTCTAGTAATAGTGTTGACTGATGCAGCGTTATCCTCTAGTATTAGTGTTGACTGATGCAGCGTTATCCTCTAGTAACAGTGTTGACTGATGCAGCGTTATCCTCTAGTAACAGTGTTGACTGATGCAGTGTTATCCTCTAGTACTAGTGTTGACTGATGCAGTGTTATCCTCTAGTAATAGTGTTGACTGATGCAGTGTTATCCTCTAGTACTAGTGTTGACTGATGCAGTGTTATCCTCTAGTA